>NW_006256829.1:4484316-4887983 GCF_000478725.1 Eutrema salsugineum | reverse complement strand
AGATAAGTATAACAAGATAGAAAGAACAACACGTAACAACTCAGTCTGTATATTTAACCTGAGATCCAGTAAGATTTTCGAATTCCTTGATCCAGTCTTCGACCATGGCATCATCAGAACCCGGCGGCTGATGCTGCTTCGATGACAAGGACTCAAGCCCCTTGACAGTTTCTCTGGTTTGTTCCCTGAGTTTATTAAGAGCCTCTGCAACATGGTTCTCTTTTGCAACCTTCTGCTTTCCTTTCTTCTTGCTCCTCATATCTGGTAAACCCATTCCAAGACCTTGAATCCCACTCGGCAATGACTCGGTCTCTTTACTACCACCATCTTCTTTTTTTCTCACCTCCACTCCTACAACACACCAAAGCTAATCAACATCCCAGTTATCCAACAAAAACATAATAAAAAGCCTAGAATCACTGAACTCAAATTCTCTTGGCAAACTTCAGAGCTAAACCACAGGCATAGTTACAATTAGAGAGATAGAGTAAGAAAAGGAGTAACCTCTGAGTAATATTGAGATCTTTGAAATCATCCAAAGCGCCTGAGAAAGCCACACAGAAAACCCAGAATTCTCAGTTTTAGAGACGAACCCACAAAGAATCTCAGAAGACAGAACGTATTACCAATCCCTATATACACAAAGAATTCGTGAACATGCGAGGAAATCAATTGAAATCAGCTCGTCTAAGTCATCGGTGTGAGTGTCGTTGGCCATTTTCGGGAGCTTCCTCCTCTCACTGTGGAAGAAAAGTAGATGTGGAAGAGGAAGAGGGAAAATATCGCACGACGAGAGGAAGGAATTCCCTAAAGCGGTGTTCGATTTGATGATAAACTTTGATACGCCGACGGACGAAGAGCCACGGTGAAGTTTAACGATCAATCCAACGGCGGACATTGTTTCTCCATATTTTTTATTTATAATTTTTTAAACGAAAATTACTAAAAGGCCTTCCATTTTTTTTAAAGTGTTTCTTTGAAATCGTTTTTACGTAGGCGGTCTTTCTTGTTTTTTTTCTTCAAAAACATTGAGGATAAGCTTAATATTGTTTGGAACCCAAAAAAATTAATATTTAATTTCAGTAAACATGATAATTATCTATTCTATTAAAACAGAAGCACATTTAGTGATTGCATCCAAACACTCCCAAAGTCTTTTTTAAAATATTTTATTTTATTTTTATATTTAATTTTCAAAAATTAGTTATTAATTTAAATATTTTTAGATTTCCTAAAATCTATGTCATCTTTAATTTAAATTTCAAATTATTAGAAATTTAATTAAATTTAGTTACAAAAATTTTCATTCAATTTAATTTAAATTCAAAAAATTCAAAAAAAAAATTATAATTTAATTTTATTACGAAAATTTAAATAATAATATTAATACTTTAGAATTTCTTAAATATATGAAAGATTTAATTTAAAATTTTAAATTTAAATAATATTTTTATAAAAATGCATAGTAAATAAATATTTTATCGTATTTTATAATAAACAATTTGTCTAAAATATCAAATATTTGGGATTAATAAATATTTATATTATACAATAATATGATCGAGCTAATTAGAGTTATATATATATATATATATTTAAGGTCCATGAGTTAATTTATTAAAATATGTACGATATTAAGATGATTTGAGACAATTAAACTAACAGGTTAGCCTGTTTATATATATATATATATATATACATTTTTTTAATAGCACAAAAAGTAAATAAATATCTTATTATATTTTTTCATAATCAATTAGTCCAAATATTCTATATTAGTAAATATTTATAGGGTTATACAATTATAATTATAGTTTTATACGGGTTAGTTTTTTTTTTGACATCATACGGGTTAGTTTGTCAAAACATGTAAGATATTAAAAATGATTTAAGACAACTAAACGGATGCATTAGCAAATTCATAGATATATAGATTGTTTATGTGTAAATCAAAATTCATATAATAACAAAGTTTATAATTAACATTAGATCAATTAGATCAATGTATACTTAATTAACGTATACTCTTATTCTACTATTATACAAATTTTACTGTTTAAAATTAAAATATGATAACAATTTTTTGATTTAAAAAAGTAAATAACAAAAATAAATTATATCTAAACAAAAAAAGATAAATGCAACTTATATTAGAAATAAAAAAATAAAACATTCTCGTGCGGACGCACGGGGTTAAAATGTGGTATATTCATGAGAGTCGTGCGAGAACAATAACAACAAACATATATAGATCACATTAAAATCTTACAAGATATTGATATATCCCCAAAATGAAAGATTAGTTTCTAGGAATATTACTTGTCGTAATTATGCAACAAAAACGTTTGCTTTATGAACTTGTCATATGCATTACATTATATATGCACATACATAATTATCCAACAAAAATTGAATGGCCATTGGCTTTACTGTTTATGAACCTTAGAGGTTCACCTTTTCATTGCATTTTCAGGATGATCTAAAGCGTGTTAGGAGTAGAATGAACACCGAAACCAAATTTTAGAAATAGTTCTACATTACCTTACAAAAATTGGATAATTCAAACTGATTTGCTAGTTCAAAGAGAAGGAACCTAATGTCAATGGCTTTAGAGCATCAGCAATGATAGTACTCCATTAAGGGTATTTAACCAATAAAATAATATTAAAGTTAAGTTAAGTATTCAAACTAAAAATTATTATTTTGTTGTCTCCAATGCAAAGGGATTCTTAAAAAAAGAAATATTGTAATTTAAGTTATTTGGAAGACAAATTTTGCCACGTAGTGATGTTCTTAAAAAAAAGAAAAAATATTTCATTTCTTTGGACCAATAACGATGTGTCATGTATGCCCAAACATCGCTTCTTGCAGACCTTATTTAGGGCATGTACATCAGAGGATTTCATTAAAAGTTCCTTAAGAATATTATAATATTTTTTTATAAGCAATCTTCTAAGGACCAGCTCTAAAAACTCTTCTGCAAGAATCAGCCTTTATATTTTGGACTTCCTTTTCATTATTTTAATTCAAAATATTCGTTAGCAACCCAATTAAAAAATGTGAAGGGCTCTCAATGAACATGGTCTTAGGAATCGCTACTTGGATTTTAATTTCTTTTTCAATTAAATTTGGGCTTAAGTACCCCTAAAATAACGACTAAAGAATCAGCGTTGCAGATGCTATTACATTCTCTTCGCTACCTACGTCTGTTCGGCAATCATAAAAAGAAGCAAAAGTGTATTCTACCTGTAAGGACTTTGTGACATTAGGAAATATGTAGCTGCTTAATTCGTTCACTAGTAACGAAAAATACTTTAAAACTAAAGTTTCTATTATTTTTTGAGGAATCCAGATTTCAAAATCTTGATTGGTTGATAAAATAGTTTTTGACAAACAAAAACTACAACCAATCAAGGCGATTCGCCCATAGATACGTATACAGCAATAAAAGGTTTAAAATTTAGTCTTTTCATAATCAAGACGGTGGATTGTAATGTATTTTAACTTCAAAATCAATCAAAGAGGATTCGTCCACCATTGCGTACTTGCGTGACTGCTTACATGAAAATTGCCTCAAGTTTGGGAGAAATATCGATCAAATAAATAATTAACTTCATTTGAAGTAAAAGAATTACAAAAATAAATGTGTAAAATAATTCTTCTTTGCAAAAAAAGAAAAAAAAAATCCAATCTTTCTTCTAAAAATAAAATGTCTCGCCTTTCACAGGTGCAACGCACGTTACAAGCCAGCCCACGAAAAACAGAGAAGCGCGTGGCTTTCACTTAATCAACGGCGGCGCGTAGTTATCGTTGTCAAAATCAAGAGAGCATTTGGTGGAGACAGGAAGAGACGGCGCGGTGAACCTCATGGAGTAATCACGGTAAGGAAACTCGTCCTCGAAACGACCCGTCTGTTTACCGTCGTCGAAATTCAACGAGTAACTCCACGAATCGTACCGGAAATCAACCTGATCCGGCCGGTTACAACCGACATCTCCGCAACCGCAGAAGTGATTATTGCGGCCAACGCGGCGGATGAAAGTTTTCCACTTGGGCCCAGCCATGATTTCCGACCACTCCCTCATCTTATTCCACCCGGAGATCCACCAACGCTCGTCGGGCTCTAATTTATCGACGGTTCGGATTCGTTGCCACCATACAGATCCTCCGTGACTAGACGGCTGAGATGATCCGAGACATGGGAGGAACCAACATCCTCTCTTCGCGAACATCGCTTCGTGCATATCGTCGGTCGCGTCCATTTCAGAGATCGGAAAAGATTGAAGCCCCATTGGTTTGCGAAAAGTTAAGAGATCGAGAAGATTAAGAGATCAGGGACACAGACGAATACAGATCCTCTGCAACCCTAACCCTAATTTTCTCTCTCTCTCTCTCTCTCTCTCTCTTGCAAGAAATGCCTTTGTCTCTCTCTTGAACGAATCCGTTGTCTTAATGGGAGAGGCTCGGAAATAGTAATAAGTGGCGCAAAGCTGGAATTGCGTAACTGCCAAGCTGGTTTTGACGACTCTTTCACTACGATTTTCTAACATAAACCTAAATTGAACCGGTACATTTTTCCTAATGTTAAAATGGTGTAGCTAGTCTCATACTATATTTAACGTTAACCTCCTTTTTTTTTAACATACTATAACGTCAATTTGTTACGTCGTGTCGGTGCTGTAAAACTATTGTAGCCAGTAACTTTTTTTTATACTCACGTGGCCACGGACAAGGATCTGGCGTTACTCCGTTAAATAATCAGCTGACGTGGGGAAGAATCTTCGATAAATGCAAGCCGGCCATATATATAGTTCCACCGATCATTGATATCGTTCTGTATTGTTCGAATTAGGAAGCGCATCAAGACCTCGGAACAACAACAAAAAGAATTTAAATATGACTGCATAATTATACTATGATTTAAAAATATCATTCGGTAATATACATTACTATTAAAATGAGAAATTTCATACGTCAAAAAGTAACCTTAAAATAAAAAAGTAGTAGTTTAAGACTAATTATAACATACTGTATGTTTAGCCAAAAAAACATTATAACATATTACGGACGCTCTTGGTGAATTATGAAAATTTAGTTTTGTAATCAGTAAACATGAGAAGAATACCCCATGTAATTAATTCTAGGACGTAGATTTCGCTGATCGTTCATGGCTTCGTTGAAATCAACGGCCTTGATCACCATCGCTTCTCGGCGACCGTCCTGCTCCTGAACTGCCCCAAACACAATCTCGTTCTCTCGGTTCTCTTCGAACGACGTCGTATCGTTCGCGTTTCGTTTCTGCTGCAAGTTTTGGTATTGGTCATAGTCTTGGTAAAAAGCCCGGTTTTGGTTGGTTCCTTGCGCTCTAAGGTAGGCCTTATCCGGATTTGTACCTGATCTTGGTTCTAAAGCCGGCGGTCCATCTTCCTCTGGTATAGCAAAGCTCTCTTGTACCGGCCACTGGTTCGGTTCTTGCTGATGGTGGTACTGGAAGTTTTGGGGATTTACGTTTCTTGAACCGGACATCATCTCAGAAACCGAAGAACCGGTTTTCACCACAAGCTTTCCAAGCGAACCGAGAAATCCTTCTTCTTTCTCCGGTTCATGTTGAGGTGGGATTAATGGCTGTCGAACCGGTCTTGGATAACGCTGATATGGTGCCATTGTCATGTTCGGTTTTGCTACATGCCTCATATTATCCTGAAAACATTAAACCAAGACATGATGCTAAGTTGCTCTAATGGTTTTCATTCCAGTTCAGGTTCTGGTTTAACTTGATTCGTGCCAAACAGATTCACTTACACGAGGAGATGAAGAGAACAACGATCGTACTCTACGCACTAATAACGCAAACATATATCCAAAGAACCCAGCAGCAACGAGCAAAGCGGTTCCTGCAAAGATACAAACCGAATTAGCATCGTTTCAAAGCAGAGCACAACCATCAAAACGGTATCATTTCAAGAAAAGAATCAAACGGCTTCGAATATTTCGGACGGTTACCAAGATGGAGATCTGTCTCGGGTTCGTGCCGTTCGTGGTGAGCACAGTCGTGATCGTGAAGCTGAATCTCTCTGATCATTTGATTTCCTCGATCAATGACTAAAAGAGAGCAGCTAGAAGAGACGTATAACAGATCAAAGTCATCGGAGAATCTCATCATCTCCTCTTTAGATCCGCCGCTCCATCTTCCTCCAGCGGCGATGGTTGAGACTCCTGAAATTAATAAATAAATCAATTAGAAAAACACTTGTGCTTCATAATCTCAAAACGCTTATTAATTTGTACAACTTACCGTCGTCGCTGATCTTGCGTATGGCCATATTGTTAGTATCGGCGACGTAGATGTTTCCACTGTCGTCGATGGCTAATCCTCGAGGACGATTCATTTTCGCTTCTTTGAGCTTTCCGTCAACGTGTCCTGTGTAGCCTTCTTGCGAACCAGAGACTAGTTTTGGTTTACCATCTTCAAATGATTCAAAACTCAGAATTAAATTTTTTCTTTTTCTTTTATCAGTTTTGAAGAACAGTAAGAAGGCGAGAAGGCCAGCACAGAATCTGAATCTATCCAACTTCAAACTTAGAATCTATCTAAAAGCAAAAGGTCGGTGCTTTAATGCGGCAAAAGCTTGTTAACTTGACGAACAAGAAACAGCATAAAGAATAAACCTGAAGAACATAGAAACAGAGCATGTATAAAAGCTAAAGAGTCGTGTTGTGGACTAAAGTGCAAAAGTTTTAATCTCGAAAAGGCTTTGGTTTCAGAGAAGAAACTTTGGAATCTAAAATTTAAGAAACTCACTTTTTAATGAACTAAAAAAAAAACAAAAGAAAACGAATCCCCATCTTGAAGCAAAGCATAATTGTACATATATGATGATTCAACCTTTCGATTGGGTCATATTTTGAGGTGGACATAGATCGAATATCCCAGTACTTTTATTTATTTATTAATGTATAATTGTATATGTACCCAGCAAAATCGAGCTTTAGAGTTCTTTTCTCAGCAAATCTATATCAAGAAGAAGATGAACTTACATCTAGAAAGAGGCATGGAGATTTTGTGGATGTTACTGTTGTGAGAATCCAAGACAATAAGCTCTTCTCCATTAGGGGAAACTTCAATTGCATAGGGCTCAATCCCAAGCTTGCTTCCATCAAACACTGTCTCTATGTTATATCCACTTTCATATTTCACCATTGAACGGCTAGAAATACCTGTCACATTTTCTCAGTTTTTTTTTTTTATTTCTACGAAGATTGGAATTTTGAAGTCAAGATCATAATAAATAGAGATGTGGGTCATCTTGCCAGATTTTGTGGTGGTTGTTGTGGTTGTGGATGTTTGGAGAGACCATAACCATTTCCAGAGCATTGATGCTACATTTGTCACAAGTCCACTTACAATCTCTGTTCTCAAAAATAGAGAAAAACAAGAACACTTTTAAGACATTCATTACAGCAAAGATGAAAATTAAACATGTATTAAAAATATGTTTTTTCTGATCAAAAGATATCAGTTTAGGGTAATCAAGAACTTACTGACAGGAGGAGGTTTAGCTGAAACTGAAGACAACCCACAAAATAAAAAGATGAAAATTAGAGACAAAACCACCAAATTTGCATCTTTCCTCATGTTTTTTTTTTTTTTACCAAAGAAAACAGAGTAAGACTGGCAGGTCACAAGTATAATGTGTATCTATGCACTTATATATAAAATGAGCTAAGCCGACAAAAGAAACATAAAGAGACAAGAATCATATGCTGTTGAGTCTTGTCTACTTACTATTCAATCATTTCTCTTTGGATCTTAATCAGTAGGGACAAATCATTACAAAAACAAAAAGCATATCTTACTTATGCCACAAGCAACTCTAACATCTCTACAAAAATACAACAGCAGTAAAAAACCTGAAAAATTTCTCTTATCATAATTTACAAAATTGAAGTTTATTCAAAAAAAGAAAAAAGTATAGTCACACGATATAAACCATACCAACTTCTAAAGTAGAAGCGTGAGGAGTAGAGAGACCGTAGCAAGGTCCTCTCGAGTTTCTCCTTAGAAAATCGTAGCCAAAGTTAATAGCGATCTTCTTCATCACACTTGACCCCGATTTTGCTCTCACATACGAATGTCCCATTATAAAAGCCATCCCTGCCTCACGCGCCTCCGTAAGCTCCGATAACTCCTCCTCCGCAGATCTATCGATCCTCGCACTTTCCGGCAACACAAACCGTACCCTTTTCTTGATTCTCGGCTCAGGATTCCGTTGCTCTACTGCCACCATAATCACCTCCGACGAAGATGGTTCTGGTTTATCAGAACCATCATCTTCATAGAATTGAACACCTTCGAGATTCGAGGATGAAGCCGCGACGACGGTAAGCCTCTCATTGGATCCTGATTCGTTTTCATTGTCAGGGGAGCAGTCGAATGATTTATCAGAACGTATAAACTCTGCGATACTGCAAATGAGGTCTTGCTCAAACTCGACGTCGTCTTTGTGTACGTCACGGTATCCATACCGGGCAATACACCGGTATAGACGGTACTCCTTCGGTCCAACCCTTCCGACCAAAAACCGTTCTTCCGGTTTCACGTGAGGGACAGGGACGGATTTCACGCAGAGGAAGACGACGACTTGGTGGAACGCAGGTAGGTTAGTGATGAAATGAGAGAAGATGGCGGGAATGCCAGAGACGAGCTCTGTGTTGATCACGCCGATTCCACGGACACGGACGATTCCAAGGTTCGAGGAGCCGAAAAGTGTGAGTAGCCAGTTGATTGAGACTTTGTTCTGGACGTCGAACTCGTAGCGCTTGACAGTTCCGTAGTGCCAAACGTACATGATGAGGAGGAAGATGAAGGAGAGTGCGAGTGGAACCCATGCGCCTTCGAGGAATTTGATGAGTGAAGCAGAGAAGTAAAGAGCTTCGATTGTTCCGAAGAAGAAGATGAAGACTAGCGCGTAGAGTGAGCTTTTGCGCCAGCATAAGACGATTACTAGAGACATCAGGCAAGTCGTTACCAGCATAACGGTAATAACGGCCAAACCTGCATACGGATTAGGGAGAGAGGAAAAGATTCAGAACACGAGAGTTTCTTGTATTTATGGCTATGGTTTTTATGGATATACTGTAGTACCTGAGGCGTTGCTTATGTGTTTGGTGTCGCGGAATCCTACGGTCACTGCCAAGCATAATAGCATGAGTGTCCAGTTGATCTCCGGGATGTAAATCTGGCCGTGCATTTTCGAAGATGTGTGCAAGATTTTGACTTTCGGGAAGCAACCTAGAGAAGTGCATTGTTTGATGATCGAGAATGTTCCCGTGATTATCGCCTGGCTTCCAACAACGGCCGCCAAAATAGCAATTGCCAAAACCGGCCATCTTATTTTCTCTGTACACAACAAACAAACAAACAAACTAGTGAAAACTAATGCCAAACAAAACAGTTGCATTTTAGCCTGTTGACAAGTGGATTTACCGGGAACCGAAACATAGAATCCTATCCGGTAATCGCTCTCGAGAACATGGTGCTTAGACAGATAAGCGGCTTGACCCATGTATGCAAGGATTAACGACGGGTAAACAGCGAATGTGAACGCAATCTGCAGCCAGAGTGACAAAAGATAATATGGTAAGTTTCAGAGAAAGCTTATAAGAAACACACAAAAAGATTCAAACTTTATAAATGAAGTCATAAACTTTGCCTGTATTGACAACTGAGTGAAGTGTCCTAGATCAGCAAACATAGCTTCTGAGCCTGAAAAAAAACCGTAAAGGAAAAAAATTCTGAGACAAAAGGCCTGAAACTCGTGAGAAAGAAAAACCTGTTCTCTCTCTTTTTTAAATTACCGGTTATGCATAAAAGGATGCCACCGAGAGACATCCAGCCGCGTTTACGAGTTTTCTTGAGGAACTTGTAGATGTAATAAGGAGACAATGCTTTGTAAACGTGAGGATTCCAATGGAAGATGTTGTATACACCAATGGTGCTTATGCAGAGAAGCCATGCGAGAACAATTGGAGCAAATAAAAAGCCTAAACGATGTGTTCCATAGTGTTGTAGAGAGAACAAGAGTATCAGTATGGCGCAGACCACGGGAACCTCCACATCTGCAGAATTGCGCGGGTTTAGTTGATTCAATTAAGGAGTAGCAAGTGAATCAACAACTATTCATCAATAAGACAAAGAAGGTTACTTCAGATACCAACAACTTATGACCTGAGTGTCTTATCCGAACCAACTAACTTTTTATTTGACCACTTGATCACTTTTCAAAAGGTTTAGCTTTATGACTTTTTTATATTCCTTTTAGTTCTATATCTTTGATTAATCCTAAACCACATTCATTATCTTATGATTATAAAAAGAATGCATCTGCATCAGCCTCAACTTCCACACCCAAATATAGTTTAAACTTATTTTATACATAATTAAGAAGCTTCATGCTGTTCCTACATGGATTCTACCTAACTTGCAATTAACCATTTTGACCGTCAGGACAGAAGAATGGCCAACATGGCTAATCAAAGACGATATCTCGAATTATTTGCCGATTTTAGTATCCGGCTTGAAGCCAGAAATTAGGAAATTGTAGGCTTGAATGCATCTAAAAGCTACCTAATACAACCATTTCTGTTCATAAACTAACTCAAACAGTATGGATTAGACTTATGGACCAGAAGAAACATAAGAGGAAACTACTAGAAACAGCAAAATTTGACATTTTGTGCGATCTAGTGATACTGAAATTTCCATCTTTAACCATCTACACTCCCATCTACTCGAAAAAAAAAAGTAGAGAGCTTACATTGATGTTGCTCCTTTGACATGGATAACTCTAATCCAGAGACTGCTGAGAAAACTGCAAAAGTTATACAAAACCAGCCTCAAAAATCTTGCGAAATCCACACAATCTTCAAATCAAATCTGAGAAAAGTCAATTTTTTTATTTTTTACCAGAGATTGCGGGTGTGAGAACGCCATCACCAATGACCATACAAGTCCCAATCAGAGCAAGAACAAGCAACATGTTCTGAAGAACCTTATGCTTCTCCAGTGTGTTTTTCAGACTCCACCCCGGAGCTTTTAAGTTCCTCGGATTCGCCCCGGAGTTTTTCTTATACTCAGAAAGGTCCTCATCGGCGAGCTGGAAATTGGGCAAAGAGCTGATTCTGGCATGGCGACACAGTAGAGAGTAGAGAGCGAAAGTCCCGCCTTCGCCATTATCGTCAGCACGAAGAACAATAAAGACGTATTTAACGAGTGGGATTAGAGTTAGTGTCCAGAAGATAAGAGACAGAACACCAAAGATCTCTTCGTTTGTCTCTGAATGTTGGATGTCTTCAGCGAAAGTGCTCTTGTAGACATACAGTGGCGAAGTTGCTAAATCTCCATAGACCACACCTAAGCTCTGGTAAGCTAAAGTCAGAACCGTCCACCAAGATTCTTTCTGTACACAAGTAAACCAAAATTTACTCATTTTAGCAACCCAAACAAAAAAAAAAGGATTTTGAAAACGAAATTGAAGTGAATGAAGTTCAGAATTTACCTTGATTTGATTCCTTGGGCTCAAACGCTCGAGATCCATGATGGGTTTTGCTCTTAAATCACATGGATTCCATTTTGGAAAATGAGAAATTCGAGATGGGATTTAGCTCGTGGAGAAGAAGAAAGATGGGGAATTTAATTCGATTGACGTTACAATAATATTTTTCTTTGGATTCTTTGGATTCTTTGGCTATCAAATTTAATGCATTGAAAGTACAAAGGTTTGGCCAAGATCAAGAACCGGAGAGAAGGAGAAAGAGAGAAGAAACATACAAAACATATGAAAGAATCATTAAGATAACTGCCACAAATATAACTGCACATATCATACTCCTCAAGAAAACGGTGGGGCCTTCTTTGTTATGGAAGAATGTGCAAACCTTATGCAAATGGTTTTGTATATCTTTATGAAACTAAATTTTTACTATTTATATATATCTAGGTGACTACGTGTATATACATGTTTGTGTCAAATTTAACATAAACCAGTCCTACGTAACTATATTATAACATTTGACTTTAAAAAACCAAAAAAAACTCGATGCTATAGGAAACTTTTTTTACTCTTTCGATAAGTTTTTTCTCCGTTAATCATTTTGCTAAAAATATGCTTAAATATGTTTAACTTACTCTTGCTGTTAACTTACTCTTTCAATAAGTTATAAACTACGACATGTTTAAACAATGAAATATTAAATGGTTTCAGTAAGAAGACCAAAAAATGGTTTTAGTTATTCAGTAGTGTAGCTGGTTAGACGAGCTATGTTTAAGTTTAACCAATCCATAGTTCAATTTATTGTTATATTTTAGATGAAAGGATTTACTATTACAGCTACCTCCTCTCTTTTAACAGTAGATGTTTAAGAATAAAAAATGTGTTTTACAAACCTGGAAATAAATCTTTGCGGTTTATCCGGTTATACAAACGACCGCTACCAAACCGGTAAAGTTGAGGAAATTATAACCTGAGACCGTCATACGCCGTAAAAATACGAGCGTGTTTGGCCATTGCATATTTGCATCCGTGACTTGATTTGTATGATGTGTTCTTTTTTATAAAAGTTCTATAACATTTTTTATTTGATCTCTATTTTTTTGTTTGAATATTTTGATCTTTTTAAAAATTAAATAGAATAACTAAACAGCTAACATTTAGTTAGAGAATTACGTGTATAAAGTATAACATATAAAATTTTGTGGAAGGGAATGAGTATTGCTTAAGAGTTAAAGATCGTTATCGTCTATGTAAAAGCTAGGGATCAAACATCAAAGTACCACAAAAAATTTAGTGACCCAGAAAAAAGGTCAGAGATTGAAAAATATATGAATATAAAAAAAATTATTAATGGGAGATGGGTGGGGAATGAATAGATTGGTGTGTTCGTCACCTTTTTTTCTTTTTTTTTAATTGTTTGTTTGATAGTACCGAGAGATTCTATTCTATTCTTTGATGGTTTATTTTAGGGTATATTATGTGACCTGTTTGTTCATCCTCTCCAACTCGCAAATCTATAAATTATTCATACATATCCATCAATTATATACAAATTTTTGGAATAGAATTTTATTTTATTTTGATTTGATCAGATTTGAAATCTCTGGACACGTGTGTATGTAGGTGCAAGGATTTTAGTGTGGCACCACCTTCAAGTCTTTTTTATCAAAACCTAACTCTTACCACTTTGAAAGCAACTTATCTTCTTCCTTTTAGAAATAATTGAGAAACGAGTGCTCTAAACTTCACAAAAATACAATATAAAATTTTATAATAAAACAAAATATATAGAACTCTTTTTCAATTTGGGTCCCAAATGATTAATATGCTCACGATCACGATATTTCTTCTTATGTCCGAAAGCATTCATATTAACCAAACAAAAAGGAAATTTGTTGCTTCCTAGAATGGGAAGTGGGAACCTTTGCCATCTTAATAAATGTTTAAGACCAATTTTTTCTAATCTGTTTCATAAGCACCAGCGACTTTAATTATTGGACAGAGAAACGAGAAACGTCATTTAAATTTAATTTTGAGACGACAATTTCTTTTTTTTTTAAAAAGGGGTAATTTTCTTCCCTTATCTTTATTATATAAATAAGTATATAAGTCATATATAAATTGTATTTTCAGTTTTCACAATCTGGATCTGGATGGAAATTGCTATGTTCAAATTTACTAATCTTGTACTTTTCGTATAGTATACCACATGAAGAAGAAAGAAAAAAAGGAAATCTTTAACAAAACAAAAAAGATAAAGGGAAACCAATAAAATACAGTCAATCCTCTTGATTCATTATGCTAATTGTATAATAATCATAGTGGCAAAAGTGGGTTAGAAAGAATTGGATCCCGTCGGATTCTATATTTTAACATCTATAATATTTCAAATATCTGCCACACGTGGTCATACTTACTAGCAGCCACTATCGAATCATAAGTAATTAATTATTCGATGATAAGGTTAACCAACATGGCAACATCGTACAGTATTTGTATATCCATGAAGTCCTAGCTAAAAACTTGGAATAACATTATTGTTTCATAATTACGTTTATGAAACAACTATTAAGACTTGTGGTTCAGCAGTCTCTTCGAATAGATAAAGAGATCTGATTTTTGTTTCCTGATCACTTTCTACACGGTCACGCTTTTTTGGAATTAAACACAAGGTAAAGAGAGAGAGAGAGAAACGAAAATAAGAACGAGAAATGAGAGATGAATACTTGTATAAACATCATAATTTCCGTGACGTGTTTTTGTATTTGTTCTTTAGTATTCCATTTCTTTCTTCTTTCTTCTGCTTTTTAAAATGTCGCTGGAATAAAGAGGAAGACAAAGTCACATGTCTCCTTATTTATTTATTACCCCTTTATATTTGCATCATTCTAGGGATTTCTATGTACACTATCTCCCCACTACCATATTTGTTCATAGAATGTCTGGTACGCGTGCTTTTACAACCTTTTTGTATATAATTAACGTTATATATAATTTTTAATAATATTATTTGTGCTGACAAAAAATAATAAACCAAGCTAAGTGGTACTAAAAAAAATATGAATCGAGTTTTTACCGTTAGGTTCGTAAGAGTGAAAGCAAAATTTGAACACTTTACGTGCTCATTCCACGACTACAAAATATTAATTTACGCTTTCATCTTTTGTTTTCCAATCGTCTTAGTTTCTTACAAACCTTTTTATGTTTTTCATCTTATAAACCTTTCAAAAGTTAGAATTTTAAACAAGATTATTATACAAACTATTGCTTCTTTAAACTTTTTTTTGTCAACCTTTAAACTTCTTTTGTGTTTGTTTTTCAGGTATGTTTTGCCATTTTGGTGTCTAACCAAAGCTTTAATAGACATACTCACAGAATAACAAAACCAAAAAAATGGTTCAAGTCAACATTTTCACAAAAATAAAGGGAAATAAAATAAAATAAGAGAGACGTTACAAAAAAAAAAATGAATTAAATTCGAATTATATATATTTTGTATACATTGGTTTACATAACGGGCCGACATATGGCTATCGGGCCGATAGGGCTCAACAACTACGTTATGCCGATCAATGTTTTAGGAGGCAAAACGTGTTGCTGTTTAGAAAGAAAAACAGCATTAACAAACGAGTTCTCTAGTATGAGCTATTTCCGTAAATACTCTCATTTTCCCACCGTATTTCCGAAAAACTACCCTCCCTATTTCCATGGTCATTCTCTCAGCTTTCCCGCGAGAAATCCTCTCCTTCTTCCATAACCATCAGAACAAAATGAAATTGAAAAAAAAAAATTCACGACGCAGCCTAAGTGTCCTACCCTCTCCGTATCTCTCTCTCTCCATCAATTTCTCTCTCAATATCTCTTAATGCGGAATCCGATTAACACCGGAATCCGCCATGGAAGATGAATAAGATTCGGTCTCTCCGCTGCCTCCTCCCGGAGACTATAACCTCCGCCGCCTTAAATCGAGGATCTGACGCCGGATACGCTAGCCAGGTCCTTCTATGGCGGCATCAGATCCTGGACCCAGACAGCAACATCGTTACATATTGGAACCACGTCTTTCTCGTGACCTCGATTCTCGCGCTCTTCCTCGATCCTATCTATTTCTACGTCCCTTACGTTGGTGGTCCGGCGTGCCTCTCCGTCGACATTGGCCTCGCCGCCACAGTCACCTTCTTCCGCACGGTCGCCGATCTCTTCCACCTCTTGCACATCGTCATGAAATTCAGAACCGCGTTCGTCGCGAGGAGTTCTCGTGTTTTTGGTCGAGGTGAGCTCGTCATGGATCCCAGAGAGATCGCTATGAGATACCTGAAGTCTGATTTCCTCATCGATGTGGCCGCTATGCTTCCTCTTCCCCAGGTTTGCACGCTACTAATTTCCTTAATCGTAGCTTCAAAATTGGTAATTTAGAGTTTAAACACGACATTTGTGTTTTGGTATATGAAGAGTGATGTTTATGAGCTAAATTCGAATTAGATTCTGGGATTTTTTGACCATCGTTTGAGTGAAGAATTTGTCCTACTAAATACATATGTGTGATGGGTTGTGAAGATTAATCCGTGTTCATAGAGGAACTTATCAACTTTTCCAGAGTAAATTAGATTGAATATGATAGCAAAAATGTTGATGATGGTCTAGCTAAGATTAAAGGAGAGAGATTTACATTCTTTTTACAATCATCAGAGTCTCATGCTTGTTCTGACTAACTTTTGATCTCAGCTTGTTATTTGGCTAGTAATTCCAGCCGCCACAAACGGGACTGCTAATCATGCCAATAGCACTCTCGCCCTTATCGTTCTCGTTCAATACATTCCAAGATCATTCATCATATTCCCTCTCAACCAAAGGATTATAAAAACAACCGGGTTCATCGCCAAGACTGCTTGGGCAGGAGCTGCTTATAACCTCCTTCTCTACATTCTCGCTAGTCACGTAAGTTTTCTCTGTCTCTCTTGTGTGTGTCTCTCCAGATTTCTTCAGTTTAAGTTACTAAGAATCTCCATCTATGGTTAGGTGTTAGGAGCAATGTGGTATCTATCATCAATTGGGCGGCAGTTCTCGTGCTGGTCCAACGTATGCAAGAGAGATAACGCCTTGAGAGTTTTGGATTGTCTTCCTAGCTTCTTAGACTGCAAGAGTCTGGAGCAACCTGAGCGCCAATATTGGCAGAACGTTACTCAGGTTCTTTCTCATTGCGATGCTACAAGCAGCACTACCAATTTCAAGTTTGGGATGTTTGCTGAAGCCTTTACCACTCAAGTTGCTACTACAGATTTCGTTTCCAAGTACTTATATTGTCTTTGGTGGGGTTTAAGAAATCTAAGGTACGACAACCTTTTATCAAACAAATTTCTGTATTCTAAGTTAGATTGTGATCCTATGGTTCTAAATTAGTGGTTACGTTTCACAGTTCTTATGGCCAGAATATAACCACAAGCGTATATCTTGGCGAGACTCTGTTCTGTATTACAATCTGTATTTTTGGGTTGATTCTCTTCACACTCCTCATTGGTAACATGCAAGTAAGATACAAAGCTTATTCATGAATCTAAAAAATTTCAGTACAGAGACATTTTCTTCCCCCTACTAATCTTGATTTTCAACTTGGTGTAAAAGACATCTTTGCAATCGATGTCTGTAAGAGTTGAAGAATGGAGAGTTAAGCGACGAGACACTGAAGAATGGATGAGACATCGTCAACTACCTCCAGAGCTTCAAGAACGAGTCCGTAGATTCGTTCAATACAAATGGCTTGCAACACGAGGCGTCGATGAAGAATCAATCCTCCAATCTTTACCTACAGACTTACGCCGTGAAATCCAGCGCCATCTCTGTCTCGCCCTTGTCCGCCGGGTACACACATTTAACTCTGTCCTCACAAAGACAAAAAGAACAGTTACAGATTCGATTGTTTTTCATTTCAGAAAATCACTCGGTTTTGCTTAGTGCAGGTCCCGTTCTTCTCTCAAATGGATGATCAACTTCTTGACGCTATATGCGGATGCCTAGTCTCGTCTCTAAGCACGGCCGGTACGTATATATTCCGTGAAGGCGATCCGGTGAATGAGATGCTATTTGTGATCCGAGGACAAATAGAAAGCTCAACGACAAATGGAGGAAGATCTGGTTTCTTCAACTCCACTACATTAAGACCAGGCGATTTCTGCGGCGAAGAACTTCTTACATGGGCCTTAATGCCAAACTCTACACTCAATCTCCCATCTTCAACACGAAGCGTCCGTGCCCTCTCTGAAGTCGAAGCCTTTGCCTTAAGCGCAGAGGACCTCAAGTTCGTCGCTCATCAGTTTAAACGTCTTCAAAGCAAAAAGCTGCAACACGCTTTCAGGTACACTATACATATGATTCTTGTGCATGTGCTAATGGGGTATATGAAGGGGTCCTGATTCCGAACAGAGATAAATCTAATTTCATACTTTTGATTTTTTTTCAGGTACTATTCACATCAGTGGAGAGCATGGGGAGCGTGTTTCGTTCAATCGGCATGGAGAAGATACAAGAGAAGAAAGCTCGCGAAAGAGCTCAGCCTTCACGAGAGTAGCGGATACTATTACAGGGATGAAACAGGTTACAACGAAGAAGACGAAGAAACTAGAGAATATTACTATGGAAGCGACGGTGATGATTTCGAAGGTGAGAGATTATCAGTGGACAACACTAACAACAACCAAAACCTGGGAGCAACAATCTTGGCATCTAAATTCGCAGCAAACACTAGAAAAGGCACAAATCAGAAGGCTTCAAGTAGTAGTACTGGTAAGAAAGATGGATCTTCAAGCAGTTTGAAAATGCCTCAACTATTCAAACCAGACGAGCCTGATTTCTCTATAGATAAAGAGGATGTTTAGAAGATAAAAGTGTGACACGTTTGGTTTTAGATGGTAAATAGTGCTAGGAAATCCTATAAATGTTTCAACTTCTAATACTTTTTTTTCCGTTTCGAATTGAGGATGTTAGATATAGGAAAAGAGTGTAGAGTAATTGTTCTTATTCTGTTTTGATGTTATTTTGTATGTTTATTTTTTTTCTCATATCAAATACATTTTTCGAATACAAACAATGAGATAACTCGAAAGAACAATAATGTGAGTTTCTTCGGATTGAACAGCGAAGAACACACTCAATGATAGCAACATTGTGAGATTGATCAAACTCAGAGAAAAAATAAGAAAAGATCTAATAAAAGCACACCACTAAATCTGAATGCAATGGAAAAGCTTGAAAATCTATAGTTAACTAAAACCAAACTCAAAAACTAGAATTCCGGACCTCCGGTATTACATTATATCCTCTATTCTTGTACTATTATAGTACTTGGCCAACTAAGACAGACATTTTGAGTGATTAAAATTTGGTCGAGGTTCGGTTAACCATTCTTCAATCTCTCTGTTCATCACTGGACAGTTTCCTATTTGTCTCTTTACTGTTGCATAGCTCTTCAAGAAGCGAATTTAAATTCTTCCAAGACGAACCAGTCCCTGGAGCCAAAGCTTTTTTCGCCATTTCTGCATACTCTTTCACATTCTTCCTCGCAGTCTTTCCCATTTCTTCTTCCATCAATATTTTAACCTAAATAGCCCCAAATAACGATAAAATGTTAAACAAATGAAACCTAAAAACAAGTAGACTTCTTTTCTTGTTAAATTGTTGGTTAAAAAGCACAACATTTGGTTGACGATATTTAGATACCATACCTTTCGACTGAGTTCTTCTCTTGTCACGAGCCCTTTGACACTTCCATCTTCTGTCTCGATTCTTAGTCCGATCTTAAGCTCCTCCACAACCAACCTTGCATTGAGCGGCTGCTCGGCCATCATTGGCCAAGCAAGCAGTGGAATCCCGGCACAAATACTTTCTTGCGCCGAGTTCCATCCACAATGGCTCAAAAACCCTTTCACACTTTCATGCGACAGTATCTCCCATTGGTCCACCCAATCTCTCACAATCATCCCACGCTCTCTCCCTCTCTTTTCCAACCCTAACTCTCCCTTGATCACTTCTTCCACGTCTTTTCTAGTGACCCACAAGAAGTTTACCTTCATTAAACAATCAAAACCACGTGAATGAACATATTACTGTTCCTAGCTAGTCTACCTATGCAT
Source organism: Eutrema salsugineum (assembly GCF_000478725.1). NCBI lineage: Eukaryota > Viridiplantae > Streptophyta > Magnoliopsida > Brassicales > Brassicaceae > Eutrema > Eutrema salsugineum. The sequence continues at coordinate 4,868,305 of NW_006256829.1, read as the reverse complement.
TAATGAGTATCATATTTTACATTGTAACAAAACAAAAAAATTACATGCATGGACGAGAATCTCAATTGTAATATATTGTAATGAGTTATGATCACGGCAAACTAAGATTAGCACATAACCACACATAATTTTTTTTTAAAAAATACTACTGTTTTTTAGAACCATTTTTTACGATTTTTGTTATTTTAAGATTTTTTCCCAGTAGTCTATATTCTTTTTTTGGCATTGTTTGATTTACGTACCTTGGAATCCAGCAACCCAAATACTATTTCCTTGAGCTGCTCGTTAGATATCTCCGCCTGCGTTCCAAACGCCACATACAAAACTGGACGTCCTTCCACTCGCTTCCGGTCTAACCAATGAATCCAACTCGGTTTATCACTGTCCGGTTTAGGAGTATCTACTAAACACAAAGGCCCAACACACCACGGCTTGGGCTCATCTTTAGCACGCATCCCGAAGTCAACGAACGTTGACTCTAGCTCGTAAAAGCTGTTCACTATAACTCCATGACTTTTCTTCGTGGACACAGTTTGGTCCATGAATAGCTCGAAATCTGGACCTGATTGATCCGGATCGGTGAAAATCGATGGGAAATCGCATTTCTTAACCAAGATCCATGGAAAATCCGGTACAGTAACCGGTTCGGTATCAGATTTAACAATTTCCGGTTTAGTAAAGAGTTGGTGTACCAAAACAGAGGAGAAGAGAGCCGGTGCGTAAGAGTTCATGCCGAAGAAGGCAAGTCTCGGGATCTCGAATCTCGCGGCGGATTCCGATGTCCACCATAGGAATCTATCGGAGACCATAAACGAAACTTTTGGAAGATCCTGAAGCGTTTCTTCGAAGAAAGGCTGGAGGTATTTAGTTGCGCGCGTGAAGGGCACGTAGAACGACATTGATGGGAGCTTGTCGGTGCTCTCAACGCCGGGAGGTATTCCGGTGATGTTTTCCGGGAAAGGGAGGGAGATTATATTGATAGATGATGATGTGATTGTGACGTCGGAGAGGAAGTTTGAGACGAAAGGTTGGTTTTTTGGGGTGGTGAAGACGGTGACGGAAATGCTTGGTCCTTCACCGTCATCGGAGCCGGATATGACACGGCGGTGACGGAGGATGAGGCGGGCGAATTGGAGGAGAGGGATGGTGTGGCCCTTTGACATGTAAGGGAAGAGAACCACATGATGATCAGGTGATGACGATGAAGCTGCCATGTTTTTGTTTTTCTTAATTACAACATTGTTTTCACTTCATTTTCACAAGACTTTATTTATAGGTCGAGTTTTCACTTCATTTTGTAAAAGAGTTTGACTGTCATAATTGTGTTTCCAAAATGTAGTTATTGTTTTTTTGACTTGATGGTTCAAAAGAAGTAAATTTGACTTGATAGTGTGGCCCTTCATATATATATATATATGGTGCCAGTATGGCAGTAAGCAATGCTAAAATACGTTACATGCCAATACGTTAAATGCAGTCAGACATTTTTTTCCTATCATTAAACATGTCTCTAGTATAAGCAAGTTATTACAGCTTTTTGGACATGTGGTCAGAACTTCAGATTCTCACGTAAGTGAAGTCCATGTTGATAAAAAAAAGGTGATAATGATAAGGTGCTTCTAGAAACTGCTAAAATTTAAAATAGAGGAACACATCGAAGAAACGAAAATCTACTTTGAAAAAACTATTTCAATATTTGAAATGAAGTTTAATACTTTTTCATATGTACATTTCAGTAACTACAAATTGGTAAATTACTAAAACAAAACCATAAGGAGATTGAAATGGGCCTAAATACTCCAGAGCTGATTTTTTATTGGGCCTTTTCTCAGCATACTATAATTAGACCACAAAAACATGGACAGCTAATTAGTGAATTTAACCCAACGTGTCTGTAAAGTGTAAGCAAGCCAACGACTCCATCTCGGGCTGCTTGATTTCTGCCGTTGTTCGATGGAAATAAGAAAGCGGAAGAACGCCGACGGTGATGGTGACGGTGGCTCGTCAGCTAACGGCGAAGATGATCGGAATTCGTTTAACCTTTCTTCGAAATCAGCTCGAAATCGTTCTCCGAGTCGGATATTCTTGTTATGCCTCGCGTTTCGTGTGGTAAATGCTTTGTTGATTCAGACTTATTTCAACCCCGACGAACATTGGCAATCCCTTGAAGTAGCTCATCGTACCGTGTTCGGGTAATGTTTTCAAATGCTAAGTTAGATTATTCTTCGTGTTATTAGTTTTGTAATTAAATCTGCCTGCTTAGTTTGATGAGCATTGTTATTATATTTTTCACATAGTAGAAGTGAGAATTGTGAAGAAATCAAGCGTCAGCGACTTTCAGCTAGGATTGCCATTTTAAGATTGTTTCTTGATTGATTATAATGACACAGTTATGGTTATTTGACATGGGAGTGGAAGAGAGGGATAAGAAGCTATTTGCATCCAATGGTATTCGCATTCTTGTATAAAGTTCTCGAAGTTACGGGCCTTGATACTCCCTACGTTATGGTCAGTAGGATTCTTCGTCTTCATTTTTTTTTTCAGAAAAATCCTATTAGTTTGTGGATTGAATTATAAATAGAGTGTTGTTACATTTGAGTGATGCGATATTTTATTTTTGTTTAATCTAATACGAAGCAGACCTGGTAACATTGATTTTGAATATACGTTTCTCCAAAATCCGATTCAATTGAAACTCCCAATTTGTTAAGACGTAGTAGTGGAATTGTCTCTGACTCTTCGTTTACTTGTGTTTTAGTAGTTTTAGCTCTTACAGTGTTCAGATAAAGGTGGATAGAATGGTTTATCTGTTTTTTTCGTTCGGAAAAAAAGAGAAAAAAGAAAATGGTTTATGTGTTACAACCCTTTCCTTCCTTTGCAGAGAAAAGCTCCACGTCTGATGCAATCCGTGTTTTCAGCTCTTGGTGACCTCTATTTGTATAAACTCTCAGATGCTCTATATGGAGAAAATGTTGCCAGTTGGTCTGTATCCTTTCTATGCAGCTTACTAAGTGAACTGCTTAATTTTCATGAGCCGTATGGCAATGTAATTGCGACCAATGAAAATTACAAGATTAGTCTAGCTAGTAAAACATAAAGATCACCTACAAAAGACCATTACATTATATTGATAGTACCAGAAGTGAGTTAGCTAGTAAAACAGCAAGGATTGGTCAATGGAACCAGAAGTGAGTTAGATTCCTAGCTTCGGTCCTATTTTAAAGAAAGACCGAGATAAGTCTGTTAGTGATTGCCATGAAGATGTCCTGAATAACCGATTCCCTCTTCTCATTGAATTTGTTTTTCTGTTTTCCTGTTGTTGTTTCTGAAACCTAGTCTTTCTTAATTTGTATTTTCCATTTTATTCCGGATTGCTTTCCTTAACGTTTTGGTAGTTATTTTGTCAAATGGCAAACTGGTTCATGTTCTTCTGTTTAAACCGCACTTTTTCAAACTGTTTGGAGACTGTTCTTACCATCATGGGGCTGTACTACTGGCCTTCTATTAGAGATGCTTCAAAGGACTATCCCGTGAATCGGAAGTGGGGTTTGGTCATAGCAGCACTGGCATGTGCCATAAGACCAACAAGTGCAATCATATGGTTATTTGTTGGGATGCTTGAGCTATTTTTGACGCCTAATAAACTCAACTTCATCATTCTAGAGGTGATCCCGATTGGGTGAGTTTTAACTCTGTGGCTGTCCTCTTGAATGTTTCATTTTATTGTTTCCTTTTGAAGATTTCGTTGCGCTTACTTGCTTCTGGTGTTAGGTCTTTGGTCCTCGGTTTCACATGTTTGTTAGACCGTGTGATGTACGGCTCATGGGTCATCGTGCCTCTGAATTTTCTTAAGTTCAATTTCCTTTCATCCGGTGGAGACTATTATGGAACTCACCCATGGCACTGGTACTTCTCCCAGGGATTTCTTGTCATGCTTTTGACTTTCACACCATTCTCCATTTATGGAGTTATCAAGTCTAAGAATCAGAAGCTCTCAGCTCTTATTCTATGGGTTTTAGCTGTATACAGCATACTCGGCCACAAGGAATTCAGGTAATATGGATGCAGAGTGAACCCTTTACATTTTCGTCCCTTTTAGAAAACCTCAAGAAACATCTTTTCATCATGAATTATGTTTTCCGTGTCCTCTACTTAGAATATGAATGATAGGTTTGTGCTGCCTGTGCTACCCATAGCCTTGATATTCTCTGGATATGCATTTGCTCAAATGGAGGCATCTGATTCATCATCATCATCAATCACCAAAAAGAAGAAAGTCCCTCGAAAGAACCATATTATCAAGTGGTCTCCTAAACTACGACTTTCAGTCGGGTTTTTGCTTGCGACCAATATCCCAATGGCATTATATATGAGTTTATACCATCAGGTCAATCACCTGAAGTGCTCTCTGTAGTTTCTAAGTTTACACAATCTCTCTTTATTTGTGCTAAAAGGCAATGTTGTTGTTTCCAACAGAGAGGAACCGAGGATGCGATGAACTACTTATCTGAAGAAGCATACAAAGGGAGAGTAAAGAGCATTCTCTTTCTCATGCCATGCCATTCTACTCCCTATTATTCCACTCTCCATAGTAATATTCCAATGCAGTTTCTCGACTGCACGCCGAGGTAACGTACCACGCCCCGAGTCACAGTTCTTGCTTCTTTGTTATTCTTAAAGGTTATTCTTCTTCTTCTTCTTCTTAAACAGTGAAGAGAAAGGAAAACTTGATGAGTCAGATCAATTCTTAATGGACCCTTTAAGTTTTGCATCAGAGTTAGCTAGAAACTGGTCCGAGCCACCTAGTCACATTGTATTGTTTGCATCAGAAGCAACGAAACTCGGAGATTTCATGATCCAACATTCTTATAAAGAGGCAAGTTAGAAGCAAGAAGACACTTTTTTTCCCCAACTCTGACGTCATTTCCCCTCTTTTTTTCTTTTTGCATTTTGATGGATTACAATTTGTTTTTGCTGGCGATGAAACAGGTGAAAAGGTTTTTCCACGCGCATTTTAAAGTTGATCGAGATCTTCAATCCTCAGTGGTCGTCTATACTACTGGCAGTAGTCTACTGCTATACAAGACTGACTAACTAGGTTTCTATATCTTAACTTCGTGTCGTTTGTTTAGCATTTTAATGTATTTCGATTCTCAAAAAACGCCGTGATGTTCTAGTGACTTTTGTATGAACGACGACACAATGATATAATGGTTTTTTATTTTCTGGACGTCGATTAATTTTGTTTCCTGTGCTTTTGCTTCATTTTAAGTGGGCCGTTTGTATACTTTGAACCCCTTATTTTCTTGGGCCTTAGTAAACTAATGTGCCACGCGATTTGCACGTGCGCACTGAACTGATTTATCACTTGATCTCTTTAACACTTCAGGTTAGATATATTTTGTATCACAACCAAACCTAAATCCTATCCTTAATCCATAGTCCATAATTTTCCGATGGAGATACTTCCGATTTCGGCGGAGAGCTTCAAGGTTGGGTTCATCGGAGCTGGAAAGATGGCGGAGAGTATAGCTAGGGGTGTGGTTGCCTCTGGTATGCTTCCTCCGCATCGTATCTCAACGGCCGTTCACTCGAATCTCAATCGCCGTCAAGTCTTCGAATCCTTTGGCGTCAATGTCTTCTCGAGTAGCGAAGAAGTAAGTCTTTCGTTCGTCTTCACCGTTCCTTATTGATCGGTAGTCTTAGAGAGAGCGAAAGATTTTCGTCGGAGTAAATCATGAAATGTAGTGGTACGTTGTTGTTGTAGTACCAGGGAGCCAGTTGCCTGCTGGAGTGAAAACTAATCGAAACTGACGATCTTCAAAATGACAGGTCGTTAAAGAAAGCGATGTTGTGATATTCTCTGTGAAACCCCAAGTTGGTATATTTCTACCTCTCACATTCCTGCTCTGTTGAAACACAAACTTATGTGATCTCTACATCAGTTGAATTTAGTGTTTACCTAAAGCTTGTACCTGTCATATGCAGTTAAGAAGGCAGTCACGGAATTAAGAACGAAGCTCTCCAAGGATAAGCTTCTGGTTTCGGTTGCAGCTGGAATTAAGTTGAAAGATCTACAGGTTTGCATCTTTGTAGAGAAAAAGGGGTATACTTTGTCAGATATATGTTTATATGTTGCAAGAATAAGCTGCTTATTATCTTCTTTTTTTTTCAAAGTGTCAATGAATCTGTCATTATCCATGGTGTTGCAGTGTCAGTGTTTGTATCAAATAAGAGTACTATATGGTTGAAATGCTGAAAGATCTCATTTTGTCTTATGTTAGGAATGGTCTGGTCAAGATCGATTCATAAGGGTGATGCCTAATACACCAGCCGCAGTTGGTGAGGCTGCTTCAGGTAGTTTCTCAGAGTCCATATATGTGCTATTTCTCAATTGTTTGTGATTGCTTTTCTCTTTTGGACATATGAAATGCTTACATATGCTGCAAAATGTCGTGTGTAAAATAGTGATGAGCCTAGGAACAGCGGCAACAGAAGAAGATGGAGCACTCGTCGCTAAGTTGTTTGGCTCGGTGGGGAAGATTTTAAGAGCTGATGAGAAAATGTTTGATGCTGTCACTGGTCTCAGGTACATAACGGTTTCTGATTGCGCAAAGTTGTTCAAGTCACTTATCAAGTAATGATGTACCAAAATTTTCAATCTTTTACAGTGGAAGTGGACCAGCATACATATTCTTAGCCATTGAAGCTTTGGCTGATGGAGGAGTAGCTGCTGGTTTACCTAGAGAACTCGCACTGGGTTTAGCTTCACAAACCGTCAGTGAACCGACCTCTCACAACCAGCTTAAATCTTCTTCTTTTTTGGTGGTATTGAATAACGGAAACTAGAAAGAAAAGCCTGAGCTTTTAGTTTTTCTCTCTCTTTCTCTGATAGGTTCTTGGAGCTGCAACAATGGTGAGCAAAACGGGGAAGCATCCAGGTGTGTTGAAAGATGATGTCACTTCACCTGGCGGCACTACAATAGCCGGAGTTCATGAACTGGAGAAAGGTTCTTTCCGTGCAACACTTATGAATGCTGTTGTTGCTGCAGCTAATCGAAGCCGCGAGCTCTCACAGAGCTAGATTATACATTATGTAGTTGCGCTATTGCTTCACCTCACGGATTCGTCAAAATAAAGGGTGTTGTTATATTGCTTGCCTACACTACGATGGTAGATGTGAAAATTATTTATCTCCACTCTGTATTGGTTCTGAACACAGGTTTTTTTTTTTAATGCATTCTTAGATCTAATAAAAGTCAAATTTCAGCATAATGTGGGCATCAATGTCAGCTCCAAAAGAATTCGCATTATATAAGAAAGCAAATTATCTGATTTGCTTCAAACCAACTAATACTATGAGTCGAGGATTAATCTCAAGGAAGAAGCATAAACGACAAGTCAACAATGATGTGAAGAATGGAGACTGAATCACCAAAGAATTTGACCAATTTGCATTAAACCAAAAGATTCAGACTCATCTTACCAAATCTTGGTATAGTTATATACACATAAGAAAAGAAAAGAGAAACAAAAGCACTGGTGAATACTGAAGAAAAGAAAAGAGAACACACCGAAAGAAAAATAACCAGAAAGAAATCAAGATTTTTTTTTTAATAAACGGTCTTCACTCTCTTTATCGATCCATAATTTGCCAATTTGGTAGATCATGCCCGGAGAATACCATGTAACCGTATGATCCGTAGCAACGATTTTTTCAAAAGAAAAAAAAAAATTCAAAATGAAGGAGATAAGGTTTATAACTGAGATGAAGATGATGAACCTGCAGTAACCAAACCCTCCCGAACAGTCACTGGCACAACATTGGTAACACGAAGGACGGCTTGTGCGCTTAGAGCCGACAGCTTTGACTGGCAGAAGATTTCCCAAGTAATTGGCTCTGCCTCTGGGATTTGCTCTTCCTCTAGCGTTGATGATGATGATGTCTCAGGTTTGATGACAGGATGAGCTTTTTCATACACGGTCTGAAGTTCAAGTAGGACGGTCCGTGCAGCCTCACGGGATTCAGGGAGCTGATCGCTAAGCTGAGACGCGGCTGCTTGAACTAACTTGTCAATCCCGTATTCTTTAATACCTTCAACGCCCTGGAATATGTATATTTTAGCGCAAGGAGTTGTTGGCATTGTTAAATAAGACGAGATGCGTTTCTGAGAGAGACACATCTGGAAAGAACAGAAGTTGAACTTGTATTACCAGTCGGGGAACACTTCGGGAAAAGCACAATGATGCTTTTGCACGGATCCGAGGATTCCTGTTCTTGAGACAAGGTTGCAGCTTTGGTAACAGCAAAGTTGGGGAAACATATTTGGTCATTGATGTTAAAGCTTTCTCTGCTGCCTCGCAGACGAACCTTTTGTCTTGGGAAGACTTGAGGAGGAGTTGAGTTAGCTGAAAGCATAGTAAATGAAACGATGTAAGAACAAGTAAAATTCAATCAACGAAACACAGAGAAAGAGTAAAAATATAGATAAAAGAGTTACCAGAGAATCCAACAGATCTGTTATATGGTTGTTATAAGCACTGAAGATGTCTGCAGATGTCATGCATGCGGTTTTACATACCGCGCTTCTTGGATTTTTCAGTGATTTCACGACGAGTGGGATCACTTTGTCTCTGTTGATATCATGACACTTGTATTTTTCAATCAACTTTAAGAGATAATAAAGTCATAGACAACAAGCGAAGAGAACAGGGCTTACAGCATATGCAGCATTGCTTCCTTGTGGAATATCGAAAGCCGACGAACATTATTAAGAGCATCACAAACTGCTACCCAATCCTTGGAGTCAAGACCAGGTAGAACCGACTGAAGTAATGAGACCAAACAAATTCATCTTGCGTTATCATAATATTTCCAATCTCCAAACAGATGGATATAACAGTTATGGATCTATGATTGTACTGATGCTAATGGGATTTAATGAAAAAGATACCTTCAGAACTTCATCAGCATCGTCAACATTATCCAGGTTCTCGGATTCAATATATTCAACTTCCACGGTAGCTTTCTCTGCCTCGGGTTTCTCTGATTCTACAACGCTAGGATCACTGGGAACCAAAGAGGCAGAGCTTGGTAATGGTCTATCTTCAGATTTTCCATTCATTTTTCCAGCACAAGGCTTGGTTAAGCTTGCTTTACATTCACTCATCTTCTCAGTTACTGGAAGACTATTCAAATCTTTTAAAGTATTACTGGCCATGCGTGAAGTTACCTGCGTCAAGACAGAAATAAATCACCATCGGAAACAAAATACAGACAGTTACAAGAATAGCATGGAAACGGTAAAGATTCAATGGAAATTACACTGCAATAAGAAAATCTATGGTCAAAACAATGAACAAATTCTGGAAATTACTTCCATAGCAGCCTAGAGGATACTGAATTATCGTAATACTTTCACACTAAGCCTGAAGTGAGACACTCAAATCCGTTTCTAACTCATCACATTTGGAAATTACGCACAGATCTCGATGATTTCAAGCTTGAATCAGCCAAGAAACTCCACCAGAAAACCCCACTGAAGATTAAGAAAATTCTTAACTGGTAAATGCCATTAATGGACCAGGAAAAGAAGTAGAAAATCTGAGTAACTCTACTAGTCAACTTCACAGACTGTTTGCTACGATCAAAGCGGACCAATTCAGCAGCAGAAATCGAGCACCGCATAGATCTACATTTCAAACTCAAATTTCGAGCAATTTAACAATAACAACAAAAACACGATCTCACTCAAGAACTCTGAGAGGATCTAAATTTGTTTCCAAACAAGTCTTCGCGGCTGGTGATATTGAATCGGATTCAAAAAAAATTCACAGAGATCAAAACCACATGGAATATACGCATATGAATACATATACCAGTTCAAATTTGCATTACGCGTTTACAGAAAAAAAAAATGGAGATAGAGAAATTTACCGGCGAATCAAGAGGTGGCAAAACGTAAACCTCTGAGTAGAAAAACTGAAGTCGGATTAGCGAAAATCTATGGACTCGAAAATCGCCGACCTCAAAAATCTAAATAAGGAAATGAAATTTGAAATGCGAGAGAAAATGGAGAGAACGAAAGAGAAAACTAAGAGAGAGAGGCTTTCTTTTGTTGGAGACGAAAATATTAACCGGCGATGCACTTTCACGAGTCGTACTCGCATGGTGTGGCTCGAGACGACCTCGTATTCGTATGGTGTGAACTGAAAACGGTATCGTATGTGAATTTAAGTGGGACCTATGTGCACGAGATTTTTTTTTTTGTCGGGTTATAGTTACCATATGCAAATTGCCTCGCGGTTGAAATTAATGTTTTTTTCTTTCTTGTTCACATTATTTCCAAGATATCCTCTGACCAAAATATATTATTTCCAATTAAAACTCTTTTCTCATTTTGGTTAATTCTATTCTATGTTTATCAAAATAAAGTTGTTTGATTTGATTTTGATATGACCCTCCAGCGCCAAAAACATCCTCATCAACTAGGGCTGGAACGGAGCCGGATATCCGGACTTTTCAAAGTATCCGGATCCGGCTCCGGCTCCAGATTTGACAGATAATCAATTTTATTATCCGAATCCGGATCCAAAAACTCCGGATATCCGGAAACCGAATATCCGGTTTGAACCGAAGATTTACGGATATCCGACCGGATATCCGGTTTCATTGATTTAAAAAAAAAACTTCAATTTTTAAAATTATAATAAGATAATATATATAATTAAAATGTATCATTATAGCAAAAATTACAAATACCAAAAATTTAAAAGCATTCAAGTAGCATTCAAATAACACAAAGTTTAAAAATTTACATAGCAAAAGAGAAAATAGTAATAGAGAAGTTAATTTATCTTCATATCCTTGTGTTATCTATTTTCATGGTCTTCTCTCACAATCTGGAATAGAAAATTATCATGCAATATAAATTTCAATCATGTGTAAAAGAGTTAAACCAAAAACAATTTTCAAACATAATTAAAACAAAAAATTAAATGCATATCCAAAAATTTCAAAATTTTCAAAATCTTAATAAACGGATAACGGATAACGGATATCCGAGTTTAAAATTTTCTATTATCCGGATCCGTATCCGAAATAACCGAATACTTAATTTCACTATCCGGATCCGGATCCGAACTACACGAATATCCGATTTTTACGGATCGGATAGGATCGGATAACGGATACCGGATAATAATTCCAGCCCTATCATCAACTGTCGACTGTCGTTTGTGAATCTTGCATAATCTTTTAGAAATGTGTTTTTTTCTCGGCAATCTTTGTTATTCGGCAATCTTTTACAAATATTTTTTTTTTATCATAAATGTCGATAACAATGACTTTAAATGTCTACATTTTCTGGATACACGGATATATGGTAGGTCTAACAGCTTTAAATCCATATCGTACTTCACTATATAAGAATTAAATTCAAATCTGGTCAGATCCGTATGATAACTAACTTGACTCATTTGTAAGATTGAGTTTTGCTCACTAGTGAAAAATAGTGCGGTTTTAAGATTAAGTTTGGTAAAAAGGGTTTATAGCAAAGTTTCAACTATAAAATTTTGATTGAAAATCCATAAATGTTTCTTTTTTGCTAAAGTAAATCCATAATTTTTATTATATGCATCATTTGATAATGGCGAAATAACTTTGCGATTACTATTATGTTAATATTGTCATGAATTTATATGTTGTTATCAAATTATACAATGACGGAAAAATCATATGCATCTACTCAACATTCTACAGATCTAATGATAAGAAACAAGCATCATCCCAGTCGTGTTAAAAAAAAAATCAGTTTGAGCATACCCTTATGTAGTAGTAAACAAAAAGAAGGCACATGTGATAATACAATGTGGGGAAGGGCGTATTTAAAAAAGGGAAAAAATAATAAGTTGGCTGTCACCATATCTAACCACTGTTTGATCAAATTACAAATTGAATGATTAGCATCACACCCGATAACCACTATATTTATATTACAGTAGTTTTAAATGATGCCCATAATATTGATTGATATAGTTGTCGAGAAAATAAATATTAGTACAAATATGGACCCACGTTCCACAACATTACATATGTTGTTGTAATGTTGTACATTTGTTAGACTACCGTCGGTGTGTGCCTAACCAGTCGTAGAGTGAATTCGGTTCATTTTCATAAACCAAACGTAATCCAATACCTAAACCAGCCCACAGTCAATTGGAGTCTTTTTGTCTTTTTGAGTTCCACCGATTTCGGGTTCGACTCAAAGATCAAATATAATATACGCATCATCATAGCTAGGCTCAACATAAATGTAATAATAATATTAACGTTACATTTCTTGTTGGTCTTTTACAATTTTTCGAAAGGACAACGGGAGATATCATATCATAGATGATTTATTTATTTAATAGTAAGCTTTGCCCTTTGCATACAAAAGACTTGAGAGTTGAAAAAGCTTATCTGTACTGAGGAGCAAGTTCACCGTCCTTGACGATGTAATTCTGGGCAGGGAAGTCTTCTCCTTTAAAGTACCTCTCCAACATGTCTTTTGTCCCAGCCGCATATCGTAGCTGATTTTTGTTTCAAACAAAAAAACAAACAAAACCAATGTATCTCAATTACAGATTTGACACGGACTATAGTTCCAAAATGTTGACGTTAGATTAAAAGCTCAAGACTATTGCAGATTAGTAGTGACCAAAACGACATGAGCATCTTTGGACTACATCATTACACATATATTTTCAAAGCGATTCTTATGTATGGTGGTCCACAAGGGAAACAAATATTACCTGAGCATCAATGGTGGTGCCGGAGATGTGAGGGGTCATTGCTTGGTTAGGCATGTAACGCCATGGATGGTCCTTAGGAGCTGGCTGTGGGTCCCACACGTCTCCGCTGTACCCTCCAATGTGTCCACTCTCGACCGCCTCCACCACCGCTTGCCTGTCCATGATGGCTCCTCTTGCGTTGTTCACTATCAAAACGCCACTCTTCATTTTCCCTATCATCTCTCTGTTGAACATTCCTCTGTTTAAAACAAGAACAAGAACAAGAACCCACTGGTCAAATCTCCGACCAAGAAAAAACTCTTTTCTGGTGTTTGTGATATTAGCGTCCTACTACCTTGTCTTCTCCGTGAGAGGAGTGTTGACAACTACGACGTCGCATTTAGGGAGCATTTCATTGAGATTCTCAACGTACTTAGCACCAATCTCTTTCTCCAGCTCTGGTTCCATCTGAAGCCTGTCATGGTACAATAAGTTACACCCGAAGGGTTTCAATCTCTGTAGCAAAAGCCTTCCGATTCTTCCAGCTCCAACGGTTCCTACTGTCTTCCCTTCTAGATCATAAGCCCTATAGGCAATGCCAGCAACGTTCCACTCTCCATTGATGACCTGATTGTACCCTGGTAAGAAGTTTCGCATGAGAATCAGGATTCTCATCAGCTCATCTTCTGCTACCGAGACAACGTTGCTTCCAGTGACTTCAGCCACAGTCAGGCCAGCAGCTGCAGCCGCCTGCAGATCGATATGATCGGAGCCAATACCAGCCGTGAGGAGAAGCTGCAGGTTCTTGGCTTTCTTGATTCTTTCAGCAGTCACATAAGCCGGGTGAAAAGGGGTGGATATTAAGACGTGAAGGTCCGGGATATGTTTCTCAAGTTCTGCCAATTTATAAAGAATAGCAGCATCAGAGGAACCATACACTATAAAACAAAAAGAATCAAAATTTTTGATAATCTTCAAATTTTAATTGTCTAGATTGGATGCGTACTCACCACAGTCTGGGCCTTCTTTGTCATCGGTGACAATGTACTGATGACCTTGTGATTCTAGCCAGTTGCGGATTCCTAAAGCATTCTCCACGCAGCCAAGGAAGTTAGGATTCTTGGAAGCGTATTCGTTGGCCTTGTAGAAGACCCCAACAATCTTTTTGCTATCACCAGAAGAAGCCTGTTCTCATAAGCCAGTTCAGAATCTAATTAACATATAGTTTATAATATACACATTTCAAAGCAGATGGATACATATATAGACAGGAAGAAAAACTCCAAGCATTTTACGTCAGCATAACCACTCAATTAAATATATAAAGCCCAAACGTTTATAAGCTCGTTAAGAGGCCCAAAATACTAGAGAGCCAGATTCAAACATCCTGTCGTTTGATAATTTCAGAAAAGGAAACCGTGTAGTCTTTGCTTCCAAAATGGAAAATTTAGCTGGCTAATCAGAACGACGGTAGTACTTTCCTAATTTTAGTTACACGTTTCAGTCATGCAGAGTCTGATCACAAACACAATGGGTTCTTCACTACTTCTTCTTCAAAACCAAAATTGTGTATCTCTCAATTTTAGTGAAAATGAAACAATAACGCGAAAGATTTAAAAAACCTCCATCACGCATACACAGAATCGGAACCATAACTCACCGTAAAAGAGGCGTATTCAATAAAAAAAAAAGAGCATAAACCAGCTAAATCACCACACAAAACTCGGAGAATACTGCAACATAAAGTACGATTGAGCTTGATTTCTACAGAAATTACTATATGACCAACTTATAAGCTAATTAACACCAGAAATCGTGAAAAACAAGGAGAGCAATCGAAGGAGAGATCGAAGAGTTCTTACATGTAACTGACGTGCGAAGTAGCCCGAAGAAGAAGAGGAAACACAGGCTCTGATCGCTGCTCTGGTGGCTCGTCGCAGCGCCATCTTCTGAGTAGATCGGCTCTCAAAGTTAAGTGGAGATTATTATCAATTTCGTTGCTTCGTCTAATTGGAGAGCATTTTATACTCGACGAAAGTTCACGGCCCGGAACCAAGTCATCCTCTTCTCCAGACCAGCTATAATGTGCCACGTGGAATATAAGAGATATCCGACGGCTCCAGAGGCATTATTGGTATTGTAATTGATTATATGTTTTGGATAAGCGTATAGCATCGCATTATTAATTAATGAATAAAAAAAATTTTTGTTTATAAATTTAAGATTCGAAACTGTAAAGCTCAATATAGGCCCACATATAGGCCCGATGATGATGTTTGATTGTTTTTTCACAAACGACGTCGTAGTAAGTCGCCGTTAAGATTCTCGTCGGCGAGCTTCAAAACTCTTTTCTCAGTTGGTCGTGTTTAAGGGAAACGATGCGTCGTCACAAGCGGACGCCATGAGAGCTTGCAGGAGTCTCTGGAGAACTTTGCAGATTTAGATGAACTCCGATCCTTCTGCTGATGATGATAAGGATTTGGAATAGCTATACGGGAAAATACAGATTCTTTCGCTCGAATTGCCGCTCTTTCTCGACAATCAAACGACCCCAAATCCCGGGAAGCGAAGAGACTAGCGTCTTGATCTCAGAACGCAGATTCGATACAGATTTAGCTCCCAACAAGACTCGGGTTTACGTCTCTCTCTTTCACACTCTCTTTCGGCTTTATGTAAGCTGCGGGAGGCTCTACGGAGCAGCAAGGACGCTCTCTGCGATGTGCACCTTCGGTGTTGTTCCGGATTTGCGTCTCTGGAATAGTTTAATTCACCATTTCAACGTCCATTGTTTGGTACCTCACCAGGTATCGTTGATTTACAGCAAGATGATAGCTTGTGGGGTTGCTCCCGATGTTTTTGCTCTCAATGTGTTGATTCATTCTTTGTGCAGAGTGGGTCAACTGAGATTCTCAGTTAGTTTACTTAGGAATAGAGTAATCAGCGTTGATACCGTTACTTATAACACTGTGATTTGGGGTTTATGCGAACATGGTTTGGCCGACGAGGCTTATCGGTTTCTCTCTGAAATGGTGAAGAAAGGTATATTGCCTGATACGGTCAGCTACAATACTCTGATTAATGGGTTTTGTAAAGTTGGAAACTTTGCGAGAGCCAAGGCATTAGTGGACGAAATTGCGGAACTAGACCTCATCACTCACACTATACTCATAAGCTCTTACTTTAGTCTCCACGCCATCGAAGAAGCCTACAAGGGTATGGTTATGAGCGGGTTTGATCCGGATGTTGTTACTTTTAGTTCGATTATTAACCGATTGTGCAAAGACGGAAAAGTGATGGAAGCGGGATTGCTACTGAGAGAAATGGAGGAGATGGGTGTATATCCGAACCATGTAACTTATACTACTCTTGTTGATTCGTTGTTTAAAGCAGAAAGTTACCGAGATGCTTTGGCACTTTACAGCCAAATGGTTGTGCGTGGGATTCCGGTAGATTTAGTTGTATATACTGTTTTGATGGATGGTCTGTTTAAGGCCGGAGAACGTAGGGAGGCTGAGAAAACATTTAAGATGCTTTTGGAAGATAACCAAGTTCCAAATGCGGTTACCTATACGGCTTTGGTAGATGGCTTGTGCAAAGCGGGGAATTTAAGCAGTGCAGAATTTATCATAAGGCAGATGCTAGAGAAAAGTGTTCTTCCGAATGTTGTCACCTACTCTAGTATGATCAATGGCTATGTAAAGAAAGGGATGCTAGAAGAAGCTATTAGTCTTATGAGAAAAATGGAGGACCAGAACGTTGTGCCGAATAGTTTTACTTATGGTACAGTAATTGATGGCTTGTTTAAGGCAGGGGAACAAGAAGTAGCTTTCCAAATGAGTAAGGAAATGAGGCTCACTGGGTTGGAGGAGAATAACTACATACTTGATGCTCTGGTGAATCATTTGAAGAGAACTTGTAAGATTGAGGAACTTAAGGGATTAGTCAGTGACATGGTATCCAAAGGAGTGACACTGGATCGTATTAACTACACATCTTTAATTGATGTGTTCTTCAAAGGAGGAGACGAAGAAGCTGCTCTTGCTTGGGCTGAAGAAATGCAAGAGAAAGGGATGCCATGGGATGTTGTTTCTTACAATGTCTTAATTAACGGGCTGTTAAAGTTTGGCAAAGTCGGAGCAGACTGGGCCTACAAAGGAATGAGAGAGAAGGGCATAGAACCAGATATTGCTACATTTAACATAATGATGAATGCACAACGAAAGCAAGGGAATCTCGAAGGTATCCTTGAGCTGTGGGATAAGATGAAGAGTTGTGGAATAAAACCGAGTCTGATGAGTTGCAACATTGTGCTTGAAATGCTATATGAAAGCGGTAAGATGGAGGGAGCAATTGACGTATTGAATCAAATGATGTTTATGGAGATCCATCCTAACTTAAAGACATACCAAATTTTTCTCGACGCATCTTCAAAGCATAAAAGAGCTGATGCTATCTTCGAAACGCACGAGAAACTCCTGGGTTATGGAATCAAACTCAGTAGGCAAGTGTACAATACTCTTATTGCGACTCTGTGCAAACTAGGTATGACGAAAAAGGCAGTTATGGTTATGGAGGATATGAAAGAGAGAGGCTTTATTCCTGATACTGTGACGTTCAATGCCCTTATGCACGGATATTTTGTGGGCAGTCATGTAAGAAAAGCTCTTTCGACATATTCTATGATGTTGGACGCAGGAATATCCCCAAATGTTGCAACCTACAATACTATCATAAGAGGTCTCTGTGATGCAGGGCTGTTAGAAGAAGTAGAGAAATGGCTGAATGAGATGAAGAGTAGAGGTATGCGCCTTGACGATTTTACGTACAATGCGTTAATTTGTGGTCAAGCTAAGATGGGGAATAAGAAAGAAAGTATGACGATATACTGTGAGATGATCGCGGATGGGTTGGTACCTAAAACTGGCACTTATAATGTGCTTATTAGTGAATTTGCTCAAGTTGGGAAGATGCTTCAGGCAAGAGAGCTAATGAAGGAGATGCGTAAGAGAGGAGTGAGCCCCAACACTTCGACTTATTGTACAATGATATCTGGTTTGTGTAAACTTTGCACCCATCCAGAAGTTGAGTGGAATAGAAAAGCAATGTACTTGGCAGAGGCAAAAGAGTTGTTGAAAGAGATGGTCGAAGAAAAGGGATATATTCCGTGTAATCAAACTATTTACTGGATAAGTGCAGCTTTTTCTAAACCTGGAATGAAGGTTGATGCTGAAAGATTCTTAAAGGAGTGTTACAAGAAAAAGAATGCTCGTTCTTCACATTCGTGAACCGGCTAATTCTGTTTTATCCTTGTAATCATAGTGTCGCTCCAAGATTGGTTTTAAGTGAATAAAACAATCATTTTAATTGAAGGAAGAGAGAGATCTTTTAAATAGGCATGTATTTTAGTAAAAAAGCTTCGCTGTGAAATTTATAAAATGAGTTTGATCTATATAAAGAATTTTTTTTATTTTTTTATTAAATTGTAAAAAATGAGTTAATATGTATATGAAATTATTTTATAAGCGGATAAAGCAAATAAACTGTTTATTTAACCGGTTGACATTAAACTAATATATTATTGAATCTAATACACAAAATATTATAATATTATAATTATCAAATCTAATTTGCATTGCTTAATAATTGAGTTTTATAATCTGTTCACAAACTATTAAAAATCAGTTTTATCTTCTTTAACTATGTATATAAATAAATATAATATTCGTTAAATTTAAATTTAATATAAAATTAATTAAAATACAATAAACTATATGTAGTTTTAAAAAACAAATTATAATATTTTGTAAATTAAATATACCACTTTTTAAAAAATTAATATTTTGAATTGCGAAATTTTTTTGTGGATATTAAAAAATTAGAATCATAATCCGTTCATATCAAACTAACACATTTACTTAACATGTTTGTACTAGATTAAAATATAAAACTAATTATGATATGCACCGTTTAATAACTCTCACTTCATTACAAATTTTTTAAAATTAAAAATCAATTTTCTCATATCAAATTTTTGGTAAAAATAACTAAAAAAAAATATTTTTGTATATAATTAAGTAAATATAACAATTTATAAATTATAGTAAAAAGTATTCACCATTTTTTATATCATAATTTTTAGTCTTTATTTTTATATTATTTAATTGAAATTTTTTTATTTTCTCGTTTTGAAATTAAATATATTTTATGATACCATTTGAAACAAAAAAATATATAAAATTATCATATATTTGAATACAGAAATTAAATAATAAATATATTCTATTAAATGAGAAATAAAGACTTTTCATATTTCTTTTATTAGATTTAAAAGATAACTATACGTTTTACTGTTTTAATTATTCTTTGTTAGTTGTAATAATATATTATGTAATATTTTATAAAATAAAAGTTATTTTTTAAAATATCTATTTTAATAATAATATAGAGATTGTGAAACTTTTTCGTTGTCATTTTATGTCCTCTACTACACTTAAAACCACAAGCAGTTGGTTATTCCAAACTCTAAACGGCACAAATCAGCGTCTCAGCGAGGAGGGCATCGGAATCTTACCTGGATCGCGATTGGGGTTTTGGGTTTAGGAGGGATATACTTTTAGGGTGAGTTATCAAAGGAGACAACAAGAGAGGGGCTTATTTTGAAATTTAAAAGTAGAAGGGTTTAAAACGCAAAATAAAAACAACTCAGGGATTATATTGTTATTTCGCCAAACACTATAACGATACATAAAGAGCTCTGTTCGAATCTTTATAATAACCGAGAGCTCTCTCGTAGCGGAAGAAGAAAGAGGAAAAGAAACGTTCATTCGAGAGGAAGCTTTCAGGTGTCGTTGAGGGGAAGCTTTCAGGTGTCGTTGAGGGGAAGCTTTCAGGTGTCGTTGAGGGGATTCTAGGGTTAGCGCAGCAAAATCTGCTCCCGTCGTCTCTGTTCGCTAATTAAACAAGTCCACTTTGGTATCTCTTCTCTTTGATCTTGAACAGTAAGCTTTCTTGAACCATCTTGATTCCGACTCTCCATATACTAGAATTTCAGTTAGTATCTTCGTTTTCACTTTTCGCTCCTTCTTGATTGAATGTCGCAGAGTTAGAGTTTCTTGTAGTTAGAGGAGTTTGAGTACGACTTGATCGAATTCGTGTACTGTTCTTATAATCAGTCATGAAATTAAGTACTTTTGGCTGTTTCTCAGGATGGGAGACGGTCTTTGTTAGATCTTTGTCTTTGTTAGATTGTTTTCTCTGTTAGATCTTTGTTATATGTTCCCACAAATCTGTAGAGAACATGGAAACTAGCCTTAAGTTTGTTAATCGCGCACAGAGATAGCTAGCTTCGAGGGAATATTTATAATATCGTTTCCAAATATGAACCCAAGTAGAGATTATTTAGCTAGCGAAGCTCTGTAGCTGTTTCCTTTCTGATCAGGATGGGAGATGAAACTGAGAATTTATTTTGTAGTTTCAGCTTTTGGTGGTGTAGAATTTTCTGTACTGTGAACTTCGGTACATTCTTGATTACCTTAAAACCTGTAATTGTATAAGGTGTGAAATATGGGAATACATGAGATTAAAAGTGAAAATGTCTATTTTTCCTTTTTGATACACGCTCTAATGATTTCTCCGTATCTATGCAAACAGTTCTGTACATAAGACTCTGTTAAATTGATTAACAACTTTCAGGTGAAATGGCTGAGCCGCAACCCCAGAACCCAAACCTTCTTATGAGATGGGGCAACGACATGGTTATACTACTGAAACCCGTCTTCTGCTCTGGGCTCGCGACTTTTGGGATATCAAGTATCTGCTGTTCAACCAAGTTTAGACGTCTTCGAGTGCCGATGCAAGTGTCTCTCATGTTCGGAATGATTATGTACAGCTCAGCGACCGCTATTTATTGCTTCTCTACATGGCACATGCCACCCCGTGTGTTGAATGCCAACCGGCCCAATGGAGCACTACAAGCTGTACAGCAATTCCTAATACTCATATTCCTATCTTCGGTTTGCAGTATTACGCTCTATGAACACGACTACCTAATGGCCTTGGGTGTGGCAACCATGATTCTGCAAGGAGAGTTCTTCTTGCGTCTACTGGGGTGTAGAATCAGTAGGCGAGCTATTTGTAGTGGGTTACTCGCAGTGGCAGGAATGGGTTTCACGAGGTCCATACCCTGGCTGGTACAATCGTGAGCAGTGTTGCTTTCATACTGGCCATTAGCATTCTGTGTATTGGTTAAAGGGACTCTCTCTGTATTGTTTGGTTTAAGAGAAATAAGAAGAAGAATTCAGAAAAACGAGATTTTCATTTCTCTGTTTCTAAACGATTGATAACAAAACAATAACATTTTTTAATCTCCAAATAGATAGATATAACAGTTATGGACCTATATGGGTTGTACTGATGCTAAATGGGATTGAAAGTAATGTAAACAGGTGCACAGACGACATACAAAAATAAAAAATACATTCAGAACGTCATATGCATCGTCAATTATAATCCAAGTTGTCGGAGTCAACTTCCACGGTAGCATTCTGTACCTCGGGTTTCTCAGTTTCTACAACGCTAAGATCACTGGGAACCAAAGAGGCAGCCTTTGGTAATGGTCTATCTTCAGAATTGCCATTCATTTGATCTCAAGTACAGGCTTGGTTTAGCTTTTCTTTACATTCACTCATCTTCTCAGTTACCTGCGTGAAGATAGAAATAAATCCCCATCGGAAAAAAGATACGAACTTGTAAGAAAAGCAAGGAACGGTAGCCCTAGTTATTCAACGCAAGATTAAATGCAATTACACTGAGAAAATTCTATGATAAAAACAATGAACACTTTCCGCCGAGTTTTTTTTTGGATCCTTCTCCTCAGATTTGAACTGCGACTGATGATCGGTGATTGTCGATCTGCGGCGGAAATTGCGCCGCGAGTCGAGGGATGCTTCGTGGTGGTCGGTAATTCGATCTAAGCGGCTGAGGCGGTGGGTCCTCCTTCCCACCCTTTCGGATGGAAGATCTCTGCTTGAGGTTAATGGTGATTGGAGTTCGTTTATTGAGTCTGTAGCGGTGTCGAGGTCTAGATTCGAAATCTTACCGTCGGCGAAATCTTCCTGGAGCGGGTTCAGGTAACCGCTGAGTCCGATTTCGCCACAGGAGTCGGTTCTCCAGTTTGTCATGAACGGAATCGGCATAAACGCCGGTTGTTCGAGTAGCAGAGCTCCGGGAAGGTCCCTTGTACACTTTTAGATCTTCGTCGGATTAGTGCTCGGTTCGCATTTATCGATTACCGGTTTTTACTCTTTTTTTTATTTTAGTCAACCGTAACCAATAACCAATGCGCGGTTTGGAGAAAATCAATATAATAATATTACTTTTGGAAAAAATATTACATAACGTTTAATATACATTGATGATTACGGAGATACAGAACCGTGATATTAAACTAGAACATGTAAATGGTGGATGAAAATTGCAAAAAAAAAATTTATGTGTGCAACAATATAAGTATTATGGTAGAAGATTCTAGATTTTAACTTCTTTTTTTCTGTCGAGATTCTAGTTTTTAACTTTTGTAGAAAAATGGCAAACCTATGGAGAATCTAGTTCCCTAAAAAGTAAAAACTAAGGAATCAATATTTACCAAAAAATATATTAAAATTTGTTTATTTGAAAACCAAAATCTATTTTTTATTTTATTTTAAAACAATCCAAGCCTTTTTCTTCGGAATGGGAAACCGCATAGAAAACCTTCCTATATTCCCGAATCTATGAGGAATAGGCAAGGTCCTATCTATATATATATATATATATATGGAGAGCTGATCAAACAAAGAAACGACTAAAAAAAAAAAAAAACTTAGAGAAGCAGATAACATCGATATCATATCATGAAAGCTGATGAAACAATGATAATCAAAGGAGTGAATTGTCGGAAAACGCGGAGGATATGCTACGGAATGGCCATACCGTCGTCTCTGGGTGGTTTAACGGCAACGCTCGTTCAACTCTGGTTCTTGCCTGATGGGGAAGACAAGTTTATGGTCGGATTCTTCGCACCATTGTTCTTGATTTTAAGTCTTTTGGTCGTGAGGTCGTTATGCGTTCCAGTTCCGAAAATTACGCACGAGACTCGCCGAATGGGAGAAGAAAACTGGTGGGCAATCACCATCTCGTCTATGTTCGGTATGTTCTTTCAGTCGGACATGATCCATTCGGTACAAACTAGTATTTACTTCTTTGGGGTAATCATGGGAATCTTGGCGGTCAATCAACTCGATCGGCCGGCTCCAGATATCTCTATCCATCGGGTTCTCTTCACTGTTGCCTTGTCTTGTTTGAGTGGCTTTTTAGGTTACCATTCTTGTCTCGCTATCTTCGTCGCCTTGGGATGTCTCACTATACTTGTTCACTACTTATTTCCTCCCTCTGACGACTTTATTCCTTCTCCTTCGAATTCTCGTCGTCGTGATCTCCATGTGTAGTGAGGGACCTCTGATTTTCACTAAGTTAGACCTTGAGCTTTTTGATTTTTTTAGTTTTTTTTTTCTTGTTTTGGTGTACTTTCTACTAATTGATTTGATTGATTTATAATTTGGTATTGTTCATAAATCGTACCATTATCACCACCATTAAACTACTTCATATCGAACTAAATAAAAAAACTTGTTCTCCCTCTCTCGATCCACAAGCTTCTTTTGGTTCGACCTCAGATGAAAGAGCTCAACGAGTTGAAAACATTTTAGCTCCAGATTTGGAGCACTCAGATTTGGAGCACTCAGATTTATGGGCTCTTCCTGATTTTCTTACCGTAAGAAAAGAATTTTCTTATATATATATTTAGAAAATATCTTTGAGAAGCTTGAATGATTCAAGACTCGGTGATGAAGGTATATCTTTGTGGCGTTGTGCCGTGCTTATAGCGTATTGAATTTGATGCGTTTAGCCTTAGACCCCCATATAATGACATGTTTTGGGGCCTCCAATTTTCATAATTCATTCTTATAGTATAATGGCCAAAATATAGTTGAGTAAAGTCTCTTCTTCACTTGAATTCAAACCAGGTTATTGTTGAAAATAAGTATTTTCTAATCAGCTTTACTGTTGTATATACAAAGGATTCAATTTTATCTCCCAAACCACTTAGACTCTTTTTTTTTAGTTTATGAAATTTGGTTACAGTTCATAGAGAAAAGAAAACACTCTTTCTTCTTTTAACGATTTAGATTTTATTTATGATAAATCATCTAAAATTACGGCTTTCCCTTCTTGAAAAAAGTATAAGTTGTTGTGGACAGGACTTAACTGAAATTTAATTTGAAGTAAACAGTACTAAGATCAAATCTAAACAAAATAACCCAGTATAATCATCAAAGAAAACTTGATAGTTTCAGTAATTTTTTTTATGATTAGTAGAGAAACATCGAAATATATAATATAAGAACAATACTGGGTTCTGAGAAACTATAAGCATAACAACTTTATCATCACGAAAACAAGAAATATTTCTTTCAACTAAGATAAATCTATCATACAAAGTCTTATCATCTTACACCGAAATGTATTCTAACCCAAAAGTAGAGATCGACTACTGTTCTTGTTCCAGGTAGAGGTAGCGTAGTAATATGATTACAAAAGTAAAAAGCACCACTGTTTGTTCACTAACGTTTTCCCTAAAATCATGTAGGGCATACGCACAACCTATTATTGAATCTTTAATCTTGAAAGGAAATTTCAACTCACGCTCGTCGACAGAAGGGAGTTGCATCTTTCGGTTTCGGTTTTTGACGCTGAAGTTTTAACCGGCGGAATAAAGCCGTAACCGGCGGTGACATTTCCGATGTGAGCGGGGATTTCCAATGCTTCGCAGGTCTCAGCCCGATCTTCTTCTTCTCCGTTACAAGATTTTACAAGGAAGAACACAAGTAGCAGGAAAAGAAGATTCCTAATCATCATGATTTTGTTCCGAAAGATCCAAGAAGGGATTACGCGCGTCTCTTGACTGAACTTTGTTATTAACCGACTTAAAGCAATAATAATAATTTAAAAAAAAAACATCCTTTAGGTACTGAGACTCCTCCGACGCTTCCAGAATAGATGAGAGTAACTTTCAATTTTCTTCATTCAAGAAAAATAAAATCGACTCATGGTGAGTGCTTATTCTGAAAATAAGTCTCTCCATTCTCGAGTTCTTCTTCTAATGATTTCTACTCTTTGACTGCAGTTTATTCTGATGGAGAAGTTTGCAATTCTTCTCTTTATCCTCCTGGTGACGATCCTATATATAGATACTGAGTATGCCGTTTTAACAGTCGACAAGTGAGCTGCTGCTCATAACCTGTAACTGTCTTGAGCTCCAGCTAGCTGTTGTAGGAGAAGACGGGAGGATAATTGTCGGAATCCGCTTGCTTTCTTCCACATAAGGAAAGTCTGTCATGTAATGAAGACCACGGCTTTCGTGTCTGGCTAATGCGCTGCTCACAACAAGCTTAGCACAACAAAACAAATTTCTCATCTCACAAGCTTCAAGAGCTACCACTGTCTGTTCCCATCCATGTTCGAACAAAAACGTTTCCCATTTCGCCTCTAGCTCTGCAATTTTCCTCTCGGCTGTATTGAGCCGAGTGGTCGATCTGACAATACCAACATACTTCCACATCACTGCCTGTAGCTCTCTTCTCACCTCTTTAGTCAAAGCTAGAATCTTCGATATTACTTCGTCTCCTAGCGATCTAACTGTTGCAACAACTGGCCTTGTCCATTTCTCTGATGCGCTTAGATCAAGTCTTGTGCGTTTCATGAGCTCAGTCGAAGGATGAACAGCCCGTCTCGCGAAAACCAGAGCTTCTAATAGCGAGTTACTAGCGAGCCGGTTTGCTCCGTGAAGACCGGTACACGCTACTTCACCTGCTACAAACAATCCAAGGACATTCGTTTCGCCTTGTAAACCAGCACGAACTCCTCCACACATGTAATGAGCTGCAGGCACAACCGGGATAGGCTGACGGGTAATATCCAAACCGTTTTTAAGACATTCGGAAGCTATGTTCGGGAAATGGGCAAGAATCTTTTCTCTCGGCTTATGGCTTATGTCAAGTAACACATACTTTTCATTCCGTTTCTTGAGCTGATCATCGATGCTTCTTGCAACCACATCTCTTGGAGCAAGCTCAGCTCGGTCATCGTAAACCGGCATGAACCGCTCCATTCCTAGATTGTAGAGGATGCCACCGTCGCCTCTCACGGCCTCAGTGATGAGGAACGCGTTTTCTCTAGCGGTTTTTGGTTTGATGGGAAGACCTTCATCGGCTAAAGCAGTTGGATGAAACTGCACAAATCTACCAAAGACATACAAACACAAACATAAGTTTCATTGTCAACAAGTATCCTCAAGACTTTTTTTTTCGGTGTTTACTTACTCCATATTTGAAATCACAGCTTGAGCTCGATGAGCCATAGCCATGCCATCTCCAGTAGCCACCTATACAAAAAGCATAAAGATTGAAATCCATATGTGAACAAGTGGTAGTTTCGAAGAATATTTTCAAGTGTCACTTTTGGATTACTCCCACAAAACACCAAGTTGTTATGTTGCTCCTGCTCATTCTTTCTTCTCATACAATTGGCAATATGAAACTTCCATAGAGTTTTGTAACTAAGAGAATCTTAAGACAGTGTTACCAGAGGATTTGTGGTTGATGGGTAGATATGTCCAGCTCCACCCGAAGCAAGCAATGTCACCTTCGATAGAAAACGTACTACCTGAAGAACATAGAGTTTTTTTTACATTACAATCTAAGCTACAAGGTGAATAATCAAACCTACAAAAACCAGACTCTTTTGTACCTCATTTGTTTTGATATTCAAAGTGTCAACACCATGACAAGCTGTGTTCAAACCATCCTGTTGAGATAAAAAAAAAAGATGGATCTGATAAGCCAATTAGTCAGAGGCAATTTGTTTTTCAAAGGTCGAAGGTGGAACCTGAGAAGTGAGCAGATCGATTGCAAAATGGTGTTTGAAGACAGATATGTTTGGATCATTGAGTACGGCTTCAAGTAAAGCTCTCTCAATCTCTCTTCCTGTCATATCAGCTGCATGAACGATCCTATGATGCGAGTGACCACCTTCTCTTGCCAAATGCAAGTTCCCATCCTCGCCGTGATCAAATGATGCTCCCATTGCAATCAGCTCGCGTATCCTTTCAGGCCCTTCTGTACACACAACCTGAAAAAGGACATTCAAACTGGTAAACTCCTTTATTCAGTTCGCCATAGAGAAACTTGATTAACGAGACATATCCCATTATCCCCAATGCCCCAACTCCTTCTGCCTAAACGTCCTTTTGATTTGTTCGCTGTCTAGCTAATAGACTCAACAACTATAGCTAAGCTATTGACACAGCTACATCCACTACAAACCGCCTAGGCTAATTACAATGCTTATGCAGTGGACTAACACAAACACTTATCAAACAGTTTTCAGGCAATGAAGCACATAAGAATGCAGCATTTTAAGCCAACCTATCAACAAGTTTCTCCTCCTTTGTGGATATATAATAGATAATCAGTAACGGGGACTTACTCTTACAGTTTCTTCATCACAAAGATGAGCACCGGCGACCATTGTGTCGTGCATATGACTTTCTACAGAATCCAAAGGGCATAAGACTGCACTAACACCACCTTGAGCATAGTTTGTGTTACTCTCGTGAGGCTCATCTTTTGTGATCACTGCAACTGTGCCTTGCTTTGCAACTTCTAAAGCATAACGCAGACCCGCCACTCCACTACCAATCACAGTGAAATCATAATACTTTGTTGAAGACGATACCGAAACTGCCCTGATACTTGTACAAAGCTTCGAGCTCTCATCAATGGCGGAAACACCGCGAGAGTAACAACCACATCTCTCAGCCTTTAGAGCCTTAGATACACCACTCGACCTACGTACACGAAGATTAGAGCAAGTTTGAGTCCAGCATAAGAAGCTATATGTCTAATTACGGACAAAGCTGTGCATGAGAACACATAGATGAGGAATCCAGGAATGCCAGTGACAAAATTTGAGATTTTTAAGTTTAAACAAAGTGATACCAAGAGAGCTCTTTGAATGGATTTGCCCTGAAAGAAAAACCAGAACTCCATGAGTCTTGACGGTAACCTTGTCCTCTGTAAAGCTGCCCGGCAAGATAGAAATCATGAATGTTTCCAGCAGAAACATTAGCCGCCATTTCCGACCCTTATAGCTCCTACCAAATCATGAAGATTGTTGTCATAAGAAAATATATGTTTCTCAAACAAAACACCAGAGAACCCTGATTCTCAAAATCCAAAAATATGTTTGAAAAGCGATGAGAATTGAGGACAATGTGTTTGTCGAATCCAATCGAAACAATATAATAAAGGAACAGAGAGATAGATTACACAAAATATCGGAATCCTCTGAAAACTAAATAATGAAACACGGAGATCTTACGGAATCACGGGAAGCGCTCTGATCTAAGCAGGTGACGAAGGAGCCAAGTGTGGGTAAAATTGAAATCTGGGAATTCAAGAAGGACGTGACTAAGACTGAAAAAAAAAAAAGACACGACTTTTTCGCAAAAGAAACAGATCAGTTTACGACGCAAGAGCGGCGAAACGGAAATGAGAAGTTTTCCCTCTCGCGAAGAAGAAGAAGAAGAAAAGAAGAAGAAACGATTTTGGTTTGAGAAAAATGAAACAGACCACGAAAACAAAACACAAAAGTTCGCAGAGGTTTCTGGTCCTTGAAATTCGCGCCTTCCTTATGAGCCGCCCCCACCGGTCGTCTTTTCTTATTCTTCTATATTTTCTTTCATTGGCTTTTTTCTAATGAATTAAGACCAATCAAAACATTCTTTTTAAAATAATTTACAATAATGCATCGATAGATCGATTTACTCAAGTTCATCTCGTTAGAATATTTATTAGTTTTCGAAAATAAGTTTTCTATAAAAAATCCGGATATAAATTTTCAGGAATCAAAGATCCATGATTTTACATTAAAGCTAGTGAAGGGAAATAAATTTAAAAACAAAATATTCCAACAACTTGTATATAGCTTTAACATATGTGTGTTGTTGATGCATGCACCAAGCATGACCTTGTAAGTTGTAATTAGAATCATGGAAAAAGTACATTCACTTTTCCATGAGTGGTGGCCAATGAAATCTCCAATGGCCATATATTAAAATATTATAAATTCTGGAAAAAAAAAAAGACTTATTTGGAGTCTTCTTTGAGTGTACTATTGAATATTGATGGCTTCTGAATTTTCCCATCGGACAAATTCGAAAATTAAAAGACCAAATGCAAGTAAGAAAAGGTTGTGACATTTGAATGGCTATCATAATTCCCCCTCTTGTTTTTTTCTTACAAAACATTCTTCTTTTATTATTAGATCGAGTACAACAGTTTTTTTTGTTAAATGGAAATTATATAAGAAAATCAAGCTCCCCCGGTGAAGCCCATTTTCAAGTTGGCCTCAGTAATAACTTTAGAATTAACATGGACATGGGCTCGCCTTCTCATGGGCCCAATACGTTTTTTTGTCATCAGGCCCAATACGTTTATGGTTACGAAATTTTAACCACCGGGTATGGATATTAATTTTTTTAACTAACCTTAACCTTAACATTAATTATATGTATTGTCGTCATGTTTATTACAGTTATTGTTATATACGGTTAGTATGATTATAAGTACATGTTTTTGTTATCTGAGATTATATTGAAAACATCCTAAAAAGTAGGATGTTTATTATTATAGCCACCGATAAGACTATGTGATCGATTTATAAGATCGCGTTCTGTGTGATTCTTTCATGCGTGTTTGGCTTATGTTTAAATCTTGCGATCTTCTCGTTATTCTCTCATCGAGATTTTATCAGATATGGTTTTGTAATTTCATAGTCCGTTTGACATAGTTTTGTATGAAAATTATGAATATCCTTTCCTACTGTAATTTTTCCTTGAACCAAATATATAAATTTGTCAACTAATCCGTTCAAGAATTAAATATTCTCATACTTGATCTATGCCGCCTGGTATATCATTCATCTAGATCAATGATTAGCCACCAAGTTTTCACACAATTTCGACAACGATATATCATATATTATTGATGGTAAACTTTCTAATTTTATTAAAGTAATAATATGTGGTTTAAGGCTACCATAGTTAAGTATATGTAACGATCATTCAATTCGTAGCATCACCACATCTTGTGAATCACATATTCCCTGGCAATGGAAAAAATGGCGAGCAATGGGTGTGTCCACCGAATTCCTTAATAAATAAAGAGAACATAGGTAGTTATTACAATGAAATGTTGCAGAGACTTATTACCCCTCTTATTGACTCAGGTCACTCAGCTAGTCAGCTCCCAGCGTTATGAGTAATATACATGTCTACAAATTTAAATGTGCCAGCTCTATATCCTTGCCTCTTTTTTCTTTATGTAAGAAAAAAAAAAAAGATTGTCGTCATAATAATTTTTTTTTTAAATTTTCATCGCAGGTTAAATTACTTCTGTGTGATAACGGTATTTTATTATAGATATATAATGTATATATATATATATGCAATGTTAAAACTTATGACGATTACTGAAATAGTCCTTGAACATAAGAAAAATTATTTTTTATAAAACCGTAAATTCGTAAATAAATAAAAATTAACAAAACAAGATGTGAACAACTATTTTTTTTAAATTCTGAAAATGTTTTCAAAAGAGTACTGGTACTTAAGATAAGACTTTGCTTACAACGCATATGGGAAATTTTGAAATGTGCATCGCACATGCTACTTAGCAAACAAAAAATAACATATACTCTAACAGAACATAAACATAATTATAGATATATGGTGGGGCACAAAGATCAAAATATTTTAATGATAAGAGAGGGAGCTTCTATTCTCTCTTTCTTTCTTACAAAAACACTGTTTTTTATTTCGCGAAAAATCCTAATCCCGAGAGAGTCAAACCATCTTCTAATTAAATATCTCCCTTAACCTAGTTCCTAACTCTCATGCTACTTACTTTTATATAATAGTACAAAAATATTACTAGTAATTAATTATAAACTGTATATAATCAGCTGTACTGAGTAGTCTAATCCACGATTCCCGGACGCTGGTCTTTCTTTTTGACATCACCCGGACGCTGGTCCAAGGGTATCACTGTACAAAGTAAAAATTAATCTACTGTATTAGGCATTTCATTTTATCATCAGTTTCCTCTTTTTTTTTTATATATATATTTTGATGAATAACTTTTGACATTGATGATAACCGGTTACTATCTAATTATCTATCTCACATTTTAATCAGTTGCATCAATGATAACCGGGGTTTGTTAGTATAACAAAAGAGGATTAGATAGTAACGGGTTATCATCAATGATATCCGGGGTTTGTTATATTCCCAAACTCTTTTTGGGTTTCATGAGTTTAAGATTTCCATCGTCATGGGTTATGTTTTGATGATATATAGTGTAAGTGTAACCAGAGTCGTGTTTACCATGTAGTGAAAAAAGTTTTCGTTTCAGCCCCCAAAATATGTTAATTTTTCAGGGTTTCCATTTTCTTAAGATGTGGTTAAGTGGTTTATGGTTGGCATGAAATCTTTTTTTTATATAAGATGTTTTCTTATTTTTGTTTATAAGAGAGAAAAAAGGAATAGATATAGGAAATATATTAAGATTACATTCTCCCAATAATTTTAGGAAATTGATTAAGATTTGTTTAGATTATCGGCTTTATAACATCCTAAAATAAGACCAAAACCCTAAAGCCCAAGAGAAAAAAAAAATTCATAGATTGCTTATCAGATATTGTTGACGATTCCAGTTTCAGTTGCCTTGGCTGAAAGAAGTTTTTCAAAGTTGAAGTTGATAAAGTCTTAGTTGCGATCAACTATGTCACAAGAAAGATTGAATGACCTATCTATCATATCTATAGAAAGAAAACTAGTTAAAGACCTCGATTATAAGAGTTTGGTGAAAAAGTTTATTGAAAAAGAAGGAAGAAAGATTATGTCTTAATTAGTTTTTTTAGATTAAAATTTTATTTTTGAATATTTTATATGATTTTAAAATTATATTATATTTTTTTTAGAAAACCTTTTTTTTAAAATGAAAAATGTCCTATTTTTTTAGTTTACCTTAAGTCTCTATAAACCTTCGCACGGCACCTAATGTAAGGATATACTAGTTTTTCATGTTTTCGGTCGAATATAACCCATCACTATCTATATCCCAACCCAAAAAAAACCACTTATGAGTAATTTCAATTAACCAATTCCAAGAATATATATAAACACTAGCCTGACACATGAAACTTCGATGCCGAAAGAGCTATGATTAAGATCAAAGACGAATCTTTTTTTAACAAAACACGTGATTTTTGCGTCCCCCAAGACCATATTAGGCGGTCCATGTTTTCATACTTTTGGAAATCTTGATTAAGCTATTAAACTAATTCGTATCAGTAATTACCAGCTTGCATCTCAGAAGTCCATTATCAGTTATAATTATCACCACATGCCAGACACAATCAATACATTATCTAATAAGGCTACAATCATAAATATACTTATAACTATATATCATTACTATTATTTAAACTCTACAAATAATTATTCCACTAGGTTCTGAACTCGTAGTACTATTTAATAACTCCATCAACGAACTACTCACAGAATCTCTTTATTTCTCTCTTTCTACGGTCTCTCTCGTCTTATCTTCCAAAGCAACAAAAAGAATGAGAAAGAAAGTAACTAGTAGTGGAGACGAAGTAAACAATGAGTACAAGAAAGGTTTGTGGACAGTAGAAGAAGACAAGATCCTCATGGATTATGTCAAAGCTCATGGCAAAGGCCACTGGAATCGTATAGCCAAAAAGACTGGTCTCTTTTTCTCTCTCTCTTTTCCTCAACCTTTTATTTTTTGTTCGTTAGGTCGGGGTAAAACTGGCACTACATATGGGTTTCTTTTATGTAAGGTTTAAAGTTAGGGTTCGTTTATGATGTTGGAAGTTACCTTTGAAGTCTTAAATTAATTAAGTTGATGGTTGTTGATTATCTTTGTAGCACATACCGTCATATCGCAAAAGTCTAAGTGTGATTATAAATGTTTTTCGGTAGAAAACATTGATAGTAAGAAGCCAACTCTATTTGATCATCTCGTTAATTAGTTGTTAAATTTGGAATATTGTTGTCTCCATATCTTTTACTTAATGTTCATGGGTTAACTTATGGGTTGCTTGTTTCTCTTTGTATGAATTAAGTTCCTCATGAATAAACAAATTGTGTACATAAGTTAGGTTTAAAGAGATGTGGAAAGAGCTGTAGATTGAGGTGGATGAATTATCTCAGTCCAAACGTGAAAAGAGGCAATTTCACTGAGCAAGAAGAAGATCTTATCATTAGGCTCCACAAGTTACTTGGTAATAGGTATGGCTCCATTACATTACTTGAATTTATTGTTACATACTCAATGAATTACTAGCTATTTCCATCCCCATTCGTCACTATAAATACTCATAAATATTCGTGATTTTCTTCTCAAACTTGCATGGTATTATTTATTATTCTTTAGATTTCAATAATTCATTTTCTAGAAATATGATTAAAATTAATATATGCGCATTTAATTAGGTGGTCTTTGATTGCTAAAAGAGTACCGGGTCGGACGGATAATCAAGTGAAGAATTATTGGAACACGCATCTTAGTAAGAAACTCGGAATTAAAGATCCACTAACCAAGCCGAGCAATGGTGATATTGTTTATCAGATCAATCTCACAAATCCTACTGAGAAATCAGATGAAACAAAAATCTCGAATATTAACGACAATAATATTCTCAGAGATGAAATTCAAGAAGATCGTCAAGGAAGTAACTATTTGAGCTCGCTTTGGGTTCATGAGGATGAGTTTGAGCTTAGCACACTCACCAACATGATGGATTTTATAGATGGGCATTGTTTTTGATGTTTCTTTCTTCTTCTTTTGTGTATTTTAGATTTGGTTTTCTTTTCGTCTTGTTATCTTCAAAGCTGATCAAACACTAATACATCAACAGTCTTAGACTAAAAGTTGTTGATGTGGTAGTGTATGATTGGCTTAGTCTTTTTATTAGGTGAACTTAATTTCTTGGGTTATGTATATCCTTAAAAACCTATGCATCCATAAATGCTATATTTGTTTCTTCCTAAGCAAAATATTTGGATTTTCTGGTGTGAAATGCTCATATAAACCTATTAACTTTTCAGTTCAACCTATGAGCTAAATTTGTTGTCCATTATTTGATAAATTAATTTAAGAAAACATGTAACAATCCTATTTTGTTTCCCGAAATGTTGAAGTTAGTTAAATTTATACTAATGTACTAAATGAGAAATTAGACACGATCCGTGATTGCCCTGGCGACCTAATTAAACTGAAGAAAATTAAACAGTAGTCAGAAAATATATAATGGGTCAATTTTTTTTTTTTTTTTTGAAAATATAATGGGTCAAAATTTACATTCACACTTCCCTAAAAAATTCTATAAATTCTTATGACAAAGCTGTCCCCCTCTTAATAGTTTGATTTATGTTCTTTGTCTTTGATTTTAATATGTTCTTTGAAAGCTTGTCCCCCACCCTTCATTGATCTTAATTATATACAGTTATTTAAATAACAATATACGTCGACAAAAAAAAAAACAATATACATATAATCTAGGTCGAGGGTTTTTAATGATCTACAAGGGGACACATCGTTCATGTATAACGGAAATGAAAAGGTGATGAAAGCCGTGAAGGTTCCCAGGTTTTTCTAGATCGATCTTAATGTAATTAAGATGGTAGCCATATATCTCCATCTATTAGACAACGGTTTAAAAAAAATTAATTCGTGATTTTGTAATTTTTTTTACGTAAATTCACAGAAAAAGCATAAATATATATTTTTTCCTTTCGAAAGTTTGTAATATAATCATTTGTTCGTTGAGTGAACATCTTATTCTGCTTATTTAATCATTTTACGATTTTATTCCACCGTATTATAGAAACAAAATCAAAACGATAAACCAGTTTCCACAACAACAAAAACGATAGAACAACACAAAAAAAACACAAATATAATTTTTTATATCTCATTCATGATATTCCTCTTTTTTATTTTTTTAGGTCGGATACATAATGAAAAAGAAAAGGAAGCTCTCAGTTCAACCGCTCAAGTAAAGGTGCATTACAATTTAAAGTAGCAATTATTAAGATGGGAGATCAAGAGTAATAAACATGATGAAGGTGATGATGATGATGATGATGATGATGATGATGTATTGGTTCAAATAGGATGAGCAGGAGAGAGGCCAAATTGGAGTCCCCAAAGCTCAAAAGCTCCCTTAACAAAGTCATAGTAACCTCCCTTCAAAGCTAGCGTTCCTTTCACAACCCCTTCTCTCACAAATGGATATGTCAATAGGTTTGCTAGTGACACATTCACTGCCTCCTGCAATAATTATATTTATTAGAAAACATAAGCGATAAAAATGATGACATTTTTGAATAATAAAACAACTGAAAGGCAATAGACATATATACCCTTTCACATCGTCCACATTGGTCTTCAAATGCTGAACTTTCATTTTCAGCCAAAACCTTTGACTTTGCTGGCAAGCAGATTTTTACCCAGTCTTCTATAAAATCACTGCAATTTAAGTAAACATATCACCATGAACGCCAAAAAAAAATTGATTGACATTTTTTCTTAGTTTGAAAAATTAGCTAATTTAAACAGAAAAGTTTATATAGCAGAAGAAATCATATAATTATGAAATTAACTAAAAAAGGAAACATTTATTACGTGGAGTTGTTTCCGTCAAGAGGAAATGACATAAGCCCCTTGATGCCACCACATGCACTGTGACCTATCACCACAATGTTCTCCACCTACATTCGTAACTTTCGATAACCATCAATCTATACATGTACATATTTATACAGTATTACACATTCATTTGATGTTATATCAGTATATATATACGCGCACATCATATTAACTGAAACAGATCGGCCCAATAAGACCCATATACTCAACCCTCGTCTTCGGCCGGGCCCATTACGTATCGCCATAGCTGGCCCTTTTGCACTCCCCCCATTTTACATTTTTTTCCCTTCTCATATTACTAAGTTCTTATAACTTGTAAGATCAAACTAAAAGAACATTGTACATCATGTGGACTAAGCAATTTTCAGAAAATCACAAAACAATCTAGAGAGAGAGAGAGAGACCTTAAGGTGCAAGACAGCGTATTCAATGGCGGCTCCAACTCCTCCATATTTGACCTGCAATTATTTAAAAAAGCCGAATTAAAGCCATGTCACGACTTCATATAAGTCAAAGTCAAACAATCCGTTCTGGGTAGAATGTTCTAGAATAATTAGACGTAAACATTGTATAAATATGAAGTGCTAATTAATTACCTTGTCAAAAGGAGGAACCATATTAGCGATGTTACGAACCATGAAGGCATCTCCAGGATGGAAGTTTAGCACGTGTGATGGGCACACACGTGAGTCCGAACAAGCAAACACCATGTACTGCACCATTCATAATTCATGATGATATTCGAGTGAGTGAGTGAACATGCATATATGAATTATATAATCTTACATACACGTATATCACTAACTATATTCTATTTTTTCTTCTTTTTTCTTATACCTTTGGGCTTTGACCTTTGGCGAGCTCACCGTACAAATCAGGATTCGTACTGCAGAGAATTAAGTTTTGAATTATGAACTGGTAATATGTCGTATGTGTTACTAAAACGAAAGTATTGATAAGAAGAGAGAATGATTTGTTAATTACTCGTATTTCTCCTTCTTGAATGTGATGAAGCCTTGCTTAATTCGTTCGACGGGATCAAAATATTTGCTGTTCGACGACGAGACTGTCTGAAGCTCCGCCGTGAGCTTCTCCACCTTGGCCGCAGCCACCGTCTTCAGCTCATCCTTCTCACTGCCCGTACATTATATTACACAGAATAATATTATGAAACTATACAATAACTCCCTTCCCTATCTTCCTTTTTGATTAAAACCATTACTTTTAAATTAGTCATATAAGCCTCCCATTTTACAAAGTCTTCTAAGTTATATCCGTTTTCAATATCCACTTACATGATAAGCTTCTTGAGAGCTTCGATTGCGTCTTCATATGATTCGTTTCCCATGCCTTCTCTTGGTTCTCCCTGCTAATCATTGACCCAAAACAAACTATATATAAGAAAATTCTCTAACCAGGAAAAGAAAGTAACTCTCTTATACCTAAAAGTATTTTTTTTGGTCACCTAAAAAGTAATTAAATCAGAGAGAAAATGAGAAAGAAAATAAAATAATTAAGTAATTTAGATACATGCTTAATATAGGATTTGTATCTCTGTTATATATAAAGAAAAGAAACACTTTCTATTTGGGTGATGATTCAAATACCACATTTAAATTAAATTGTAAGATGATGTGTCAAAACTACAAAATTGTTTAATTTTATCTCCACATTATTACTACAAACATTTATTCTTGATGACAACAACAAATATCATTTATTTTAAAATTTAGTTTATAAAGATATCATTCCATATATAAATAAAACATGTATATTCAAATTTTAAAATATATTAAAATTTACTATTTGTAGTCAAATTCTATAACTATTTAAATCATTTGATATTTAATTTCAAAATATATACATTTATAGATTATATATCCTTTAAACTTCGGATTTAGCTCACTTTCTACAGTTTCGAAGTCATTAGATTTAATATTGTAAAAAGTAAAAATTGTTCAAACAATTGTGGCATTACCTGGTAAAGAATTAACCCATAACTTAAATTGGAAACAGTACATACGGGATCTCATTGTATTAAGTATAAACTATCAAATAATTAAATATAGAGCACGTACAAGACACAGTAGTTCATTTATATATAGAGTATAATTTAATAATATTGATCTAAGTATATTTTTGGGTCGAGTATCGGAAATATGATTAGGCGCTAAATTGGCGTTAGATTGGTGTAGGGTGAATGTGTATAGTAACGCCATTACAAATTTAGTAGAATAGGATAGTTCTACAGACATTATCCATTACATAATTAGCAAATAACAAATAATAACACGTGTTCAAAATTGAATGGTTAAGAGCTTGAGAGGTTGAGATTTGATGGACAGAGAGTGGGAATGTGGCTTTTCCATAGCAATGAATAGATCTGCTTTAGTTCTTTTCCATTGGTTCGCTATAAAGATTATTAGTTTTTGTTTTTGACAAATAAAAAAAAAGATTATGAGTCTGTTTTTTAAATCTCTCGTATTCTCGTCACTCGGACATCACGTTAAAGATAAAAACAAAGCACGGATTGTTTAATATATCAAGAAAAAAGGAAAGAAATGGAAACACGAGTATGTTCCAACAATTTTGGAAGTTTGGGGAAATTACTTTACACGTACATTCACACTAACCTCTGTCTTACGTGATTGACCAACTAAATAGCAAGCATGTGTATAAACATTAATAAGAAGGATCCTTTAGTGTTCTTGTGACCAGTTTAATTAAAAGCCTAATATCGTAGAGGTCAAATTCGAAATCCAAATCATAAGCTCAAAGCACCATGAAAAAATATATCATGAAATGCTACATATATCTACTCTATGTTACCTTTATTCATATAGTAAAGAAACATATACTCAACAGTCAACACATATGCGATGCATCTGTGTGGGAATGTGTGTGTGTGTGTGTGAGAGAGAGAGAGAGAGATGTATGTATTGTATATACTATACCCAATTGGTGGTGATTACTGATGCAGATACGAAAACGGGCTCCGTTGCGGACAAACGGAACGGGAAGAGGAAGAGTACAGGCAATGAAGGAGGACGAAGAGAAGGGTATTTATAATACAAAGTATTACGAACAGTAAAAATAGTAAGTAATGTATGAAGAGTAAATATTTAAATAATGTGTGGATGTATTTGAGAGATTGGCTGTTTCAAAGAAGGGAGATGGCCTTTTGGGGTCTCATGGATAATGAAAGCGAAAGGTGAGGTGAATAGAAGAAATTTGTCTTTCTTTTCTCATTTTCTGGCGGTGGATGAGAAAATTGTAATTTTTTAATATTCAATCCTTTCCCATTTTGATAGGTGATTGTCCAGTCTTTGATGTTATGGCGATAATGGTAAAATGTCGAAGGTACGTATAAGGTTTTGATCCCAAAACATGGAATTAAAACTGTGGGATGTGCTTAGTTACATCCAATTATTTCTCTTACTAACTAAAAATAACAAAACGGTGTGTTAACCATAATCCACAGTACATGACTCAAATGTTGTTGCTTCAGCTAGTTTAAACGAAACTATTTTAATATTACCATTAGTTTGAGTTTGAGTTACCGCACTAATGTTTTATATAAAGGCTATTATAAAAAAAAAAATAATGGTTCCAAAAACCTAGGGAAATTATTGATCGATAGTTGAATTTTCTCCTCGGATAGAGAGAGACGAGAAACAAATATATAAACCAAAAGAAAAAGAAAACAAGTGGTGTGGAGATGAGGAAGGGATTGATGGGTGTGGCCGTATGGGATATATAGAGGATAAGATCATATCACCAAAATAAGAGGCTCCACTTACATATATTTCATTTTTTTACTAAGCTTATCCAAATAATGCGCTTATAACTATTTTACCTGTTTGTGGCTTTTGAAGCAGAGGAAAGAGCCGTCTCTGATTCTGATGAGCCATTTAGAGAAACTGAAACCGAAAAACGGACCAAGTTTACACAGCATGGAAAATGTAGAGCTTGTTTATAAAAAAAAGTTATACATATGAAAACAGAACACCTCATGTACAGATTGTTTACAACCATGAATTTATGTTATCAAGCATAAGTAAAGGAAGAGATTGTATAATTACAAGAAGAGTGCTAAACTAAAGCCAGATAAGGAAAAAAAAAAAGGGAAAAGAAGCTAATCTCATCTAGTAGAGACTAATTGTTTATCCATGCAAAATTTCCCCGTATTTTTGTCTTGGGTGATAAATCGATTGGATGCTTGACAAGCTTCTACATCCTCTAGGAATGGGAGAGAGGAGAAATGGAGAATGTGCAAATCATAGAGTTTTGTTATGCTACTTATATATCTGTTGTGTGGGAATATGAGGAAACTATGTCGACATTTTCATGTGACATGTCAACATTATTTACTTGAAAAAGAACGCAGGCGCAAAAGCTTGTCTTTTATTACTTGCTTCGTTGCAGACTTGCAGGGAAAACGAACATAAAGAGTTTTGTCAAAACATCATTCTACTGTTTGTATCAACGAGCTAGCATATATCAGTTCAGTAATCTGTGAAGCACCAAAAAAGAGAAATTATGTTGAGATATTGAAATGAGACGAAGAACATCTACAAGCATAAAAGCATTCTTATCATAGCTTACAATAGCTTAGCACTCTTCTGAAATCTTTGATATATTCATCTAAAGGGAAATATTTTTCCATAACCCTATTCCTTGTTTCTAGACACCTCCTCAGAAAATATGCAGATAACTCACAAGTTACTCTTAACAACACTAGCATCTTCCTCAACAAATTAAAGCTGCAAGAAAAAAAAATCATGAACATAACACAGGTATCATCCAGCATTCAACTTTACAACATAGCACAAAGAGATAAACGTTCAAAAACACCAATATGCAGGGTATTTCTAAGTTGGGACATATCAAACCCTTATTAAAACATTTGAGCACCGAAAGAGTTATCCATATTAAAATGTTCTGAAGTGTGGGTACCTCGGTTAACAAGAAATCACTAGCAGAGCATCCAGTGTATGCTAAAAGATGTATCCATGTATCAGAGTACCATCCCAGTGGTTATGGATCATGGGCAATTGCACAATCTAGACATGAAGACATTGACCTTAATTAACCAAACTGAATTATGCAAACACTGAATCTTTCCCAGTTAAGTACGTAGCCACAAGAATATGCTTAATTCACAAGAGAATCAGGCATCACAAGTCACAACTATAGCCTATATCAGAATCTCCTTGTTATGTTTTACATAGGGTGGGGAAAAACAAAAAAGCGTATGAGAAACAAGCTGTCGACCGACGATTTACGTGGGACCCGCTTGTGGCCGTATATGTAACCTCGATTTCCTCGAAAGTCTTACACGTGGCATAAACATTCCAATAGGAAAAAGGGTACATTTGGATATAATAGCACCAAAAAGTTTTACATCGCCAAAAACGAAAACAATTAATGAAACAAGGAACAATTTGTAAATTAACGACTTCACTAATGACGGAATCTGCTTATTCCGGCGAAAACGCCGATCAAATTTTGCCTGTAAGGTAAATAAGTCTTTCTTCGCTTATCCACTTCCCCGATGTTCGTAGGCTTATACGACGCCGTTTTATTTTTTCCTTTCACTGCCAGCGATCCGTTTCCGCTTGACGAAATCGAAGACCCGTCTCCGCCACTGTGGCTTCTTCTCAGAAGATCTTTAAAACGACACCGTTTCGATTCGCTCGAGGTCGTTACGGCTCCGTCGCTGTGGCTTCTCCTCAGAAGATCCTTGAAACGACACCGTCTTGGTGCGCTTGATGATTTATTCTTTGAGCTATCGCCTCTCGCCGGAGATCTTATCGGACTCCAGAAACAGTGATACTTGCTCGAGGTAGGGTTTTCGGAATCGTCAGACTCCGAGGATGAATTCGATTGCGACGGCGAAGATAGAGATGGATCAATGTTCCATCCACCGTATAACAGATTCTTCGAGGTGACTCGATTGGCTGCCACGTCATCGTCTTCTTCCTCCTCTGGTGAGTGCTCGAAAGTTTTCGTCGTCGTTGGGAAATGGAAGAAGCTCTCTTCACGTAACGGCAATGTTTCGAACTCGAATTCAGCTTCTTCGTCGCCGTCAACTTTGACGGAAGAATAACTCTGGGAGTCACGGACAACTCTAACGGCTGCTTCGACGATGCCAACGTCACCGGAGGCATAGAAACTGAAGCTGGGGCTAAACGACACCGTAGGAGAAAATTCCTGCATTGTTATCTGTAATAAAAATTCTGCCTTCTTGTCTCTGTTCATACACTTGGACTTGGACTTGCTCTGTCTGTGTGTATATATACACATGTATGCGAATGTGCCAGCGTATGTGTGTGCGTATGATATATTGGTTTACTTGAGCATCAAGAGGAGGCGGCTTTGACAAGGAAACGTATTTCTTTGTCTTTGTTTAAGAACGTAATTCTTTGTCTTTGTTTAAGAACGTACTGTATTTCTTTGTCTTTGTTTAAGAACGTATTTCTTTGTCTTTGTTTAAGGATAATAAATCGTTTTAGTATACAAATATAATCATCGCGTTTTTCTTATGAATTGCCGCGTCAAGGCTGACGACTTATTTAATTATTGTTTACTAGAGAGAAAATGCGTTTGCGGTTGTTTATTTGTTTCTTACTGCTTCTTTATCCTTATCTGCTTCTTTATCCTTATCTGCTTGTTCCATACTCGTTAAGTCGCCATATTTGTTTTGTTCAATCCGCCTGTAAAATTCATGTTTTACTATTACCATGCAAACCCATAATTTTTGTGTACATGTTAGAAAAAGTTAGAGACCCTATCCGTATTCTGAATAAGATACACTAGTTTTATCAATTTTTGTTGCCTTGAACGGATTCCAAATCACAACTAGTATGTAAATATACCAAATTGTATATGATTTTTCATGGACCCTCCATATTATTATCTGTTATGTTATGCATTCTTGTGTTGACCAAGTTGGGCATAGAAACACAAGCATTTATTTAGTCCACTTGTTAATATTCATCTCTTCAAACAACATCATTATTGAACATTATATTGGCATGTTCTCGAACGCACATATTTTTTTTTTTATGTATTGAGAACTTTAATTTTGCTAGAACAAAAAAAACTGCTTTACACCGTTGCTTAATTTGCGACTTAGCTGTTTTTTTACGAAGAATGCAGTTTTGACAAGCAATGACAATGCAATGTTTTAGACAATTTAAATTGAATGTAATCAAACAAGACAAACAAGCAATGGGAGACGACATAGCATGAATGTTTCAAGATATAATCAGTGGCAACCACTAATTAATTGGCTGGATCAAGTGTAAGTATGATATTGGTGATCGGAAATTTGATATATTGGATATCAAGCGGTAGAATTTGGAGGATATAATTCGAACATCAACCGAATCAGTGGTTGAACCTTAAGCTACAACACTAATTAACGTGTTTTGAACACTCTTAAACGCGGAAAAAACACTCGTAACAAAGTCATACAGTGCACTAAAATCCAATTAACAACACATCTAATAACGCCAAAAAAGAAAAACAGATCTTAGTTTTATCTTTGATTGTTTAGATTCGATGATTTGTTAGAAAAAAAAGAAAGAAAAAGATTAGAGGATTCCCATCGCGTTTATGTACGCTAAAGCATATAGTATTAAATTAAACTATATTTATTAATTGTATAAAATGTAAGTATATGATTATTTGAACAATATTCCAGATCTTGTTGTCCATGTTATATAGTTTTCTAATCACTTTTTTCTAGTCACTTTTCTAATCACATGCTGAGAAAGACAATAAGAAATTGTAATCAACTTTTGTTCTTTTCAACTGATAAGAAAGTTTTATTTTGTCAACATCATTTGTGTGTTGTGTAATAAAGTTATATAATTTATTAATTTGACTTAAGTATAAATATTTTTCTAATTGGCATGTTTGCGAATATATTTTTCTCAGTTTTCACCTAAAGAATATTTTCATTTGTAACATAAATGAAATAATTCTTGCGAAGCAATTTCCACCCAATCAAGTAGCGGAGTTGACCCCAGCAACACCTCTTCTTGTGAAGCAATCATCTCTTCGCCAGCCCGATAAGTTCGAGTCTTTTTCTCTTAATTTAGAATATCGGTACGATATTTTAAGTGATATACACAGAACCGGAAACGGAAGTTCGGTTAACTCCTTGGTTATCTTAGCAAGGTCAATATTTCAGTTTCCACGACTAATATAAACCAAAAGTTTCTGTTAAGTAACAAATTACGCCTGGCCCGGTTCGATAAAATTTTCTCTGATATTTTGTTCAAAAACTTTAATACTTTACGGATACAAACAAAATGATATTTTAATTATTTTCAATCCAAGTACAAAAAAGCACATCTTGAATCGTATCCAGAAATGACATATTATTGTTAACTGCATAATATTAAAATGATTGTCTTCAAATTCAAAAATACAAGTATCATGCTATTTGTAAATTTATGGTACCGTTATTCACGTATAACTTTCATGAATTTTAGGTAGAATAGATTCATAAAGTATGAAATATATAGTTAGTAACAATTCAGCCATTTTTAAAAAATTAAGAATAAAACATAGGATACACAAAATCGTGTCCGGGTGGATCGAGTTGGTTCATGTGAAATAAGTCGAATTTCACTAATTTTGCGAATTGGCAAATTTGATCCAAAACCGGTACACAATCGAACCAATATAATCGGTTTTTGATATTTACACGGTTCAACCGTTTCTCGTAGCTCCTCTCGAGATTCTTTCTGCTAAGCGAAAACCAGACGACAGAAAAGCTACACAATAGGAGGAGAGAACTCGACAACGAAGAAGAGAAAAGCGAGATTTCTAACCTATCTCGTGCTTCGAATTCAAACAATTTATTCTCCTCTGCGGATCGATCGCAAATTATCAAGCTCCGCCGCCGCCTCCGCCGCAATTGACGGCGGTGTCTACGTCGCTTTCGTTTGTGCGTGATAGGAGGACCAGCAGCAGGAGCAGTCAGCTTAAGTAACGCCTCCTTTGATTTGACTTGAGGTCAGCGTTG
Source organism: Eutrema salsugineum (assembly GCF_000478725.1). Classification (NCBI taxonomy): domain Eukaryota; kingdom Viridiplantae; phylum Streptophyta; class Magnoliopsida; order Brassicales; family Brassicaceae; genus Eutrema; species Eutrema salsugineum. The sequence continues at coordinate 4,823,596 of NW_006256829.1, read as the reverse complement.
TTTCTTCCCTCAGATTTGTTTTTTTTTTTCTTTTGTCATTTCGAATTCGTTTCGGTAATGGTAGATTATCAGAAGGTTTTCACTTTTCAGATTTCTTTTCTATTTATAATTTCTTCGTAGTTTATTTTTTCATGATTCGGGGGTTTTGTTTTATCATTTTCTCAAATCTGGTTGAGAGATATGGTGATGATGAATTGTGTGGTGTAGAAAATATTGTGTAGGAAATCTGAATGCGCGTCAATATTTGTAGATATCTGGAAATTAGTGGGTAGATCGAATTTGATTACCATCGAGAACGAATGTTGAAACCATGACTGTAGTATAATTGCTTTCCATTGATTTTTTAGTTGTTTGTTCGAATTGCATTCTCGTTTTATTCTAGAACTTGAACAGCTCTCTTGCTTCTTAGTTGTTTGTTCGAATTGGCCAGTGAACATTCTGCTTGATGCTTCTGTCCCAAAAGGAGATGTTTTCTGAGCTATAGGGTTTCGAATTTCGGATTCAGCTTTGTTATCAATATGAATGACACGAAATCCGGACTGGAATTTCTCTTTTGCGCAGATAGATATTTTGGTGATATGGCCTTGGTGATATCTCCGCATTTGCTCTGCCTTGAAGAATTGTAAAATGCTGGCGAATTGGAAGAAACCACACACAGATTGATGCTCTCGTCAGTCGACCTCTGTTCTTGTAAATTTCTCTGAAACTTACGGGGTCAAAGGTGTATAGCATATGCTTTTTAAGAAGATAAAAAATATTAATTATGGATTCGGGTTCAGAGAAAAAATTTCCTCTCAATGCAAAAGACTACAAGTTATGTGAAGAAATCGGAGATGGTGTCAGTGCGACTGTGCACAGAGCTTTGTGCATACCGCTTAATGAGGTCGTTGCTATTAAGGTTCTTGATCTGGAAAAGTGCAACAACGATCTGGTACGCACTCTAATTTATTCTTATTCTAAACTATGAAAGAGGCTTGCTTATTCTGTGGTCTTACTTATCGAAGACAAAAGTGTCGACACCTAATGAACCTCTCAAAAATGTAGTTGCATGTTTCGACTTTTTATTTTCTTTTATTTTTATGTTAAAGTGTCACGAGCTTAAGCTAGATGTAAAGAATTAGTTGCAGTTGTGAACACCATGGAATTATTGTCCCTGTTAATCGGGTTTGAATAGGAACTGAATTGCTTGTAGGATGGGATTCGGAGAGAGGTGCAAACAATGAGTCTGATCAACCATCCAAATGTGTTACAAGCTCATTGTTCATTTACCGCTGGGCACCAGCTATGGGTTGTGATGCCTTACATGGCTGGAGGATCCTGTCTCCATATAATAAAGTCTTCTTATCCAGATGGATTCGAGGAACCTGTTATCGCTACTTTACTCCGTGAGACTCTGAAAGCTCTTGTATATCTTCATGCTCATGGGCATATCCATAGGGATGTGAAGGTATATGGTTGCATAGATTTCCCTTTAATATAGTACTTTCCTCAATTTTCTATGGATGAAGGTCGTTTTGGTTTATTGCCCTCCTCTGTTGAGTGGTGAGGATGTGTTATCGTTCATATCAAAACTATGTCTTCCTTTGCAGGCTGGAAACATTTTATTGGATTCCAATGGTGCCGTTAAGCTAGCAGACTTTGGAGTATCAGCTTGCATGTTTGATACTGGAGACAGACAACGTTCCAGAAATACATTCGTTGGGACTCCATGCTGGTACTTTTTTTTTTCAACTCTAGTAATGCCATGCTCTGTGGATACATCTTAGACAGAATTTCTGAATCATGCTTGTTTCTTCACAGGATGGCTCCTGAAGTCATGCAGCAACTACATGGATATGATTTTAAGTAAGTTGATACTCTGTAAACATTTGTGCTACTTCCCCACCAGATTACTCAGGGGTATTACTATTGTCTACATTTCCCTTCACAGAGCAGATGTATGGTCATTTGGAATAACGGCACTTGAACTGGCACATGGTCATGCCCCATTTTCCAAGTATCCGCCAATGAAAGTAAAGTTGTGCTGATGCTATTTAATTTGTATTGATCTTCACTGCTCTCTGGTACTCAGTTTGTATATTTTCTTTTTCTGGTAATCATCACCGGTAGGTTTTGCTGATGACCTTACAAAATGCACCTCCTGGACTTGACTACGAGAGAGACAAAAGATTCTCAAAGGTGCGTGAGTGGGCACAATATTTTTGTATCATTTTAGCTTCTTGTGTTTTCTTTTCACCTTTGTTAATTTGCCTTAACAGGCCTTCAAGGAAATGGTGGGTACATGCCTAGTGAAGGACCCAAAGAAGCGTCCAACTTCAGAAAAGCTTTTAAAGCACCCTTTCTTCAGACATGCACGTCCACCTGATTACCTTGTTCGAACGATTCTAAATGGTCTTCCTCCACTAGGTGAACGATATAGAACGATAAAGGTCTCTGGTTCATCCCTTAAACTTATTTTGCCTCTTGCTGGGAAGGAAAATGCTGGAAAAGCTTGATTGATATGTGAATTCTTTCTTTCAGTCAAAGGAAGCTGATCTTCTTATGCAAAACAAATCTGAATACGAAGCGCACTTATCACAGGCAAGGATAAAGAAAGAAATATTTCATCTTTCTGTTGACAATATTCTGTAAAATCTCTTTATGCTGCTGAGAGATGCAAACATCTTCTGGTAGTCAAGTTTGATTGCGTGTTATTATTTTTACATCTATACTCAGACTTTCTGTTCCTCTGCAGCAAGAATACATTAGGGGAATAAGCGCTTGGAATTTCAATCTTGAGGACCTAAAGAATCAGGCTGCCCTTGTAAGTTACCACCTTTCTAGCATAATTAATTATACAAGGCAGGGAACTAATTTTGCTGGCCTTGTAGATATCAGATGATGATAGTTCACACGCTGAAGAGCCTGATTTCAACAGAAAGCAATGTGAAAGACAGGATGAATCTGCTCTTTCCCCTGAAAGGGCTAGCAGCTCAGCAACAGCTCCCAGTCAAGATGTAATTAATATATGAATGAATTCTCTATACTCACTCTAGTGTGCTTTTGGGAACCGAAATATAGGTTTTTTTTTAATTTCGATCTTCTTCTGCACGATGTCAACTCAACATGTCTTTCTTTGTATTCCTCTTCTTTTCAGGACGAACTGAACGACATTCATGATTTAGAGAGTTCGTTCGCCTCGTTTCCAATCAAACCTCTTCAAGCGCTCAAGTACATCTTAATTCTCTATATAATCTAGCTCGTATAGATCCGGTTTTTATCCAGTTAAACTTTAAACGCTCGAGACACATGATATTTTCATTGAGTAGTATAGCGGTTTGATCAACGTATTCCATAAGTATCCCATTGCTTAGTATTGCAGAGCTACAACGTTTCTGAATTTTGAACAAGATATTGAACTTTATCCTACCTGTGGTATGATGCAGAGGCTGCTTTGATATTGGCGAGGACGAGGATAATGCAACTACTGATTGGAAAGATGCAAACCTAATGAGTTCTGGACAACAGCCTTTAACAAAGGCTTCTATTGTATCTCTGCCCCACACCACGAAAGAAGAGGACACTGCAGCGCAGAATACTTCTTTACCACGTCATGTCATTTCTGAACAAAAAAAATATTCAAGCGGTTCAATTATACCAGAGAGTACTTTCTCTCCGAAAAGACTCTCATCCGAAGCTGACAGGTTAGCATTCTCAAAACTTTTTTTTAGTGTTTAAACCTATCTTGACATGCTTCATTGACTTTGAAGCTCTTATTTATTGAATGATGAGTTAATGTTGAATGTGACGTGACTTGCTTCTGCAGGGAGTTTCAACAGCGTAGATATCAGACAGAGCGGAGCTACAGCGGATCATTATATCGCACCAAGAGAGATACTGGTAATTAACCTCCCATCCCACCCATTAGTGTACATGGAATGCTTGTAGAGACTTTAATTCGAATACAATTTATGCAGTGGAGGAGACGTCAGAAGCCCCACATGTGGAGCACAAGGGACGGTTTAAGGTCACATCAGCAGATCTGAGTCCTAAGGTACAACAAGTATATGTTTATCCTTGTTCGATGAAACTATTATGGTCTAAGCAGAATGGTAGAAACATGAAAGAAAATGTGTGGAATAGTTCCCTTGTCTTTATGAAAACTGAAGATGTTTTTGGGTTTTTGGTAAAATTAGGGATCTACAAACTCTACATTCACACCGTTTGGTGGTGGTTCAAGTAGCCCGAGCTCCCTAAATGCTAATACCACCTCAATCCTCCCATCAATTCAGTCGATCTTGCAGCAAAACGCCATGCAACGGGTAAGTTTTTAAAACCATATGGAAAATTACTTTTACAGTCGTTAGTTAAATACTTTTCTCTTGGCAGGAGGAGATTTTGAGACTAATCAAATACGTGGAGCAAACCTCTGGTACTATAATCATCTTCATCAATAGATTGATTTTCTCTCGGATCTTATATTTCCTTTTTATTGAAGAATTCAACATAAATATTCTTTGTCTTTGCCTCATTTCATAGTCAAGCAACCTGGATCACCCGAGACAAGCGTCGATGAGCTATTGCAGGTAAAAGAAGAAGAGAAAAGAAAAACATTTTAAAATAATCATATTCAAATATTCATCAACCGGAATTTGATATCATTTTTATGTAGGCGCCTGCTGCAACGCCGAGAGAGAGAGAACTTCAGTCCCAAGTTATGCTACTACAACAAAGGTACATACATATACGATTACTAACAATGAAATTAAAATTGAAATCTCTGAAGGTGATTCTATGTGCAAATTAACGTGACCGAAACCAAAACGCGTCTTATTGTTACTTAACATCAACATTTGAATCACCTGTTTTCTTTTTATCTTTGATGTTAAAGCTTTTGGAGCTTAACAGAAGAACTAAAGAAACAGAAGCAGAGAAACGGGCAGGTTTGTTTTTCCTCACATTTTCTATTTAGAATCCCTCGTTGACTTAAATTTTATAATATGAGATCATGAGTTAACTTCATCCACTTTTTGAGATAGAATCTTATCACGTTTACACACTAATGAATTAGCGTTAATTACTACAAACTTACAAAGACAGCTCTTTACACTTTCATGTTTACATGGCGCTTATTGGAAATCCTTTTCTTATTCTCTGCAGTTGGAGAATCAGTTAAACGCACTAACACACAGAAACGATTGAGTCTCGTGAGTCATCGAAACAAAAAAACACAAGCTCAGGGATGAAGCTGGGGATCTCGAGTAAAAACCCCAAATTTCCTTTCAAGTCAAAGAAGAAAGAGAGATTTGTGTGTTTATATATATTTTTATTGGGTGTAATTTATTTGACAGTTTATTATTTTCTGTGACAACAAACTACTACAATGTTTGCCTCCGTTTTGTGGGTTTTCCCAGTCATTTGGCCACCTATGTCTGGTTTATGATGTGTTTATATTACAGCGTTTGTATTATTATTTTCTTTTTCTTTTATTTTGTTAATGAAAACAAAATACTGTTTTTTGTTTTTATGCATCGTCAAGAAAATGTAATTGTGGGGATAACTAAGGGCCATTCTCTACAAAAGTTTTTAACACATCTAACATTTTTTTTTTCAGATCTCAAAACATCTTTTATAACGTTGAATTACCAAACTAATAAAAACAAATTACCACAACTCCTCACTAATTATTTTTTAACCCAGAAGAAAACATAAAACATCTTGTTGTATTACCAAAGGCGATTCTCGATCACAGCCGCTACTATTTCCTTCAACGTCTCCTACAAAAAGAAAAAAGAAACACAGAATCTCTAAGCTTGTTGCAGAGACTTATTCTTAGAATCAATTAAATGTTAACAAGAAATTGTAAAGTACCGAAGAATGATCTTTGAGACCAAGTGAGAGAACCAGAGGCTTCGAGGGAACATAAGAACTGGAGAAATAAAAAGGGATTGCATCACTTTGCTGTGTTTCAAGTTAATCAGACAATAGAAAAAGAATGGAGGAGAAGGGAGGCATTATTCAAGGAATCGAAGTTGAGAGAGACCTTATGTGGTCAATGAGTCTTCGAGCAGTTGCTATCAGCATTGGCTTCAAGAAACATAGTGGGCAAAATCTACTGTAAGATTTTTGTAGGTTTGAACTATATAAACGTGCTAACAATATGATAAGATTTTTACCTCATCTCGCTTTCCGAATATCACTGAGACACTATATGTTGGTTCAACAGACATCCCTTCTTCCTTCCTGTCAACAAAGAAACACCCGATTTACATATAAAACAAATGTTCAATACCGATACTAGACTAAACAAATCAAGAAAACTCGATTTCATTCCTCAAGAATATCTTAAATGCATGAACAAAGACCACCAGTTAAAAGCATAAACCGACAGATTAATCGCCAAAGTGAGAGACTGCACAAATCAAGAACACACACTATTTCATTCTTCGAGACAACCTTAGAAGCATGAATATCTTAAATGTATGAACAAAGACCACCAGTTGGCGCATAAACCGGTAGATGTATAAGCAAAATGAGAGACTGAACAAATCAAGAACACTCGGTTTCATTACTCGAGAAGACGCATACACAACAATAAGTTTTATCACGGACCATCTAGTGTGCAGTATAGTTCAACAAAGAACATAATTTGAGTCATAACTCAGATCATCAGATGTTGTAGATTTATCGATAAAGATTAATTAATTCACGAACTCTCAAGTTCCCTCCTCAGGAAATCGTAGAAGAAAGAACAAGAAACAATTTTTTATCAGAGACCTTGCGTGCAATATAGTTCCCATGGCTCCAATCTGTGTTGCTATGACCTGAAACAAAGTAATGTTGAGGTTCAGAAAAACAACTATGACTTTGAAAACATCAAAGGATATAAGCTCTTACACACAAAAACACTCACAAGGATATGATCTTCATAGCTGCAGATCACAATCTCTGTCTTGTTTCCCTTTTAAACAACAAACACTGGAAATTACTCAATTATCTTGACAAATGACAACAGTAAAATGCTTAGACCACTTGAATTGACGTACAATAACAGAATCAATTCTGTAAGAGATATTGAGCCTCATGAATCCAGAGATTCACAATCAAAGTAACATGTAACATATTATTTGACCAAATAAAAACTAATCTTCACATAAGAATCGAGAAAACTCCCATGGAAAAAGATTCGATTAGATTTTCAAATTACCTTACTTTCTAATGAAAACTTTTTATGGCGAACAGGAAAACTAGTGTCCAAGTTTTCCATTATCAGTCTTTTAACTGTCTCTCTCTCTCTCTTACGCTTCTTCTTCTTCGTTTTCTTCCTGCGAGAATCTCTCCGTCTTTTGCCTCCCAGCTCCGACGAGAAGAGAGGTTGAAACTCGTTCGTTTCTGCTCAAAACAGCATCGTTTGGAAAAAATCTAAAATTAGTAAGCCCAAGTAATTAAGCCCATTAACATTTGATAAACAAGCCCATCAATAAATTCCTTTTTTCAGTCATTAGTTTTTTGACTTTTGAGTAAACGAATTCGCGGCGACGACTTTCCTCGCATTAACGAAATAACGAGTATTATCTTCCCACGTGAAAAACAAAATATGACCAGTCCAACAAAATATTAATAATAAAGTAGGAAACGAAATCTACGACTTTACATTACAAACGCATTTCTCATATGTGTAACTACATGAAACGACACAGATCACAGACCACAAGAATTAAAGAAATATGGTCTTTCTCTTGAGTCTTGACAAACTGGACGGAAACAAACCGGGTGGCTCGTCGATTAAAAACCACGGAGTGAGTTTGTAATTTCATAACGTACCAACCAGAAGCTTCCACGTAAGCACTTTATTTAACAGGCCGGTTATTTTAGAGACGCACACTCAACTAACCATCTCAGTTTGTGTAAAACAAAGGGAAGTACGGTTGAGAAAATAGAAATCCCGTGCGTGCCTACTCGTCATTCAACACGTGTTCGTCAGAATATCCGGCGCTTTTCCTGTCAGCTGAGCCATTCAAGCCGAGCCGTTTAACCCAATCTCGATTGCCACATTATTTAGGTTTATTTCAAAACCAGGTTGTGCCACATTATTTAGGTTCAATGATTAAAATAAAAGAGTATATATTTTCATTTCTACAAAATTACAGATAACTAGGGTTTATTTTAATAGACGAATATCATATTTTTTGGGTCGAAAAGTTCATTACCAGTGTCACGGTTAAAACCATAATCTCATTAGTATACGATTTGTGCGTTTAATCTATTTACTTATGTAACACAGAAAATATATTTTTAGGTAAATCATATTTGTACATACATTACTGTGTTAAACTGATGTGACAATGTAATGCGATAATGTTTGACCAGTATCTAAATTATTGTAACTTCGTGGTCAGAGCATATAAAAGTTGGCTTAAAAGCATAAGTGCTAATTTTGACCACTTCTCGCATCTTCGTTTTTTTCACACTCGTTGATTAGGAATTTCAAGATAATCAACCGATTCTTGGTACGTATTTTATGATTATTATATGCTTAGATGGTGATTAGTATAATCATATAAACCATCATATTTATATACATATATATAGTTCCATACGATATCATATTGTGTGTAAACTTTATATTTTCTCAGATGATATATACTCATCACTACTGTCAATGGTTCTTAAAATTTATTTACTATGTCATCAAACACCGATTAATTTCCTTATAATAAGTGACACTTATCGTGAATTAGCTTTAATTATTTCATGAGCAATAGATTTTGCCTTTTTCCTTTTTTGCCTTACGAGACCTTCTAAGCAAGAGCAATAGATTAGACCTTTTTAGTATTTAGTTAAAAGAAATAGTAATCCATAAAGTAATAAGAGTTGGTGGCAAAGTGTTGTACGATTAATTTACTTAGAAAAAGAAGAGTCATACGGTTTAAATTTAAAACATGAGAATTTTGCAGGATTTGGATATTTTATACAAAAAAGGTATTTGTATTTTTCACGTTTTTTTCATTAGTTTGTTTTTAACAGTACCTCATAGACATCAAGTAACAAGAGTTGGTGAAAATGTGATGCACCATTAATTCACTTGCGTAACAAGAGTCACAAACAAAATCCGTCTACGTCCCACAAGTATACATAACTTATAACTAGCTAGTAATATAAAAATATATATAAACTTACAATCACCCCAAAAAAAACCCTATAACCAGGAAAATAATAGGTCAATGATGATAAATGAATAATTTTTTCTTTGTTTACTATTTAAACAAGAAAACGTTTTGGCATCATAATAATATCAGCAGTTTACAGAGATTATAACATTTTTTTGACACGTTATTATTGTCCCATAGTTTACTAACATGTAGTTAACTCTTCGTCTTGTTCCGAGTAGCTGCCATATAATCAACTAGTTTGACCGTATTGATCAGTTTAGACAGATATCAAGTAGATGCAATATAATAACCAGTCATGTAAATAAGGCCGGTCAATTTTAATTTAAAGCCACTACCACGAAACTAATTTAATTTATTATAACGGTGTTTTTACTGAACTTTTTTTATTGTAACGTATTTGACCTGTTTATAATAATAATGTGATATAAATGACAAACAAGACAATATTTTTTTTGTCAACTTCGATTACCATTTCCCATTATAGTTAGTATCATTTTAATTTGCACACGTTGTAAAACTATAAAACATAATTTAGTTCTTGATTTTGACCCCATGAATACTCGTTCACTGTACATATCTCAAGTTTGGTAACTACAATATGTAAATATGATCTTTATCTAAGTGTAACTCAGTCCATAACTTTTAGACTTTGTTTTGATATGTTTTTTTAATCAAGCTAACGACAGTACTTAACATATACTATAAGTTACTTCGTCTACTCTATTACAAACGTGGTATACACTTTTTATCCCATCATAGATGACCTTTTACATCTTTTTGTTATATAATTAATAAGTGGAACTAAAGTATCTATTGAACACTTATAAATAATTTAATAAAACCAAAATACCTAATAATTTTTATAAAAAAATAGTTTATTATTAGTGTGCAATAAAACATATGAATACATTAAAAAAAAAACAAATGAAAACATACATGTAGATACTACGACATTGTTATATTGTATATAAAAATAGGAAACCAATCTAGTAAAGAGCTATAAATTTACAATTGGCAATTTGGCATGGTGAAGTTTTTTGTTATTCCAAGTCTTTATTAATGGTTGTTTTCTTCAAAGAAAAAAAAAATTTAATTAATGGGAAAATATAAGTATAGATGGGTCGTATATATAGAAGGAAGCAGTCGATGAAGCTGAAGCCGAGCCGATAAAGCTGCTTTTAATACACTTGTCCTTTCTTCGAAAGATCAGAGAGACTCTTTTGGCATATCTCGTGTGATGGCCTCTGCTCTTTCTCCCTCTATATATTTCGTCTTCCTCCTTTCTCTATCCTCTGTGCAACTCTCTCTCTCTATACCTTCTCTGAACTTTAGAGCCAACGAAGTCAGACACTGAACAAATAAGATTTTTTTAAATCTTACTTAATTGGTTCATTTGTTGTTTTCGTACTCCGAAAACTATGAGGGTTCTACGTGCGACGGAGAAATTCTCGGCGGAGGTTAAGGAGTTCATGTGCGCAGCTGTGCAGAGGAGGAGAGACGACGACGGATTCCGAGGCTCGAGAGGTGGTAAATCGAGAAATGCGATGGATCTGGATTCCGACGCCGGGAACAGATTGGTTTGCGTTACCGGCGGCGTTTCATACCTTGGTCGTGCCATTGTTAAGCGGCTCCTTGTTCATGGTTACTCCGTCAGAATCGTCGTCGATTGTCCAGGTAAATTTGATTACGCTCTGTTTCATCATCATCGGAACTTGGGAATCGCTCTTTCAATTGTTTGGTAGGTTGGGTTTAAGGACTAATTAATGACTTTTCAATCTTTCCTAATACTACTAGTTTTAGCGATTTTGATCAACGGGTAAATCGTATAATTAGTGCTTGGATTCTGGAGTTACAAATCCGAGTTTGATTTTTTGCCTTTTTTTGGTAAATAGCAAAGTCTGTTTTGGACGTGATTCGAAATTATTCAAGTAGAAAATGATATTTTCAAATAATAAGTCATTGATATTTGTAAAGTTTTTGAGGCTTTGAGTTGATTTTTTTTGTTGTTGATGAAAATGCAGAGGACAAAGAGAAAGTGAGCGAGATGGAAGCTGACGCTGAAACGGCGTCGTTTAGCAACAGGATTACATCAGTAGTTTCTCGATTAACAGAGACCGAGAGTTTAGTTCAAGCATTTGATGGTTGCGCAGGCGTTTTCCACACCGCTGCATTTGTGGATCCAGCTGGAATCTCTGGATATTCGGTATGTCTAATTTCAATTTCATCATCCTCTACACAATGTTGTAACCTTATGCACATAAATTAGCACCATTCTTTATACGTATGCTTGCATTCGTACGTGTACAAATACATTAAATGAGATGTGTAAATATACTCATGCATACGTACGAAGACACCACGTGGAATGTACAAAACCAATTACATTCCAATTTAACCTCATCGAAGCATCTCCTTTCTCCTTCAAATAAAAATAAAAATAAAAATAAAAAATCTCACGGCATGCTATTTATTGAGTTTTATTCACAAAAATAAAAGAGTGAGTATTGCATATAGACACGGAAGGATTACTGTATTTTCTGCGTGATTCAAATAACTTTGTTCGTTTATTGAAATGTCGTACGTCTCAGGTGTGAAATATGAGAATGTGTCAAAGGGGAATATATTAATTGCTTTACAATTTTATCCTTATCCTCGTTTCTGTTTCTAGAACACTTTTTAAGTGGCTCTGCTTTTTGTTAATAAAGTGGTTATGAGTTGAGGTTGGTACTTAGCCAAGTACCTTAGTTTCTGAATGTTTGTTGAGTATGGTACATATTTTCAACTATAAATTCAATGCCCCTCAGTTTCTTTTTGTTTTTTTTATAAAAAAACTTTGATATTTTTGCTTTTAAAAACTCAGATTTTGCATATCTTTTTGTCTCCTTGCCTTGGTTCCGTTTTCAATTTTTTCTTGAAAACAAATATTCAACATCGACATAATGACATTGAAATAGAGTTGATAGCTCTTCACAACCAAAATAAATTAAATTGAGTAGACAGCTCTTGCATTCTGAAATCTCAGCACTTCCTTTTTGAATAGATTGAAAAGATGCCATTTTATCTGAGATTTGAGTGATTTTTTTTTTTTTTGCTGTTGACATTTTGACAATATTTAACCCCAGCCACCTGATTCGGAAGAGAGTTATTATAAATAGTTAATTTTGCATTATGAAACTTCTACACTCTAGGTTGATAGTTGTGGGTTCCTACACTTGTTGGAGAGGTATCTCGGAACTCCATTAGACACATTCTCTACCTACTGATAAGGACAGCTATCTAGAAAAAGGTTTTGTCTAAGTTTTGATTACGATTTGATTGGTACCAATACCTTATCTACGGCAACTACAATTAATTGAAACGTGGACGAACTAAAAACATTCATTCAATAAATATAGCATACATGTCATCATCAGATCAATAACACAAAACCAAAACTGGACCTACTAATTTTTGTAAAACTACTACTAAGGAGTTGCATTTTTGTTCTAACAAAGTGTATATGTATACAACTTAACGATCTTCATATACTAATGTTTTGGCAGAAATCAATGGCGGAATTAGAAACAAAAGTGAGCGAGAATGTAATAGAAGCATGTACAAGAACAGGGTCGGTGAGAAAATGCGTCTTCACATCATCTCTTTTAGCCTGCGCTTGGCAAGACGATTACGTTTACAATTTTGATCACTCTGTTATCAACGAAGAAAGCTGGAGCGATGAACAGCTCTGCATTAATAATAAGGTAAAAGAAAATCACAAAATTTTCATCTGTTTATATATGATCTATATATATATGATTGTGCTCTTGAAGGATCCACCATAATTAATAATATCATTTTCAAACTAATTCCACAGCTTTGGTATGCACTTGGAAAACTGAGAGCAGAGAAAGCTGCGTGGAGAATCGCAGATTCGAAAGGACTAAAGCTTGCCACAATATGTCCTGCTCTTATAAATGGTCCTGACTTCTTCCACTGTAACTCCACTTCAACCTTGGCTTATCTCAAAGGTAAATCAAAAACGTACCCTTATAAATAGTTATAAATGAGTATGAATCCAAAATTGAGTAAACCGTCCAAGAATAATGTTATTATTATATATAGCTGCAAAACAAATAGTAGTACGTAGTTCACGGGTGGTCCATTTCAATAGAGAGACAAAGACAGCTAATAAGTTTTGACTTTTTGTCTTTTGGTTTATTTTTTTGTTATTCGCAGGAGCAAAAGAGATGTATATCAACGGATTATTAGCGACAATGGATGTGAACAGGTTGGCTAAAGCTCACGTATGTCTATGGGAAGGTTTGGGTAACAAAACTGCGTTTGGTAGATACATTTGTTTTGACACCATTCTCTCAAAAGATGGTGCCGAAAAGCTTGCTAAAGATATCGGTGTCCAAATTGAAAAGATTTGCGGTAGCAGCAGTGATTCAGACGCAAACGCAGAAGCAGAAGCTTCTCCTCATAGTTTACAAATTTCAGATAAAAAGCTTTTAGATCTTATGTCAAGAACTCTACGAAGTTGCTATCATGAAAGTTAGCTAGAGTCGACAAAACTAATTAAAAGGAGCAGTTTTAAGCAAAGTGATGTAATGTTTGCTCCTATTCTTTTCTTCTTTTTTTTTCAATATATCATGCTTTATTATCTTATTTTATGTTATCTTCTTTATAATCATTGTTTAGAGAATCATTGTTATTGTACGAATGTGGTTTTTGTTTTGTGTGTGGAGGAGGTTGTTGTAAAGGGCGGTGGTAGAGTTGGTATTCGTTAAAAAATCATATATCATTGAAAAATAAATACATTTTTCCCAATTTTTGGTAGCTTATAAAGCCAATTTCAACATTACGTAAATTTGGTTCTAGCCGGTGCAAAATAACAATCATTTTTGCCTTTGCCATTTTTGCCATTCTGCATGCATATATCTTTCTTTGACTTGTGTGATTCATCGAAAAATAAACTCTCACTCTCTCTCTCTCTCTATATATATATATATATATGTTTAATTTTTCTAATAAATCAACATTTTAATGATGTAAAACGTTCATCCAACACGCAACCGGTTCATTCACAACAAGCAATCTGTTAGAACCAGGACGTACAGTATATTACACGTGTCATGATATCATTAGTGGTAATTAGAGGGTGAAAAATAGCAGAACGAATGATTTAAGTGAAGAAGAGACTGATGTGTGCGTAGCCAGGCGGCGAAGTGACTTTGCCGTTTTTTTTTTTGGTTTTTCATTTTCTATAAAGAGAAGAGCATCTCAGTTGCCGACGTGGCGACCTCATAATCGAATGCACGTGCAAAGTGTTTTGTAGACAAAGTCACTCCAAAGGCGCAGCAGCACCAGAGAGGTAAAGGCGTGAACGACGCTGATATTTTTCAATGTTATAAAAGGCACGGAAAACCATAAATTTTATATTAAAATGCTTCAAATTCATAACAAATATAGCAGCACTTAACATATAGTGAAATCAAAATAAATTGTTAATGGTTTTAGACTTTCAGTAAATTTCCATTACTCTTATTTCTACTGGCAACATAAAATCTCTTAAAGTTTTTTGTTGAAGAAACATCAAGGTACAAAAAAGTTTATGCTGCTAATCAAAAACTTTGAAGTTGTGTAAATATTACTCGCATCAACTCTGCAATAACTTCACTCTTAAATGCATCACAGTAACGCAGAAACTTAAATATTACTCGTAGTATCATTTTTTCATGGTTCATGGCACTGTTAACATTAAACAGTTGTACTTGCATCCATCATTGAACGCAAGTGCATACTCTAAGATAGTGCACACTTTAAGATACTCTTGGCATCACTTTTAAATTCACTACATTTTCGAGTATAAAATAATTGGAAAAATATATCTATTACTCCCTCCGTTTTATAATAAGTGTCATTCTGACATATTTCACACAGATTAAGAAATTAATAAAATATACAAATATACATCTAATTAATATACTTTTATAACATTTAATTACAAAGACTATTATCTTTAAATGAGGAATTAAAAAGGAAATAAAAGTAAAAAATTACATTGAAAATGCAGAATAACACTCTTTTTGAAATAAAAAATAAAATTTAAAACGACATTTATTATGAAACGGATGAAGTATTTAGATATTAATTTGTTCTATTTATTTAGTGTTAAAATTTAAAAACTTATAAATGCATGGAAAGCAACACAAATCGGGCCGAGTTCCCATGATATGATTCTCTCTGTCTTCGGGACTCATCAAACACCAAGCTCCGATACTTCCTATAAATTCGTACCAAAATTTGTTCTTACTTTTGTGAAACTATGTGAAAATATCGGCTAGCTTTGATAAAATAAAAAAAAAAATCTATGCTTTTGGTTATTTTTTATAGCACTTTGCTGTCTTCATTAATAACCCTTTTTGTTGATTTTATACAAAATTTTAAAAATGTCTAAAAACAATAAGTTTGAACATGCACTCAAACAGAAGTATCGACCTGTAACTAGTCTATAGTACGTCCTGCCACTACAGTTTAACAAAATGGTAGTTCAAATTTCATTAATCCTCATGCTGTCGAGCCTCGAGGCCAAAATCTATTCAAATAAGCATATTCATCAGCTCTTTATTACGGTAATCGTGTGGCGAATAATTTCACATACCTATATTCATCAGCTCTTTATTCTCCTTAAGGGTTCCTACTCACTCCTCAATAAATCTCCTCTTGATCAATAATCATCTTCAATCAGACGAAAAATTCAAAATTATGCTTAAAATTATTAGCTTCTACAGACCTATAAATATATGCATAAATATACATTGTACACGTACGTAACGTTGAATTACAATACTATACATATATACCTATATATATTGTAAACATGATTAATGCGCAAACACGAATATCCTTGTCATCAGTATGCTATAAACTATGATTGAAAAATTATAAATAGTCATGATCTCGTCATCTATGATCTATCCTATTATTGAAAAAACACTTTGTCACGCTCAGATATTATCATATAATATTATAACTACTGAAAAATGAGTACATTATATATACATATAGATATATGCGCAAACCTCAATCACTATTTAGCCTAGGGAAATCTATATTAATGTTTAATGTCAAAACATTGACATATTTTATTGGGCAAGTTATTTTGGGTTTTACCAAAAAAGAGAGAGTTATTTTGGGTTGTTTGGGCAGGCTTGTAGATCGTTATTGTGGAACGGACAAGTCATTTATGTTCTATTTCACAAAAACAAATTCTATTTGATTATCATTATCGTGAATCACAGAATCTTTGAACATATCGCACATTTTTAGGCTTTCAATTGATAGTATCTTATCGTGAAATGAATAATCAAAGCTAATAAAAATAATTTACTACTCCACTAAATAAGTTTTGGTTAGCTTAAGCCTAAATTTCTAAACGAATATTCATATCGTAGATGCAAACTATTCTTCCACTTGGTTATTACAAAAAATTATTTCTCTAATTCGGTTTAGACAAAAATCTGGATTATACCATTCCTACCAAAGTTGATAAAAAAACGTAATGGTAGTAGATAAACTTATATAACTTTTTTTGGTCGAAACTTATACTAAAAGCAATTATACAAGCTTATATATATGTACATATAGCTCCTTATGTGGTCGTATATGGTGAAAAAAATTATGCTTTCAAAAAGAGCTCTGTACACGTGTATATGCGCATAGGCTTGTGAAAGAGAGATTAAATATTGATATATCGTCGTCTAGAGAAAGAGACAGAGAGATAATCTGTCTATAATACAAGTATATAAGTGGAGCATTTGCTAGATCAAACCATCTCTCTTCATCTTCTCCTTATTCTTTTTTTTTTCTTGGTCATCCTCTCCTTATTCTTCTTCTCCTTCTTTTTTTCCTTTTTTTTTTGGTTTTTAATCTCCTTCTACGTATTTCCTTTATCATATCCATCAAACTATCTTTAAGATTATTATAATACACAACACAACACAACACATCAGATGAAAATGTATTTCTGTTGATCCTTATATTTATGCGTAGATAATTATATATATCACCCGAAAGAAAGCAAGATAAGGAATCCTCCAAGGTAATCCACCATTAACAATCTCAACATTTCTCTCATGACTAAGGTTAATTGGGTGGGCTCCAGTTTCTCCCCTCACCACTTAGTTATGAACCCACTCCTAATTACCTATATATATAGTGTTCATCGTTCATAATTTATATCTCGAATAGCTTTTTTTTTTGCTAATCCTGATTATATGATTAATTAGATGGACTTCTTGGTTGCATGTGTGCTATTTCATAATTGATTTTACTGTTCTTCTTATGAAAATTTTCAAAAATGACAAAATTTAGCTTCTAATAATGGTATTAACCATTTACATAATATATACATATTTATGGCCTGTGTGTATACATCAGTATATACCTATATATAGTGTATGAACTAATGAACATGCAACTTACATTTCTTCAATTTTTACCCACCATTTTGCACTTTTACCTTATACAAGTGAAAAGGGACAATAGCTAGTACTAGGTCCCACTCCGATAAAAAAGGAGGAAAGATTAAAATGGTTTGATGTTTTACATCTCTTTTTTAGTTTTTTCTTTTATTCGCTAAACTCGTAACAAAAATGATGTTTAAAAACATTTGATTACAATTTTCACTTTCGTAGAGATGAAGCAGAATTCAACATTTGCACGAGTCAAAAGCAAATTCGTTCATTGTATAAAGCAACATCTTCATGGCTATACCCCATAAATAAATACTCCCCAATATTTTATACATATCTCCCAAACACATGTTATCGTTTTACTTTTACTGAGGGAGTTCCTAATAGACTTTCTAGGGCTATTATTTTAAAGGGCTATTGATGATCTATTATACATTTCTGGCATTTATATCATAGGTTAAGAAGTTAAGTTGGAGGACTAAACTAAATGCACAATACACTCAATCTATTTAATATTGCTTTCTAAATTTTATATTTTATTAGGGCCACGTAATTGGGCCATAAGAAGACCCGGCAATCCACGTGAAAAGAGAATCCTTCCCACTTACCATCCCACGTTATCACATTAATCTTTTATATTTTCTAGTTATTCATTATAATACTATTAGTTACCATCAATTTTTGCTGGTACAACAATCTCCATCTTTTTGTGTGTGGCATAAACTAGTTTCAGATGACAAATATTTTTTTTAATTCTTAATTGTAAATTATATTACTATCTCTATAATAGAACGTAAAAGATGCTACAATCAATAAAACTTTTTGATCCGAGTGTAAAATTAAAAGTTAAACAGATAAATCGTCTAATATAAACATAATGAGATGAGATTCCTACCAGGCTACCACAAAATCAGAAAACAAAAATCACTAATTTATTACATATCCCTAGAAGAACTCCTTATTAGTTAAGCATTAATTCAAAAACCTTTTCTTGAATTTCCGATAGTAAAAAACTAAAAACATATAAAAATAATAATTTGAATCCGTTCTCCCACGCGCTCCTTGAACCAGTCATTAGACCAGACGGTCCAACCCGTACATCTTGTTCTTTCTTATATAAGATGTTGGACTCAAGTATGACAGTAGCAATCGAAATCTATGAGACAAAAAGGGAATCGAAATTAAGAAAAAAAATTCTAAAAGATGTTCTTATCGTGGTCTGCACGCGCTTAATGAGAGCGTGTGAGAGTAGTGGATCTAAACCTGAACTGTCTTAAAGTCATTAAGTGAAAGTGCATGGAAAATCTCGAGTTGTTGTTTCCTACACCTCTCTGTTTTCTTCATTGTTTACTATTTCCTATACGTATCAACTTGTAAGCAAAAACTTTTTCAAACTTTGATCCATAAATCCATACATATATATATTAATATATATATATGCGTATTGATCTATCGCAATATATATATATATGTAGAGTGACGAAAGCTCACACACTTTGTTTCTTATCTATTTTTATTTTGGCCACAGTAGGATTTTGTTTTGATGGAGGAGAACCCGCATCGAGTTTCACGTAGAAACATTGGCGGGACCCACTTTCAAAACGACGCCGTCGACGAAGAAAACCGTCGCCAACGGCAATACAACCACCAAACTCACGTCGACGAAGTCAAATGCTCAAGCAAGAGATGCCGGTCGTGGGCTGCGGCGGCGATTGCTGACTGTGTAGCACTTTGTTGCTGTCCATGTGCGATCATAAACCTTCTTACCCTCACTTTAGTCAAAGTCCCGTGGATGATCGGACGGCGATGTCTCGGCGGCGGCGGCCGGAATACGAAGAAGAAGAAGCGGAGGTTACTTCACCGGAGGAGACAACGCCGCGGGAAAATTAACGGCGAAGATGAGTTTCACGATCATAGTAATCATCACCGCCGGTTTGAGACGGCCGATAATGATGAGAAATGCGGCGGTGGTGGAGGATGTTGCGGCGGCGGAGATTATGATGATCACCGGTTTGTGGTGGAGAGAGATGGGAGTTTAACGAAAGAGGAGGATGAGGAGAAAACGACGTCGTTAAGAGGAGATGATGAGTCGAGAATAAGTGCAAGAGTTGAAGCGGAGAGAGTGTGGTTAGAGTTGTATCAGATTGGTCATCTTGGATTTGGTAGAGTCTCCTTCACTGGGATTCAATGATTGATCAATAATTTCTAACTAGGAGTTTTTTTTTTAGTTAATATTCAGATTTTTTTTTTCGGAAAATATATAATGTGAATTTTTCTACTCGATGTCATGTGTTCTTCTGTGTAGATTTATTAGTTAGCGAACAAATTGGCAATACTTAGATTTCACTAAAAATTGTTCGGCTGCGCATGTAATACAGTGAAGTGGCCGTATCATTGCTCGTATTCAAATTTGGTAGTATATATACAATATACACTCATAACTTATAAGTACTACTAGTAGACAATAAATAGTTGGCAAAATTTGTCCGAATAAAATACTATAAAAGTTATAAATGATTAGGAATTTAGGAGTTAGGAGTTTGCACATTTTTAAAGAGTCATATGGTTCAGTCTTTCGATCCATAAAATAACACGACATAGATGTAATAAAATAAAAGCCTCTTTTCTCGATTAAAGAAAAGCAAGTATCCTAGAAAACGGTAATAATATTAAAAGCTATAAAAAAACTTAATAATTCGGATTTATTTATGGGCCTTGTTATAAATAATTTCATATGTTTGGGCTAAAAATGAGGCCCACTAACGAGAATTTTTGGTTCTACTACTTTGACGTGGCTGCTCGTAACCGACCGTGTGTATTTTAGTAGGCTCTCAGAATTATTGTACGATCGTGTCTAATTTGCGCCGCCCGCGCACAATACCTCTTCCATTCTCAGAGGACTTGATCTTTCCTGCTTGAGAAAGCTTTCAGTTCCTTCCCTCTCCCCCGCCTTCTTCCTTTCGAAAACAACAGAGTCGACGATTTCAGGAAATCAGTGAAGAAAATGGATAGCGAGCCAACTCGAGTGATGGTGGCCGTGAACGAGTCGACGATCAAAGGCTATCCACACGCATCGATAAGCAGCAAAAAGGCATTCGAGTGGACATTGAAGAAGATCGTTCGGTCCAATACATCTGGCTTCAAGATTCTCTTGCTTCACGCACAAGTTCAGGACGAAGACGGTGATTTCTCTATTTCATATCATCTATTTCCCATTCTCCATACTTTTACTTTCGTGTCTCTGCATAATGTCGATAGTAGGTTTCACTAATGATGCACGATTCATGTTTAGGGTTTGAGTAGATCACTATTAGACTAAATTCGTTATTTTAGCTTTTTGTAAATGCGTTTTGGGTTTTCAATCGACGTTTCAGAAGAATTGTGTTTGTGATTCTGCTCTGTTTAAGCTACTGTGTTTATCACCACTAGGCACAAGCGGTGCGTGGTTTGCTCGAATAATCTCCGTTTGGGGATTTAAATAGCTCTCATTTGTTGTGTTTTCTTTGAAGATTTGATATAGCTTTTATTGGTTATTTTAAAGAATCTGTATCCAGTTCTGTCACATTCACGAGCGATGTTTGTCTAGAATGGAATAAAGTAGACATCTGGACTCCAGAGTTATGTTTATTATAATCACCAACCTTAATCCTTAAAGTCTAGTAAATCAGTTTGTAAACCTAAGTTTTTGCTAAGAAATATCAGAAGAGAGGCTTACTTCATGTCATGTAATATAGCAAGTTTCTGGTTAGAAGATGGCATAGAAAAAAGCTGATCTTACTTGTTTTGATAATGAAATGGGAATCAGGTTTTGATGACATGGACAGCATATATGCTTCCCCTGATGATTTCCGACAATTGAGGGAGCGTAACAAGGCAAAAGGACTTCACCTACTTGAGTTTTTCGTTAACAAATGTCATGAGATTGGGGTACTGTTTTAAGTCATTGATTGACCATTATCTGTCTTTATGTCCCTCGCTTGTATCATAATCTCATAAGCCTACAGTAACTTTTAGTGGCTATGAGTCAAGTGAGTTATTGAACTTGTAGGTTGGGTGCGAGGCTTGGATCAGGAAAGGCGATCCTACAGAAGTGATATGCCATGAAGTGAGGCGGGTCAGGCCAGATTTTCTGGTTGTGGGAAGTCGTGGTCTCGGTCCATTCCAAAAGTACGTTCAATTCTCACACACGCCTCAAGTAGAATTATTGCTTTATACTTCATACCCGTATTCTGTTTTGGCATTGCTTTACCACCCCGAACCATGGTTTTGACTTGACATGCCAGTCGAGTGATTGAAAAGTTTCTACTGACGTCGTCATTATGTAGTACCCACCCATTTTCAAATGCCTTATGGGTTTGAATACAATACAGATCAAGGATGAGCTATCTTATTAGGCTTCCTGTGAATTGTTTGATGCATATGATTACACCTCATGGACTTCAAATAGCTTCAGAGTTGCAATTTAGTTTAGGAGGTGTGATCCTATGCGACACACTGCCTATACGTGAATGGACTAATGTATGTTTGACATAAGCTGAGGAGTTGCAGTTTACATTATGTATATCTATTATACTATAGCTTGAGGTTGAAATCACAGTAGTCTATCTATGTAAAGAAAAATAACGTTGTGTTGCATTCTTGTTACTATTGGACAGGGTGTTTGTTGGAACTGTGAGTGAATTTTGTGTGAAGCATGCAGAATGCCCAGTCATCACAATCAAACGCAGTGCTGAAGAAAGTCCACAAGATCCAGCTGATGACTAAACTCCAAAAGCAGTCACACAGACCATGTGTGTGATTTGCAGTACAGAAAAAGAAATAAACAAAACTCTTTCGATTGGTCTAGTAAGTGCGTCTGTAGTTGTGGTAGATACTCAGATGATTCACACATCATATTTATAATTGTGTGCGCAATGCCTTAGTCTTCATTCCCCAAAACATCAAAACAAAAGTTCCATTATTCGTTGTGTAATCCATCAACTCTTCTAGACCTTTCATATATCCAATGTGTTCTATATTATTATCCATATGAGATTCACTTTTGCATTCTTCTGAAATCGAAAAGCCAACTAGAAACCAACAAAACCAAAATCTGGACTGAAACACACAATTCGAAGCGTAAGGCTAAAACCAACGGAGGGTCGTGGATCCAAGTGATCAGTCAGCATAAACGGAATCAAACTTTGACATAATAACGAGAAGGCAAAAGTAAAAACTATCATAAATCCATTAAACGGGTAAAAGAGTAGAGGTGAGTTTTATGGACTACACGCACATAAGGACATAAACATCAACGGACAGTTGAAAACATCAGACACAATACTGGTTTCTTCTTCATTCTCTCTTCTCCACAATCACTAATGGTCTCTTTCAAGTGCAAAAAGTGTTCCAGCAGCTTCATCATGCCTAATCATTATCAAAATGAAGGTTTAATCAATATTCATAAATCATATTTGAGCAACAGGAATAAAACACATAAATGAATATACTATGGTCGCCAGATTTTGCATATGGAAATGAGCATACAATCTAAATCCCCCCCCACGGGTGTTATTTACGAGCAACGATTACTTTCAGAAGAGTATTCCTTTCAATTTTCTACTTAGTTATACAAAATGGGGTATTCAGTTAATTACCTTGCTAGCGATGTTGTTGGAGAGCCAATCAAGGCCTTCATAGAGACCTTCCCCAGATGTGGCACATGTGCTTTGAATGTACCTGTTAAAGGAAACAACATAAACGGTACATTCCACCACACTGTGCGATCAATCTAACCATATTAAGGACTACATCGTAGAAAGAAGATAATTTTACCAATGGCGTTGGCGAAGAGAGTGAAGGCCAAGCTTGTCGGTTATTTCTGCAGCATTCATTGCGTTGGGAAGATCTTGTTTGTTTGCAAACACAAGAAGGACAGCATCCCTCAGTTCATCCTGCAAACAGTGTTTAAATCAGATGATGAAAAAGGTGTTTCTTGCTTACTGTGATACGAGAAAATATCAGAAAACTTACCTCATTCAACATGCGATGTAACTCATCCCTTGCCTCCACAACTCGGTCTCTGTCGTTGCTATCAACCACGAATATAAGACCTTGAGTGTTCTGGAAGTAGTGCCTCCACAGGGGACGAATCTGTTTTTCAAGGAATTGGCATTCTAAATGTCAAATAGCAGGAAAAATAAGAATACAAATACAATCCACGTGCATGTAGAAATTTAATCAGGTAAAACGAAAGATCACAGTATTAGTCACGACACTATACTATGATGATCTAAGCAAGAATCAAATTGTGCACCTTGTCCTGACCCCCTACATCCCAAACAGTGAAGCTGATGTTCTTGTACTCAACAGTCTCCACATTGAATCCTGGAAACAAAAGCCTTTTCAACATCAAACTTGAGAAGCGAAGCTTCCATTAACAGAAAACCGGAAGGAGCAGGAGAGAATTACATAAAACCCACAGAGACATACAAGTAAGAAACACAAAAGAGCAAGATCAAAGACTCTGGTTCGAGGAATCCTTAAAACTTACCGATGGTTGGGATGGTGGTGACAATTTCGCCAAGCTTCAGCTTGTACAAGATAGTGGTCTTACCAGCAGCATCAAGACCTACCATCAGAATCCGCATTTCTTTCTTGGCAAAAAGCCGGCTGAACAACTTCGTGAAGTTAAGTCCCATTTTCCTTTAGCTAGCCCTAGATCCAAAGCCAACCACAAGATCAAAAGACAATAAAGAAAAGCTCTATTTACCTGAAGACCAACAGATAAATCATTGATAAACACGATCAGGTCCAAACGATCTCATCACATAATTCCAACAAATTCTTATCGGTTGAAATAGTATCGATAATCAGATCCTCGGATAAATCACAGTGACCAATATTCTAGAAGAACCAGTTATTCTAAATTGGTGTAAAAATATCTCGAGGAGTGGATCTTACTTGCACGATATTATATTCAAAGCAAAATGAAAACAATGAATTCAACGTAGGAATCGACGACTAAAACTTTGTATACTAAAATCAAAGAGAAGAAATCTGACGATCAATCTCTTGATACTTTAAGAAGGATAAAGATCAAAATACACAGAGAGGGTGATACAGAAATTGAATCGAGGAGGAAATTGATTTTACCTTACAAAGATCAAAACCGAGAAAATCAATATACGAAGAGATGTTGAGAAAGGATGATACAGAACATGAATCGAGGAAAAACAAGTTTACCTTTCGAAGAAGCTCCAACGAAGGATCTGTTGTAAAGCAAGCCGCGAGTTTCGAAGAGAAAATGACTCCCTCTCTCTCTCTCTTTCTCTTCTCGTAAGAGCTCTAATAATAGAAATATTTTATCAATATGGTAATATTTGTTGTTATTATTGAATTTATCACCCCAGTAAAATTACATAATTAAAAAGTTGTCATTGCAACTTTGTCCCTATAATATAGCAATATTTCAAATAATGTAGAATTACAAAAATCTAGTCAATCCTTGCTTACTCTCCACACAAATCACTCTTCCTGGCTAGCCATGGCCGTCCGTAACTGCTTCCTCCAAGCTCCACCGCTCTCTCGCTTTTTACTAACGGTTTTCTCTACCCGCGCTACAAATCTCTCCGCCGGTTATGGTCGGCTCAAAGGCACCGTCATGTTCTCCTCCGCCGTGAACCGGATCGGGCCTTTGACATCTCCGGTACGGGCTGAAGTAAAGCGCCTCTCGCGCAAGGACGATGAAGTAGCTTCGGGTAACTTATCTACACACTGCTTTATATCTTATAGTAGTTTTTTTTGCTAGTCTCTTGTGCTGGTGTGCTTGCAATGCGTTTTTGGTTAATTTATTTTCCTACCATTTGATTGATTGTAGCTTGTTTGGAATATTCTTGATAATAGTTTCTGATCTTCAATTCGAGACGCCTTTGAAGATTGTTGAGTATCCGGATCCTATACTACGGGCTAAGAACAAGAGGATTGGTGTTTTTGACGAGAATTTGAAGAACTTGGTCGATGCTATGTTTCATGTTATGTACAAGTAAGTATCTAACTAGCACCCATGAGTTGTTTCTTTTGAGTAGTTTTCAATGGTTTTAGGAATAAAATGATGTTAGTAACTTAGTACTTAATAACACAAACACACTGTGATCGATATTGGACAGAACGGATGGCGTGGGGCTGTCAGCACCACAAGTAGGTCTGAATGTTCAACTGATGGTGTTTAATCCCGCTGGGGAGCGTGGTGAAGGAGAAGAAATCGTTCTTGTGAATCCGAAAATCAATAAGTATTCTGACAAATTAGTACCATTTAGCGAAGGATGCCTCTCCTTCCCTGGGATCTATGCTGATGTTGTTGTATGTTCAACCTTTCTCTCGCACTTGAATCACTTTTTCACCAGATTTTGTCTTTTAATTCTCCGCTTAACCATATTCCCCATCATTTTCTTGGATATCCATTTTTCATGTGTTTTGTTTTGCTTTTTCAGCGACCACAATCTGTCAAGATTGATGCAAGGGACATTACTGGTGCAAGATTTTCAATCAGTCTATCTCGTTTACCTGCACGGATCTTTCAGCACGAATACGACCATCTGGAGGTTCTTTCTTTCTCCACTTTGATTTTGATATCTTTGCTTTATTGAACAGCAAAAGACAAAACAAAAAAAATACATTTACAAGTGGAAGAAACCAGAGAGAAAACTGATATATTTCTATTATTCGACACCGAAAAGTGTTCTCATTTCCTCATTAACTCATGAGTATCACTTGCAAGCTTTCGTTTTGGTCTGATGGAATGATTTTTTTTCAATTATAGGGAGTTCTCTTCTTTGACAAAATGACGGATCAAGTTCTTGACAGCATTCGTGAAGAGCTAGAGGTGAGTGAAACTGTAGCAAGACAGAGTCTAAAGCTATCAATAACCAGTAGTTAAATTTCGTCGATAAATCCACCCTTTGTTCATAGTGACTTTTGGTGACCATCTTTGACATAAGTAGTCCATTGTCTGAACTTGTTTGTTATCTTAATTCTACAGTATTCCTGACAAGTTTTGTACCGCAGGCCCTAGAAAAGAAGTATGAAGAAAAAACTGGATTGCCAAGCCCTGAAAGAGTACAAGAACGACGAAAAAGGAAAGCAGGTGTTGGTTTTGGCAAGCGTTGATGAAACATTCCCACTCAAATTTCATCTTCGTGTAGGACATGGGTAAATCTGTTATTCTGATTTATTTTTTACTCTTCTTTCTCAGTGCTTTTTGTCCTGAACTTTTTTCTTCCTATTTTCCACTGCAGGATTTAACTATGGTATAAGAAGCAGACAATGACAAGAAGCATGTTTGCCTTTCTAAACCAAGAGGTGTGATGCAAATCTCCCAAACATGATGTACGGTTGAGACACAGATCATATATTTCAGAATATTTTTTGCCAGAGTAATGTATCAATTCAGATCGTCTATATAATGTTGGCCTTTTAGCTTAAACTTTGGAACAGCGTTTTGAATGTTCCTGCCGACTACGTTCTACCATGTGCGTGGTTTATTCTTTGTTACCAAGTAAAATGCATTACTTGTTTACTTGTGTTGGAATTTTTGATAAAGACCACTTTTATATAATATTTAGCTCTCATTTTGTATATTTTCTCTACATCTCTCAGGTGCTTGTTTCATGGAGTATTATACTGCTTATGATTTGTTCTGTGATAACTGATCCAAAAGTCATAATAGTTAGATTGTTGCCTCAAGATGAACTCCTTCAAAATCCAATTAAAGAAGAAAAAAAGCTATGGGTTGGGACTTGGGACCTCTTGTTTTGATTTATGGCAAATTCAATAACTCCAAGTAGTCTATAACAGAATGCAATGCATTAACGTGGAGTATGTTACATGTTGTTTGCAGTTGATTTATACAATCTAGTATTAGATAAAATTAAAGGGAATCAATCCTTAATTATTCGTATTATCCTATATTAACATTTTACATAATTTCTTGCTCTAATATCAGCAAGCGTCATTGTAAGACTTACTTGCAGCTCCTGGTGACTTTTGTGTTTTCAAACATTGAATTGGCGGAAGAGTCTTGGTTTTTAGCTCACCGTGTGCTTCCCAGCAGAAAGGATCACGTAAACTTGCCTTTTCAGTGGCCGGCTTAAGCTCTATGGTGGACAGTGAGATCCCTGTGCATGGCAAGCTCTCACTGCAGGCAAAGCGTACAGGTTCTTTTGTGTAGGTACCTTTAATGTTTATGTAGTTTATGTTTGATACAGCGACTGCTGAAGTATCATTGTGGCATCCTCCACCATCGCAGTAATATTGATCTATGATAATTGGATTGGCTACTTCGCTAACTTGAATATTTGAAAACATAATCTGTTTCACAGACCCTGACCCTCCCTGCCAGTTAACATATAACAAAAAAGTTGTCAGAAACGTTGAATTGTTATCGCATGCTACTCTCAGTTGTCTTTTCCTCTGTTTTGTTTATGCAAATATATGTGTAGGGGTCAATTACCTGCCAGGATTTGATTCGTACACCGTTGGTAGTTTCATGCATCGTGACATCACGGACAGTGATGTTTGAAACACACGCCTTTGTTTTCTCTTTGCCTAGTCCTCCGATGCTAATTCCATGGCCAGGCCCACAATCCACATCGTGTATGTAGATATTCGAGCATCCAGTTTGAATTGATATACAGTCATCTCCTGCACAAAAGCAAGAAATTATCATTTCTTAATCCTGGCAAGTTTCATCAAGAAGTATAGCCTGGAAAGTTATGATAGATAATCTGACTTCTAGTGTCTTATTTAAGAAAGATTTGACTTGTAATGTCTTAAATTTAAACAAAATGGATATGTTTGAATGTTGTGGTTTACCACAAGCCAGCGTGCTGCGGTAGATAACAGCATCTTGAGAGTTTTGTAGGTGGATGCCATCTGTGTTCGGGGAATCTCCAGGGGATGAGGTTGTGAAATCAGACACTTGAATGCTTATGCAGTTATCAAACTTGAGGTGGGTTTGAGGACTGTTCTGTATGGTTATTCCATTGACCGTTACACCGTTACTCCCATAGAATCTCAAGGCCTACATGTCACCCACCCTTGGTTATTAATCAAGTTTCAAAGTTGATTTTAATAGGCATCTCCATTCATAAGACAAATCGAATGAAACTTACTGTTGGTTTAGTTCTTGGCATTTTCGTAGACAGTTGGTCCTTCATCTTTCACAAAAAAAAAAAAGTACAAGAAGTAGAGGTTATTGCAAGCTAGATTTTCCAATTTTTTTTTAGCTAAAGAAATTGAATTTACCATGTCGTTCCTAGTTATTGACTCTGACTCATCTACTGGATCATAGTCAGGGGACTTGTTCCACCATACGGATCCTCGTCCATCTATAATCCCTTTTCCTTTGATAGTGATTCCTTTAAGTGATTTGAACTCTATCCATTGCAAGAGTCCTGATCCCCAGGCACTTGAACTCGTTGGAGCTATGATCTTTCCTTCTAACTGCACCATGTCCAAATACAATATAACTAACGATACTCCAATAACAGTTTTTTTTTTTTTTTTGTTTTGTTATTTTTCTCTCCTTGAGAATTCACCTGAAAAACAATGTTCTCTTTACATTCTTTTCCGAGGAAGGAAACAGGACCGACAAGAAACGTAGAACCAGATGGAACTAACAATGTCGACCCTTCCACCTTACAAGCTTCCTTCCAAGCATCTTCAAAAGCCTGCGATTTTCACGGTACATTAATTGATCATCAAATTTTTTTTTTTTTTTTTTTTTTGGGACCGTATGATTCCATTATATATCAGTAAAACAGATATCTACGCTGCTAATCCATATTAGAAATGCTTAATCACCTTTGTGTCATCACTTGTCCCGTCACCTTTTGCGCCATAGTCAAGCACATTGATTGTTCCAGAACTTTCTCCTTCGGCGATAGACCTGCGGTTCCCTTTCCAGTATACACTCTGCCTAGCGTCACAAGTCCTGAACCTTGAAGAGAATAAGGATATTAAAAGGAGAAATTTCAGGGCAAGACATTTCAAGGTTACTCTATACATCTTTAATTAATATCGGAAACGAACTTGTTTCTAGGAAGACTTTGTTTAGATATGGAATGAAGAGGAAGTGGTGCGAAGCTCATATTTATAAGTAGAGAAAAACACTGTTACGCATATGAGTTATGGATCCATGATACAGTTAAACAGTTGGATATGGACAAAAAGCCTTGGAACTCTTTTCCTCTTCAAGCATGTTCCACATTTTATATTTTTCCCCCCTATTCAAGCATGTTCCACTAATTTGCTATATTTAATTTAATTGGCAAATGAATAAAAGTTGAGGGGGCTTACTTGCTTGATCAGTTTGTTCTATTGACCGCATCATAACGCTTTAGTTGCGATTTGCCTTTGATTAATTTTTTCTCGAATATCATCATACAACAACAACATATTTAGCTAAGCCATTGTTCAAAAAAAAAAAAAAACAACATATTTAGTTACGATTTAGCATTAATTAATTTGTTCTTGAATAGGTGTGTTACTTAGAATTTGTTTTGGTCGCTACTGACATGAACATTTTGTTCGACGTTTCATTAATAAATGAATGTGTTACAGATGTTGAGGTTTGTGTTAGTCACTAGAAACAACTGATCACTTTCGTTTATAACATAATGGGGGCAGTCAGATACTTAACCGCGCTCTTGGTAAAATTCGGTTTAATGAAAACCAAAATCCATTTATCAGGCAATGGGGAAGGCTAGCTTTTCGAAGAGTCAAGAAAAGTTGCCGTACAATTACAGGTATGTCACGTAATCCTCATCATAAGATAATCTTTTTTAATTTTTTGTTCCTTAAATTAAGCACCGTAATTTGGGTTAGATCTATGGTGTCACTGAATCTTCTAAACGCTAATTGAATTTTATTAATCCTTTATCTTCTACCCATGAATTTTCAAAGATCCATTAGTTGCATGACAATATATAGGATGGTCGAGACGGGTTTCTGTTATAGTTATAGAGAGAATAGACCAACATATAGGGATTTGATGGCTTAACCATGGATTATGGAATATAGTAATTTCAATGTATGAAATTGAACTCGTGATGAAGATACACTTTGCATGCAGCCCCAGGTGGAAAGATACAGGCTGCTATTAGAGAATGTAGACTAGCACGTTGCTACGTGTATGTATCCCATGCGTTGACGTTGACAAAGTCTGTTGAATTATTCTAGTTGATTTCATGATCTTGAGAAGCCTATTGGTCACCAATTTTTTTCTACTTTAATTCTCATTTTTATTTGAAGTTCTGTTACTAGTTTATTAATTTTCTTGCGTTGGCAGTTGAAAGTGTGATTACAATAGTTTTTTTTTTTTAAAGATATTTCAAATGATTCTATGCCAAGTAACTGATTTTTTTTTTTGGATAGGAAATCACGGAAGTGGTCAGTGGTCACAACTCGTAAGTCACATGAACAATATTTTCTAGCACTCGGTAGAATTTTGTGTATGCAACAACTCGCGTTAGACGTAATATTTGAAAATTGCATCATTATGTAATCTTAACCCGTCATTTAATGTGATGTTTATTACGTTTACATATACATGTGTAAAATGTAATTTCGTGTAATCTATAGTTTTGCATTAGGCGTGTATAATATAAATTATTTACAATAATGTTTTTATCCTTGTCACTTTTATACTTACATGCACGGATTTGGACGCAACGCTGAGAATAACGCCAA
Source organism: Eutrema salsugineum (assembly GCF_000478725.1). NCBI lineage: Eukaryota > Viridiplantae > Streptophyta > Magnoliopsida > Brassicales > Brassicaceae > Eutrema > Eutrema salsugineum. The sequence continues at coordinate 4,792,260 of NW_006256829.1, read as the reverse complement.
TTTGTGTGATGGTTTTGTCCAATATCGTGTACGATATCCACTACTCTCTTGTCGCAACCATTTATATAAAAGTTGACAAAAAAAATGGATAAATAAAAGTTGACAATTCCTATCATAATCAAATTGTTGTCACGCCTCCAGTATTCAACGATTCGACAATACAGTAACCCAATTATTGTTCAACCACTATTTTTATTTTCAACAAAAGTAAAAAAGCCCAATTACTTATTATTGTTCCCAATATTTAAGCCCGTATCATAGTTAGCCCAATTTATGTGTGTGATCAACGGTCGAGTATAACACGACACCGTTCCAAATATTGTCGCAATGTCGCTTTATGCTGACTTGGCGATTTCGTAATCCAGATTTCCTTTACTCTGACAAAACAACATTACAATGAACAAATACCGAAAAAGTGAGGAGCGAGAATCAATGTACGCCATGCTTCACTATACGTTTCCTACACCTGTGAAGCGTAACCGTCCGATTATTCCCTGGCATCTAATATAACTTTTTCTTACCCACATCTAACCGTCTATAAGAGAAGCTTACCATACACCCAACTGCAGGAAAGAAATTCATCACACATTAAAAGCAGTCAACACAAATGACGTGAGTCTTAGTTATTCCAACCAAAACACGCCACGTGTACGGGCACTCTTCCTTGAGCGCGGACGTCAAAACTAACTATCAACTAAAACTTGGGAACTACCTATTGGGGTCCGCTTTCTCTGCCATTAGAAAGAAAAAAAAACAACCAAAATACAGAGAGAAAACTCAGAATCACAACACAGAGAGAGAGGCTTGCTATTATCTGCAAAAGGGAAGAGTTTTTCTAGGGTTTCCAGTTGCTGCCGACATAAGATGGTGGAGTGAAATTGCGGCGGAGACATTCAGGTATGACGGCTCCACGACGGAGTCGCAAGTTTCCTATTTTGTTTTGTTCACTTATTAGGCTTCACGCCGAGTGATTCTGGAACGAAACTTTTACTTTAACGGATAAGTGTTTCTTCTCGTGAGGGCCGCTAAAGTTTGCCTATATTTCCTGCCTAAATCCATATTAACTGGATCGGAACTAAATGTAGCTTTTTTTTTTGGTAGTTCTTAGATCTTCTTCACTATTTCTGTGCTTTGTTCATTTTGTTTCAATTTTTGGTGGTAGAAAAGAGATTCAACTAAAACCTATGTCGTTTGTGTTTTGACATCAACAGATTGACGAACTGAATTGAAGCTGGTGAAAATGGCTTCTGTGGGAACATTACCTTCTTCTATGACTACAAAACAGAACAATGCTTCCATATGCGCTGACAAACTACCTGAAGGGATTAATGAGATGAAGATAAAAGATGACAAGGTTTGCAGAACTCAGATTCAGATGAAATGATGAAATATAAGCTTGAACAGACTTTGCTTCTTTGTTTTGCTACTAATGTTTGTTGACTTCTATCTGGTTTGCTGGTTGCTTAACTCTTTTAGGAAATGGAAGCAGCTGTGGTTGATGGGAATGGAACTGAAACAGGTCACATTATCGTTACAACTATTGGTGGTAAAAACGGCCAGCCTAAACAGGTGAGCTTGTTTAAGATTATGTTTCGAGGAATATCCATCTTTTCTTTGTTAATACGAAGTTAATAGAAAGATCATTTGTATACATTAGTGGCACAATGACTAAGACTTACAGATTAAACGTGATAATTTACGATTGCTGCAGTGTCTACTGTGTTATAAAATCTCTTCTAACTCTTTCTGTTTCCCTTTCAGACCATAAGTTACATGGCAGAGCGCATCGTTGGACAAGGTTCATTTGGAATTGTTTTTCAGGTGGTGTTTTGATTCTGTGCCCTGAATAACGTACTTTACTAATTAAATGTCTGGTGCATCGACCTAACGTAGATCATTTTTTATATATCTTGTTGCTTGTATGTATGCAGGCCAAGTGTTTGGAAACGGGGGAAACTGTTGCGATCAAGAAAGTTTTGCAAGACAAAAGATACAAGAATCGCGAGCTACAGACGATGCGTCTTCTCGATCACCCTAATGTTGTGTCCCTCAAGCACTGCTTTTTCTCAACGACCGAAAAAGATGAATTGTATCTCAATTTGGTACTTGAATACGTTCCTGAGACCGTATATCGTGTCTCAAAGCACTACAGTCGGGCAAATCAGAGGATGCCCATGATATATGTTAAACTCTATACATACCAGGTAGGTTTTCTTTGAGCCCGTGAGAAACAGTTGAAATATTATGGTTGAAATATTGTTGCACTGATTATCCTAACTTTTTCGCTGCCTTCCTTTTTGGGATGCAGATTTGCAGAGCTTTGGCTTACATTCATGGAGGAGTAGGAGTCTGCCACAGAGACATAAAACCACAAAATCTTCTGGTTCGTGTCCTAAGTTGAGATGTTGGTTAAACTTTTTATGGTCTACATGCAGCTGCTTAATTAATCATGTGCTTCTCGTAGGTTAATCCTCATACACATCAGGTCAAGCTCTGTGACTTTGGAAGCGCGAAAGTTCTGGTATAGCATCTATTATAAATAAAGGATATGTTGATTTTGTTTTCATATGAATAAGTTGGCACATCATTTGGAACTATGCACTCTTACTAGTCCTTACCGTTGTTGTTCAAAGAGTTGTGTAAACTGAACTTAACCAATTTTGATTTTCCACTATGTAACAGGTCAAAGGCGAACCAAACATCTCATATATTTGCTCTCGTTACTATCGAGCACCTGAACTTATATTTGGAGCCACGGAATATACAACAGCTATTGACATATGGTCTGCAGGCTGTGTTCTTGCTGAATTGCTCCTTGGACAGGTAGTTTGACTGTCCAATTTTTTTTTCCACCATTTATCCTTTTGTAAATCATCAAGTGATGTCTCAAGTTGTGTTTTACCAATCTTTTGCTGGTACAACTTTTGTGTAGCCTCTATTTCCAGGTGAGAGTGGAGTGGACCAGCTAGTTGAGATTATTAAGGTACTTCAACTTGGTTTAAACCTAAACACGAGTACAATACCCATAATCTTTGTATTGAGCATGGACTGGGATCATGAATATGTGGAATGATGATTGCCATTACCTATTATTGGTTGTTTACAGGTTCTTGGAACACCAACTCGTGAGGAAATCAAATGTATGAATCCAAACTACACTGAGTTTAAATTCCCTCAAATAAAGGCTCATCCTTGGCACAAAGTAAGCAAACATCTCCATCAGTTTCTCAACATTTTCCATATTTATTTTCGTTTCTCACCACTGATTGTAAAAACTGTTGTTGGTTCCTAAGATATTCCATAAGCGTACACCTCCAGAAGCTGTAGACCTCGTCTCAAGGCTTCTCCAATATTCTCCAAACCTCAGATCAACCGCTGTAAGTCCATGAAATCTTTACAACTTCACAATCATATAACAATACTACATTCGATATCCGTTTGGTTGATTCAAACTATTCAAAAACTTGTGATTTAAGATGGAGGCTATAGTTCACCCGTTCTTTGATGAGCTTCGTGATCCCAATACACGTCTACCTAATGGTCGTCCCTTGCCTCCTCTCTTCAACTATAAACCACAAGGTTTGTCTCCCCCAAATATAGATTATCCTTTTGCACTTGTTTTCTAATTTTACCTAAACAGAGATTAAAAGTGTGTATATTGTTTTTTGTTTGTTAAAATGTAGAGCTTAAAGGAGCAAGCTTGGAGTTGTTGTCCAAGCTTATACCTGACCACGCTCGTAAACAATGTTCCTTCCTTGGTCTCTAGATGACTAAATCTCCACGTAAAAAGATGTGTGTATGTACACATAGATATGCTGATCGATTAAGTAATGGAGTTTAGCTTCTCAGGATTATATAATTATTGTTAGCCTCCATCTATTTATGTATTTCTGTCGTTTATTGTCTTGCCACGGATGATAGACATTTTTTATTAGTAAAAGCTTTGTACTTTTATATATGAATTGATGATTAATGTAATGTATGTAACGGTCTTTGACTCGCTGCAGTTTTGCGGAATGACTAAATTATTGTCCTTTTGATCGTCACCTGTCATACCTTTGGCATGCATAGCTCTATGCATGATATTTAGGCTTAGAGCTATGCATGCATACCTTAAACTTTGATCTATGTTTAAGTTAAAGTTTAACCAATTATAGTTCCTCTAAAAAGTAAGTGTATCTCATTTACCCACGAATTTAAAGCTCTTATGGACTAAACAAATTAATCGATAATCAAAAAAAAAAAATTAATCAGTTTCGAGAATTGCTTTTTAAGCCATAGCTAAACAAATGTTTCATGTTAATTGATTTGGATCAGTTTCATTAATTACAAATGTTTTTGAGTTGACCAAAATAGGATTTAATTGTGGAAGTAGTAATAATAACCATAGGGCCTAAATCGCAATATTCAGAAAGTCGCAACAACTTTTTCAGTGCTTCTCGAGTAGACGAACGACGAGACACAGACGGCACTCTCATCGACGGCAACCAGAACCTTTGCCGGCGGTGGGAGCGCTTCGGCTTCTTCTCTAGTTCATAGTCGAATTTCTCTGGGTATTACTCTCATTCTCGTTCACGATCTTTTTAGGCTCCTTTAGTTGAGCTCGTTTGTTTTTAGCCGATTTGCTCGGTCTCTCGACTCGGGTGAGAGTTCGAGATGACGGCGATCTCTCCATCTCTGGCTCTATCGTTCTTCAAAAACCATTTAAGCTCTTATAAAACCCACTGAAAATCGAACAGAATTTCGTAGAATCTGCCATGCTCCTCACAAATTTTGATCCTTGAAACACTTTTGTTTGCTTCCGTACTGCCGTTTGAGTATTTGTGGCCATGCCTTAAGCATCTCACGGAAATTCCGCCATTAGTGTCACGGATGATTTTTATTGGGTTTTGTTTTTGTTACTGATTGATCTCCAAAATTCGATCTTTAAAAGAAGTTTTTGATACTTAGCAGTTGCATTAACCAATATTTTGATGATAATTTGGCAGGTTTACTCTGTGCGCACACCGGACCGGAGATCTTATTTGATCCTCAATTACAAGTCTTTGATCCCATCACCATACTACAACAATGGTACACTCCGATGAATTTGTATACCTGTTCGAGAAGCATATTGTTTCTGTACTCTCATTACCCTTTTTCTACTTTGTAAATTAATGTCTATGAAGGCCCAAGATTCTGCTGACTGGGATGCTGATGACGATTTGGATTTGGAGATCGATAACTTTCAGTCATCTCCACCGTCATCTCCGGTGATCACATCCCTCACATCTTCAGACGAGACTTTTGCTATGTTGGTTGACATGGGATTCTCTGTTGAGATGATTGCTAGAGCAATCGAGGAAAACGGTGAGGCTTTTCCCTCTTGTTTGTATTCCTATCTGAATACATGTTTATTTGGTTAACTGATAATGTGGTATCAATAAATTTTGCAGGACCAAATGCAGAGACTTCGGTGATTATTGATACTATCTCCAACTACTCTGTGAGTTTTTAATGTTTGGATCCTTTGTGTTGCTTGTAATTTTCATGTGCAATAGTTTTAGATAGTGCATTTTCTCACTCCCTCTTATAATTCTTCTTTGTGAAGAAACACTGTGAAGCTAGTTCTTCCAAGTCCAAGACTATTGATCATTTCCTTGCGATGGGATTTGATGAGGAAAAGGTCATCAAAGCCATACACGAACATGGTAGTTGCAAATCTTTCTCCTTTTGGGTAAGAATTAGAACTCTGTGACTTAATTTGACATTTTTGTTTTATATCTCGCAGGAGAAGAAAATACGGAACAAATAGCCGATTCACTCGTCTCTTGTGCGGTCGTCTCTTGTGCGGTAAGTGATGATGCAAAGATACAATGATATCATGCATCCTTGCATTAGGAATATATCTAAAATTTTCGTTGGTGGTTTGTAGGCAGAGGAATTGCCTAAAGTAAAAGAAGAAGATGACATTGACTGGTCAGATAGTGATAATGAGATAAATTACTCCGATTTTTTGAGCTCAGATGATGAGGTATGTTAGTTTTATGCTTGTAATAATGTGTATTTCATATCACACCAATCAAATGTATGTGTATCTTAGTGTTATTTGCATATGTGTAGATTATATGCATTTTATTAATCTATTTCAAACCATGACAGAAACATCTAGACTCCTCCCTTGGAAACAGCAGTCAAGTGCTCGATTTGGTGAAAATGGGTTACTCGAAGTTGGAAGCTTCCCTAGCTTTGGAGAGATGTGGTAAGCTTTCCTTGAATCATTACCAATAGGCATTAGCAAAACTTTTACTTCATTTTTCTTATAGGTGAAGTGGCGTAAACCATGGTTAAATTAAACCATACTTTTAGTTATTGTTACCTATTTGATCGAGGGTGAAATATCAGCCTTTAGTTCTGTGATGTAGGACTAAGATATGTGTGCGCTAAGCATTGGGATTGTGTTAAAGTAATTGATATAGTTGTTAGATGTTATTATATCTAACATATGTTGTCGCCTAACCGAAACTTATCTAGGAGAGAATGTGAGCACCGCAGATCTGGTAGATTTCATTTGTGCTGCTCAGATTGCTCGAGAAGCTCCTGAGTTTCACGCTGACCCTGAAGAACGAAAGGTATGGTTATAACCTCTATAAAATCTGTCTTAAATTTAATTTGTTTCAAATGCTTTGTACTGATTTTGTGGGAAATTGTTAATTTGTTATCTAGTTAAACATTTTAGTGCATGACACCTATATTTTGTGTATGCAGCCAAGACATGACGTCAAGAAAAGGAGGATAGAGCCAAAAAGAGAGCCTAGGTTATCTACTGATGCTGACGAGCCAGTTCGTCTACCAAATCCAATGATAGGATTTGGGCTCCCAAATGAGCCAGGACTCATCACACATCGAACGCTCCCAGACTTAGCTCGAGGTCCACCATATTTCTACTACGAGAATGTTGCTCTTGCACCTAAAGGCGTTTGGGAGACCATCTCAAGACATTTGTATGACGTCGCACCGGAGTTTATGGACTCAAAATACCTATGCGCTGCAGCCAGAAAGAGAGGATACGTACATAATCTCCCTATCAGCAACAGGTTTCAGATTCAGCCTCCTCCAAAATACACAGTTCAGGAAGCGTTTCCACTAACCAAGAAATGGTGGCCAAAATGGGACGAAAGGACCAAGCTGAACTGTATACTGACTGTTACAGCCAGTGCTCAGTTGACTAATAGGGTCCGTAATGCCCTTGAGGCTCATAGTGGGGAACCGTCAGAGGCTACAAAAAGATATGTCATGAAGGAGTGCAAAACGTGGAATCTTGTATGGGTGGGAAAAAACAAAGCCGCACCACTCGAGCCTGATGAAATGGAGACTCTTCTGGGATTTCCAAAAAACCATACACGAGGTGGTGGTATGAGCAGGACTGAGCGTTATAAGTCACTGGGCAATTCTTTCCAGGTTATTTCACACCTAATCATACATTGCCATTATAACGTTTTGAGTTTATGGAACAAGTTGCTTATTATGTTTGTTTTATCTTGCGGTTTTGACTGGTTTTGGCTGTGGTTTGTGTTTTATATAACTTGTTGTAGGTAGATACAGTCGCATATCATCTTTCGGTCCTGAAACCTTTGTTTCCAAATGGAATCAACGTTCTCTCTTTGTTCACGGGAATCGGTGGTGCAGAAGTAGCGCTTCACCGTCTACAAATCCCAATGAAGACAGTGGTTTCCGTTGAGATCTCAGCAGAGAACAGAAACATCCTCAAGGATTTCTGGGAGCAAACTAACCAGACAGGTGTCTTAATTGAGTTTGCTGATGTCCAAGAACTAACAACCTCCAGAATTGTAGAGCTGATGAAGAGGTTTGGTGGGTTTGATCTCGTGATCGGAGGTAGTCCTTGCAACAACCTCGCTGGCGGGAACAGAGTGACCAGAAGTGGTCTTCACGGTGAACAGTCCGTCTTGTTCTATGAGTATTGTCGAATCCTTGAGGTGGTGCGTGAGACAACAGCGAGAATGAGGAGATCGTGATGATTTTGGGATAAAGACAAGCTGAACTCTTATATTACTTTGTGTGTTATTCTTATATCTTTGTCTGAGGACAGGTGCTGAATATGTAGCAGTGGTCGCACAGTATCAAAAAAAAAAATTGTAGTTGGGACATTAGTTTTAGGTGGTGGATTTTGAAGATAAGCGTCTGTCTGTTATGAACTGTTGCATCGGTGTTTAATAAAACGCCGGCGTTTTAAGTCTAGATAGCTGAGAAAAGGCCCATAATTCTAGATAACTGAGAAAAGGCCCATATCCGAAACAAAATATATATAAAAAAAAACCGATACGTATATTGTGGTCTTTAATTGCACATGTTTAACTGCAAGCAAGTTAATACATTTCTCACCAATGTCTCCGCTCGGCCTGGACGTTCGGATATCCATTCGGATTCGGTTCGGATAATTCGGTTTTTTGGATTTTCGGTTTTTAGATTAAAACCCATTCGGATATTTTTGGAATTTTGGTTCGGGTTCGGTTATATTCGATCGGGTTCGGTTCGGGTTCAGATATCCAAAAAATAATAAAATTAAATAAAAATAATTAAATTTAAATAAAATTAGTTAAATTCAAATAAAATTTGGCAAAATTTTAAAAATATAACTAAAAACTTAGTATGTTTAAATTATTTTGGATTTTTCATCATTTTCAGAATAAAAATAATTCATATTTTGGATTTATAATTGTAATTTTAGGTTATTAAATCTAATTGTAGTTAGTATTTTGGGTATATAATTGTATTTCGGATATTTCGGATATCCATTTGGATTTTCGGTTCGGTTTGGTTCGGTTTCGGTTTTTTGAATTTAGAAATTTAAAAACCGTTCGGATATTTTATCAATTTCGATTCGGGTTCGGTTTCTCTTTTTCAGGTCGGGTTCGGATAAATTATTCGGGTTCGGATAATATGCCCAGGCCTACCGCCGTACTCTTTTATAAATTTATGCTAATTATTATTTTTAAACACAAATATTATAGACAAGACTAAGCGATATAATATTATATTCAAAATTTAGGTTGTGATCAATCTTGAAATTTCAAATGATTCAGCAAAAACTCTAAACTCTAAACTCTAAAAGCTATACTCCATTTGTTCTACTTTATTTAATCGCTAGTGTATAGGTAAAGCTCATTTTATCCTCATGCTTCCATTTTCTCGAAAATTGGTAAGTAGTAAAAATAGAAATCTGCGAACTAGGCCAGGGTATTTTTATGTGGTCTTTGTATGATGGATGAATATTCGTCTAATTTTTTAGAAAGCGATCAAGCTAGTGGCCTTGTTTATAGCCTATTCTGGACTATTTTCGTCCAGTAATCTCTGGGTTCAGTTAGAAAAAGTATATAGTTTTGATTTGAAGAAGAAATAAAAGCTATCTCTGGGTTTCGAAACAACAACCTTCGACCGTTTTTTTTAATCTAATTTCAAGCATACAATTATACAAAACAGATTCGCAAGGCATTCCAATTAAATAGACTACTAAAGTGATTAGATAGATTTCACTAATGTATGGAATCAATAAACCAAATAAAGTAAGATAACATAATAACGAGTCTTTTTGATTTAATAATATAAACAAAATAGGTTTATCTCCACAGAACAAAACATCCTAATTCTCTTCTTGAGGTGTGTGATGTTCAAAGTACATAAGCGGCTTCGCTCCACACACCATCGCAAAATGAATAATTTAACCGAAAGGGGTTCATTAATATAAACTATATATATAAAACCCCGATCTGGCCAAAAAACCAATAAGTTAGTTTACCTCTGTTTCATCATCATCATAGTCTCGTGAAAGCTGCGCGGCGGTGAAGAAGTCGACGGTGGACCTCTGTTGAACCTCTCAGGACTACGGCTTCTCTCTCTTCCCCATCCCGAGCCACCACTGTTTCAAACACCAAAACCGGTTTTAAGTTTATATGAAGAGAAGGCAAAAAATTAAAGAAGTTCTGAGATCCCAATTATATTTTCATTTACCTGTCACGCGAAGAAGACCAGCTTCCTCTACCGCCAGAATCACCACCACGACCACCGTAGCCCGAACCACCACGACCACCATAACCAGAGTCACCACGACCACCATAACCAGAGTCACCATAGCCACCACCTCCTCCACGGCCGCCACCACCAGAAGGTGTACCCCAGCGGCGGAATTTGTTCATCCCACTACCACCGCGTGTAGCCATCTCGCGGACCTGTGAAGGGACTTTCTGGTTTGCACCTTCCAAGATCTTGATCAGATCTGAAGCATGTTTTGCATCCTGGTCCCCGAAGAAGGTGTAAGCTAAACCGGTTGCTCCAGCTCTTCCGGTTCTTCCGATTCTATGGACATAATCCTCCACTCCATTTGGGAAATCATAGTTCACCACCACCCTGTGAATCACCACGATTCTCCATTAGTATCATTTCTTTCCAACTTTCTTATGAATCCAAATATTTTCGAACTAGGATTCAAGTATTCATTACCTGACGTCCTTAACATCAAGTCCACGAGCAGCTACATCGGTTGCAACAAGAACAGGAGTCCTGCCACTTCTAAATTGACTCAGTACATCGTCTCTCTCTGCCTGAGACTTGTCTCCATGAATAGCAGCGGCTCCAAACGTGCGGGTCAGGTTCCTTGCGAGAGTATCACACATCCTTTTCGTCGAGCAGAAAATTATAATCTTGGAACCTGGTTCCTGAGACCGCAGTATCTGCTCTAGCCTTCTTTGTTTCTCCATCGGTGCTATCACTTCAATAGTCTGTATCACAATAACCAAATGACAATTGTGTGTTTTAACAGTATCAAAGCAAGGATAAGTATTGAAGTCGATTCGAATCCAAACCTGAGTAATGGACTTGTTGGCCACAAGCTCGTCGACGTTACCAATGTTGACCTGGGCAGGGTTGTTAAGCAGATCATCTGCGATTCTCCTGACCTCTTTTGGCCATGTCGCCGTGTACATGAGGGTCTGACGCTTAGTGGGAACCTCATTCACAATTTTCCTGATCTGAGGCTCGAACCCCATGTCCAGCATCCTGTCTGCCTCGTCTAGCACAAGATAAGATACTTGATGTAGAGTGATTCTCCTCATTTCAAGGATATCATTCAAACGCCCGGGAGTGGCAACAATAATATCTACACCTCTCTCGATTTCCTTCAGCTGAGGACCCTTTGGTGCTCCACCATACAAACACTACAAAGAAACATCGGGGAAAAGACTCAATAAGACACTTCTCAAGTAGCAAGTTCAGTGTTGTTATAGATTCAAGGAGTTTGACTTACGGCACACGAAATTCTTGATGACTTCCCAAATTTCACAGCTTCAGCTTGGATTTGTGTGGCCAACTCCCTAGTAGGTGACAGTACCAAGATCGTTGGCCCCATTCGTGAATCATTGCGGACACGCTGGAGATGCATAAAGCCTGGAATCAAGTAACCAAGAGTTTTTCCAGAGCCTGTTTTAGCGATGGCAACTATGTCTCTGTTTTGCATCGCAATTGGCCATGACTGAGCTTGGATTGGAGTTGGACCTGAGAATCCTGCACTGTATACCTACGAAAACAAAAACACAAGATGCCTTATGAGAAGAGGAACACAAAGGTTCTTTACGGCTTATGGAGCCAGAAGAAGCATCATCCTCCCATTTGCAGGTAACAAAATATAGCTATTGAAACCTGCAGCAGGAGGACAAATCTACTTCTGTCTAAACCCAAAATAATCACAATCAAAAGGTTCTGCCACGAGCTTTGGGTGAATCTGAAAGCCCTTACCAAAAATTTGGTCCACCAAAAAGGGCACTCCAAATAATTTGCAAGGACCCCAAAGAAGTGGCACAGCGTACGACATTAGCTCCTCCAAGAGCAAATATCGCACCTGGGACAAAAGATAGTGCACATGGCATAAAATTGTGACTCTACTAAGTGTAGACCCGCCAGTAATTGCTATAATCTAAATCTCTCATAAGAAAATTATGGCTGGCTCCATAAATCACTAAATCAAACCAAAAAAACTCGAAATAGTCTAGCTCAGTAGCAGAGCAGTATGGAATAGAACTCCGTCCCTCCCCCCTCTCCCCAAAAAGAAAATAGAAACGGTTATAATAGCAGATATAATCTGGAACTTTAGACAAAATAGCTCCCTTCCCCAAACCGAAAACAGTGTTTTGATTGAAAACCCTGATGTGACATAGTAAGAAAGATGATTTCATACCTCCCGCAGAAGCTCCGGGGGGAAACCAGTGGCTTCAAAAGACATTAACGGTGGTGGTACTTGGCCTCCCTAGCGAAAATGAAAAATAAAATACAAGGGTCAGTAGGATATAGAAATCACTGGTTTAGGCATGCGACTATATCTGTGAACCACCTCGGAGGAGACACAAAAATAAAGATTTCCAAGAGAGAGACATAAATACTTAACAGTGACAGTAATTTCATGACGGCGGCAATAGGCCTCTGGAGACAATTCGTTTCCAGCAGCTGAAGAAGGAGGCCCTCTGGCAGATGATCCACCAGATGCAGCATTCATTGGTCCACTTCTGCTTGCCTGTCCCAAATGAAAGACAATTTTAAGTTACAGGGAGACAAAGAAGGATAATATTAATTGGTGGTTATGAAAATTTATAGAGCATAAACGGTAGAAAACTAACGACAAGCACCATGAATCACTGGTATTACATAGGTTAGTACCTCAGTAAACCTTGATCCAGAGTCAGACTTAGGTCCGTCACTGCCCCTGCTGTACTCTTCCTCCTCCTTTACAGGACTGCAGACACGGGAGTATCCAGAAGAAGCTTGCTGACTTCGAACCGGAGAGCTAACCGGAGGAGCTGAACAAGCTGGTCTCTCGTACTGGGTAACATTGGTCTCTGGGTTCCAAAAGTACAAATACCCAGTTCTACTATCCACAAGACCTTTCCATGGCTTAGGGAGATTTGGATCCTCAGGTGCGTAACGTATTGTAGGAGCAGTAGCAGTAGCAGCCATCACCAAAGTCCTGGAAGACGAACATATCAAAGCGATTTTAGCTTCAGTTAAAATGTAACTTTGCAACTCACATCACTATCAGAAAAGGAAAGAAAAATAAACAAACCCTAACAACACGACAATGAACTTTTTAGACAGTAAATGGAATAGCACCACAGATTCGGAGACAACTCGAACGAAAACCCTAACATGCAGAAGAACAGATTCGACCAGACAACGAAACAAGGACAAACAGAGACAATCTGCGCCAGAAACTGCGAAAACGATAAAATGCAGTTAAAATCCCCAACTACCCGAAAATGTTACAAAAAAATCGGACCCAGTGAGAGATATCGGGATTCAACACGACGAAAAAAAAAGAATCTACAAAGCAAGTTCCGAAAACACTTACTGGATTTCACTGTCGAGAGAGAGTATGTTGCAGATTAGCCAATGAAAAATCACAGACCTTTGATATACTCTCACTCTCTAGACTCTAGAAATCTACGAAGGCGTAGAGAAGAGAACAAATGCGTGCCTGTTGGTTCTCCAACAACTAATTTACCTTTTTAAGAAAAAATATCTTAGCGGGCTTAATATTATCTTGGTTGAACCTAATAATAGGCCCGTATAATTAGCTACTTTATTAACTTTTGTTTGAAGGAACAAAACGGGTATTGATCAATTAATCAAGTGACGATGCTAACGAATGGATTTGAAAGCAACAAAGGAAACAAAACAACCTCAGCTTCTCCTTATTAATTGGTCTGGTCGTGAATGCAATATTGATGTTTTTTTTGGCATGTAGAGTCTGAAAAAACTGTTATGGGTATTGGATGGTTACTTTATTGATGAAATAGGAATAATTTTGGTACGGAGCAAAAGTTTATCAAGGACTTTCAATCTTGTTAAGAAGTGGGGTTATCTCATGCTTGGATAATCTTGGATTTGAAAAGAACATATTTGGGAGTAATTCAAAAATTCTATTGCAAGCGTTGAAATATCCAATTTAAATGCCTCGATTACAATCACACACGAGTTAAAGTCCTTGGTACAAGAAGAATAAGTTTCAAGGATCTTTTGTTTTTACTTTTAAAGAGACAAGCTAATCTTTGTGTGTATACAATTGCTATAAGGAAAGCTTCTTTAACTGATTTTACTTTACTACTCGTTGGTTTGTGCCAAGTGTTAGAGAATGAGAAACCTATTGTATGTTCTCAACTTTAAACAATCCATTAACGATTGAGGATTAATAATTAACTAAAATACATCTTTTTAAATATAACCAATCAATTACTTATATTACAAAATCCAAGGGATACGAGAAACACGAACAACTGGTGAATCATGAACATGAGGCCAAAGAGACGAAAATCTTCTATGCTATTCATTGAGTTTTCTCATTCACCACCATGAGATTCCTCCAAAGGTATCTTCCGCTAGCCATATCAACGAACATCCACAACCCATTCTCCATCTTGCTTTTGAGATTAAGTCCTTGTTTATCTTTATCCTTGGCTTCCACCGGTGAGTCGTCTGAGTTAAGTTCCGGCGAAGAATTCGCCGTCATCCACGCGAAATATCCGGCGAGTGCAACTGAGAAAAACACTAGTACGAACCTCAACGGACACATTTGTTCCTGATGGGAAAAGGGAAAAGAAGACGAAGGAGGAGGAAGAAGAAATCGGATTGGATTTGATCCTGGAAAGTCTGGTATTCGAAGAAGCAGAGTTAGCAAACAGAAGTTGAGGTATTTATAGGTTGTGCTTTGCGTTCTACACCGTCTCCATCTCTCTTCAAGAAAAGGAAACGCGTTTCTATATATTCCCTTTTCCTTTTGTTAGAACTCTATTTAAATATGGAAATATGATTCGCTTTATACGTATCTGTACATCTAGAAGCTAATATTTATATTTTTTTAAAAAATGAAAAAGTGAAATTTTGGTTTTATCAGTAACAAATTGAAATTTCAATATTTGTATTACAATAATCAAAAACCACAACAATTGTGACGTATCTAACGTATGATAACTTGACATTAAATATCCGACTTTTTATGGAAAAAAGAAGCTGGTGTTTAGTTGGACAAATTAAACTAAGACAGACATTGGAGTCTCGCGAACGTTAAGTAGCCGGTGTGACCTCTCGCCTCGCTACAGGGCCTAGCCATAACGACTGAAGTAGCATTTGAAGAGCTGTCAAGTGAAACGGCGCCGTCTTCTTTTGAACGGTGTTTTCTTTTGCAAGGTCTCAATCCTCCATTGTAATCGTCGTGACTCTCACCAATCATATTCCCAGTATCCACTTTCACTTCCTTCACTTCGTATGTTCTGAGAAGCACCTCGAACGTCCTTATTTCTGCAAAACTCAACACATCACACGCAAAAAAAACCCTGTATCAGATTGATTGAAACTCGCAAGAAACCAAGTTAGTATATGCTTATGACTTTCCAAGGCAAAAGAATGTCGAACTAGTTATCAAAGCAACCCAAAAGATGTGTGACTATTGATTGAATGTCGATGATATATATCAGGAAAAAGAGTAGACCAGAGATGGGAACTTAAGTGTAATCTATTCGGATAAACTTACCTATGAAATCTGATCTGAGGACTTCACAAGTCCGTTGTACTTGCTCGATGCAAGGTGAGAAAGAGCAGAGGACTCCATCCTCCTTTAACATCTTTGCTGCAGAAGGAACCGCGAGCCAAGGCTGTGGAAGGTCTAGAAACACTGAATCAGCCAAGCCTGATAGCTTCTCAGGGAACCCTTGTCCTTGAATGTCCCTAACCTCGACGGTCACTAAATTGCTGATACCCGTCTTCTCAAAATCTTCCCTGTTGCAAAGTATTAATGTAAAAGAAAAGATGCATAAAGAACAGAACTTTAATAAGAAAAAATCACAGCGAGGATACAGCTAAACATTGCGCAAGTTTCTACCTTGCAGAGGCAGCACGTTGCTCGTGAAAATCAAATGAATACACATGTCCAGTTGGAGCCACAGCTCGAGCAAATGAAGTCGAAAGCGAACCACTTCCCGTGCCTGACTCAAGAACTATACAGCCAGGCACAACTTCAAGATACATTACCACAAAGCTGATATCCGCAATGTAAAGAATCTGAGTCCTGTGGCTTAAAACCAGTGTCCATAGCTCGGGAGTGGGAGCCAACAGGTATACAAATTTACCCTTGTTGCTGAAAACTTTCGTCCCTAACGGCTTCCCGATCCAATCCGAGTGTTTATACACTCCAAAACGGTTCTGAAGCACATCGCCTTCGCTTACTACAACTGGTTTCATAACATCGTGTCTTTCGTAAACGATAACTAAGTCGCCATCTTCAATATATCTTTTGAAAGACACGGCTTTCTTTGACTCGGTTGGTAACATCTTGAGATTTGGAAATCACTTGTAGAATGCGACACAGCTTCTTTTCTGAAAATTCAAAGTCTCAGGTTAATTACAAAACAACAACACACTTTTTCTAAACAATGGATTCTCAAAAATCTAATCTAATTATCAATCCAAAGCTACGCAAAATTAAAAAGTAAACCACATTGATAATTAATCAGTTAGATAGAAGAGAAACATTAAGATCAAAGAAGAAAACTAGCTTCAGCAGTTAGTCGACTCTAAGCATAGGAATGAGCCGTAAAAAAAAAGTCCAATTCACGTTCCAAAAACCCCAAATTTCAACAAAGAGCAGAAATTTCTGACACAAGGGGTAAATATAAACTGGAACTTGTTCCAAAAAAATATATAAACAGGAAACAAACACAATAACCAGACAAAGCGACAGCTTTAATACGTAAGGAAGCAGAAAAAATAACACAACGATAGCGAAAACGACATAGAAATACTCACCAAGGAAAATCAAGCAGAGAAAGCTTAGAACTTGAGCTGACAATGGATTTGTGAGAACAAATCTGACCTGGCTAGAGAAATATTTTTGTAGGGTTTTCGCTTTCCTTTTTCAAATCAAAACTGGATATTGGAGCCGGTCCGGTCTGGGTTTATAACTTGTATGGGCCTATAGTTCGTTTTAATTTGGGCTCACTGAAATAATCTATGCGGTTCTCTTTTCTTTCTCTTTTTGCCGGAATCGTCTTTGAAGTTCTGGGCACGCTTGAGCAAAAAAACTTACCGAAGCTTTCGTATTCAGTGATCGAAGTTGAAAGAAAGAGAGCGGAGCCTCGGATGCTGAATAAGCTCACACGCGGCGGCTTGATGTACCGTGCCGGCGTCACCATGTTATCTTCGTCTACTTCTTCCTCTGCTGGTTTATCGCCTTCGTTCGTTTCTCCTCGGAATTCATGGAAGTCTCCGGGATTCCTCAGTTCCGGTACGTTCTCTGGTGGCGCTTCGAGGAATCGCGTCTCTTTTCCGGTTCAGTTTCATCGCGCTTCATCTGTTCGATGCTTTGCCTCTTCCGGCGGTTCTGATAGAATTCAGGTTCAGAACCCCATCGTTGAAATGGATGGTGAGATTCTTCGCTCAGCTATTGTTCTTTTGACCCACTAAATTTCAGCTGGTTGTGTATAAATTTATCAGTACCTAGTATTATAGATTAGCTTAGTAGCTGGGATGATATCTACAGTTTCATTTGCTTATGTTCCTTGCTAACGGAGAATGACTTAATTAGTTTAAATGTTGTGGAAATTCAGGCGATGAAATGACGAGGGTGATATGGAGTATGATAAAGGATAAAGTAAGGATGTGATTATCATCAAGTCCACACCATTTGATATTATTTCTTACAGAGCTCACACGTTGTTTTTTTTTTTGCAGCTTATTTTTCCTTATCTGGATTTGGACATTAAATACTTCGACTTGGGAATTCTGAATCGCGATGCTACTGATGACAAAGTTACTGTTGAAAGTGCAGAAGCAGCACTTAAGTAAGTGCTACTGATTCTTTGTAATTTCTTTGTTTTAGATTCTTTTGGTACTGTTTTGGGAATTTGTAACATTTTATGGCCTGAATTCAAAAAGTTAGTTTAGCAGACTCTTTTACCAACATATCATTGCCTTTTTTGTGGCCTAAATTCGATATTACTCTTTCTCTATTGTGAAATTAAGCTGATTTAGTGCTTAAACCTTTATTGTCTGCAGGTACAACGTTGCTATCAAATGTGCCACTATAACTCCTGGTTTGTGATGTCCTCTCATTTGCAATACAACATGCTGCCTTGTTCGCTTCAGAGGGAGCATTTTTTATCTTCCCTATGATATTTTTTTTTTGCAGATGAGGGTAGAGTGAAGGAGTTTGGACTCAAATCGATGTGGAGGAGTCCTAATGGAACAATCAGAAACATTTTAGATGGTCCGTTTCTATTTTACCGGAGAACAGAGCATGTTTTCAGAATAGATATTTCTTAGTTAAATTGCTTTGCAACTTTTTATTCATTAGTTTGCAGGTTCTTTGGACGTTTTCAATTTTATTTAACATGATGTTCAATATTTTCTAGGAACTGTTTTCCGTGAACCTATCATGTGCAGCAATATCCCTCGGCTTGTTCCTGGTAAATTATCTTGCCTTGTTATCAATGTGTGTTCCGATCTGTATTTAAATACCACATGAGGACTCCAATCTCTTTGCCTTTACAGGTTGGAGTAAACCTATATGTATTGGTAGGCATGCCTTTGGTGACCAGTATCGTGCCACTGATACAGTAATTAAAGGGCCAGGAAAGTTGAAAATGGTTTTTGGTAAGGTCATACTAACTAGATTTTATCAAATAATAGAGATTCTTCAATCATGTATTGCAGATTGTAAGTGTATATATTTCATTGTCAAAATAAATAGTCCCAGAAGATGGGAATTCACCTGTGGAACTAGATGTACATGATTTCAAAGGACCAGGTGTGGCTCTTGCTATGTATAACGTAGATGAGGTTTGTCCCTTTCATTAACTGGTTTTAGTGTTCTTCACTCTAAATTGTGAAGATTGTTTTATTTTGTAATAACCGTGCTGTGGTTTGTGACATGCCAGTCAATTCGAGCTTTTGCTGAGTCATCTATGGCGATGGCACTTGCTAAGAAATGGCCACTCTACTTGAGCACCAAGAACACAATTCTCAAGAAATATGATGGCAGGTTTGTTTTTATTTTCTTAGAGATTTTCAAGTTCCGATTTTGCGTAAGTGAGCTGCTCTAAATTTTGGTGGAACAATACAGGTTCAAGGATATATTTCAAGAAGTTTATGAGACGAATTGGAAGCAAAAGTTTGAAGAGCACTCAATATGGTTAATATATATTTTCTCATATCTACTTAAAATATGCTTTATGCTTCCTCTTTCTTTTCATACTTGGTAAAGGTAACATGTAAGTGGCATTGTTGTTTTAGGTATGAACATCGGTTAATCGATGACATGGTGGCTTACGCAGTAAAAAGTGAAGGTGGATATGTCTGGGCTTGCAAAAATTACGACGGTGATGTTCAAAGCGATCTTCTTGCCCAAGGTATAAATTCAAAACCCCAATTCTTGAAATGTTATTTGTGTATTGATTAAGCCAATAGCATACGTAACACTTCTTGTTTACTTCTTCTAATGTAGGGTTTGGCTCGTTAGGCCTCATGACCTCCGTTTTGGTTTGTATCGTAAACCAAAAGCCAATAGTTAGTTTTCTTTGCAAATTAAAGTCTTTTACATAATATGTTTTTGTTCAGTTGTCCTCTGATGGGAAAACACTGGAGTCGGAGGCGGCTCATGGAACCGTAACTCGGCATTTCCGACTGCATCAAAAGGGTCAAGAAACCAGTACAAACAGCATCGCCTCTATATTTGCATGGACACGAGGCTTAGAACACAGGTCTCTAGCTTATTTCACGCATTGCTTTTATTGTCTGCTTTGGGATTATAGCAAGATGACCTAACAGAGTTCTGCGTTTCTTAATGCATTTTCCTATCCACTTGCACGTTCTTGTGACATGTAATCTACTTTCTCTTGGTCATCATTTTGATGGACTCTTCCCTTTTTGCTTCTCTAGGGCGAAACTCGATAAGAACGAAAAATTGCTGGATTTCGTCAAGAAGCTCGAGTCGTCGTGTGTAAACACTGTTGAGACAGGGAAAATGACCAAGGATCTTGCCCTTTTAGTACACGGTCCCAAGTAAGTATCATTTCCTTTTGCTCACTAGAAGCAGCCTTTCCATTACAATCTGGTCGTTTGCATGAAATACGAAAGAGCTTAAAATTTCTTGATTAATCAAACCAATCAACCCGAACTGGAACCCATAATGAACTTGAATCAAAACTGAACCGGAAAAGCTGAAGAATTTGCTGGAAAGTCTTCAAATTAAGCTTGCGTTACTGGTCAGATTTTTTGTTCCTGATGGTTTGATACTTTTGACTGCAGGGTGAGTAGGGATTCGTACTTGAACACTGAAGAGTTCATTGATTCAGTAGCCTCCAATCTCCGGTCACAGCTCAATTAGTGTCTACTGTTGTCTGACAATTTCCGCGAACAATACAAAAATAAAGCGCGCCATAATTTCATATTAAACCACACAAAATAATATTGGCGGGTCGATGAGACTCTTTGGAAAAACACGATTTTGTTTTTTGTTTTTAAGAATCGAGTGCAATATATATTTAATCGTTCTTATCAAACATGTATTTCATTTTATACATACAAAAATTGAATTTCCCAGGGTTAGAATTATAAGAAAGAATAAGAATTTGGACCTTTGATAATTAAACTAACGGCATATTCGAAGAACAAATCACCTTCGTCACTAAAAGAGATCATAGGCGCCGGTTTAATTGTTGCGAAGATTGTAACAGAATCGTACCGGACCGGGATCGCTAAAACCCTTCTCTTTTGTTTTGGTTTTTTGTTGTCGTTGTCGGCTCAGTCTCACCGGTGCGTTAAACCTTCGCTTAAGCACTTTCCGTTCTCCCTCTCCTCCGCATCGCTCTCTGTGTATGTGTAATGTCATCGATTGTGAGTCGAGCTAGGTCAACTTCTCTTCCGAATTTCCTCGCATGGCGTGCTTTGGGCTTTCGCACCATCTGCTCCGGCCGCCTGGGCTTCGCGCCGTCTGATCCAGGCTTGCCGGCCACCGCAGGAACCAAAATTTTGGAATCTTTTAAAGAGGAATTCGAAGTCGGATCTCGCGTCGTCACTCTCGAGACGGGGAAAATCGCCCGCTTTGCCAATGGTTCCGTTGTGCTCGGCATGGACCAGACCAAAGTTCTCTCTACCGTTACTTGTGCTAAGACCAACGAGCCTCGGGATTTCTTGCCTCTCACCGTATGTTACGAATTCTTTTCACCATTTCCATTTCGTTTCCGATTTTTTGAAGCTATTGTGGTTGTATGTATATGTGGAATCATTTGAACTAATCTATGATCTATGAGGAATTAGAAATGGTATAGAAATGTTTGGTACCTTTATGTTGTAAGTATTTGTAGAATTCTCTGAGGAATCTGTGATCTTCCCACAAGAGATTGTCTTTTCATTTCTATAGCTTTCTACTGTAATGGGTTCACTCAGATATGGTGTTTTGTTTAAACTGATGTTTATGAAATACTTGTTGGAAACTCGTTTGTGATATACTCTCAGGTTGACTATCAAGAGAAGCAATACGCGCAAGGCTTGATTCCAAATTCGTATATGCGAAGAGAAGGTGCACCAAAAGAGCGGGAGCTGTTATGTGGCCGGCTCATTGATAGGCCAATTAGACCGTTGTTTCCTTCAGGGTTTTACCATGAGGTTCAGGTATGAATTTTTTCCAATTCGCTAGGAAATATATCTATGTAGAAGTATTTTTTGGTATCTTTATCTGCAAATGTTGTCATGTGCAGATAATGGCAAGTGTACTATCGTCAGATGGCAAGCAAGATCCAGATATACTGGCAGCTAACGCATCATCGGCTGCGCTCATGCTATCGGATGTTCCATGGGGAGGGCCCATTGGAGTCATTCGATTAGGAAGGATAGGTGGCCAAATTGTTGTCAATCCAACTATGGATGAGGTAAAAGGCTGTATATATAACACCACAAAATTTATAAGTCGTAGCTTCCTTCTCATTTGTTGTAGTTTTTTGTGTGGTCAAACTGTAGCTTAGCTCAAGTGATCTCAATTTGATATACGCTTGCACAAGGGACAAGACTATGATGATTGATGTTCAAGCCCGTGAAATCTCAGAGAAAGATCTAGCAGCGGCTCTGAGGCTAGCTCATCCAGAGGTGTGTTTGACAACTTTATTGGATTTTCTAGTGCAATGTAATATTTGATATAGTCTAATTTCTTTGTGTACACAGGCTGTTAAGTACATCGATCCCCAAATAAGATTGGCTGAAAAAGCTGGGAAACAAAAGAAGGAGTACAAATTGTCCATGCTTTCTGAGAAAACTTTAGAAAAAGTGACTGACTTGGCTGCAACGCGTATTGAATCCGTCTTTACTGATCCTTCATACGGCAAGGTGCGTGCTGACTTTTTTTCTGCCTAAAAAAATATGAATTTCACTTGGCCTAATAATATTATGCATACAGTTTGAACGTGGAGAGGCTCTAGATAACATTGGAAAAGATGTGAAAAAAGTATTTGAAGAAGAGGGCGATCAAGAAAGCTTGAGCATCCTTCCAAAGGCTGTTGATACAGTGAGAAAGAAGGTAACCTTTGTAAATTAACATTTGGAAATATGCTCTTGTTCACCTTTGCTTTTCTTTTTTTTTGGCTCATCCTGTTCTGGAAACGTGACATAGAACTTAGTACTTGAATCATTATATTAGATATGTTTCATTATGGAATTGCATATCAAATCACTTCTCTGTCCTATAGAAACCAGCATCTGCTATGTTTTTTGGAAATAGATTGTCGTTTCGTTGATAGTTGAGATGCTCTTTTTCACTTTGAGATGCATTAAGACTTGTTGATCTTAGACTTTCAGCGATGGCATAAAAAGTCACAAGTAATGTGTAATGGGCTTTTGCATTTGTCCTTTTGTTCGCTGTCTTACTACTTTGTCCCTTAAACTGAAATGTCAGGTAGTCCGTTCAAGGATGATATCAGATGGATTTCGAGTCGACGGGAGACATCTTGATGAAGTTAGGCCCATCTATTGCGAATCGCATTACCTACCTGGATTGCATGGGTCAGCACTTTTCTCACGTGGAGATACACAGGTTCGTGCTGAAACTTCAGTTGCAGAGTGTATGGTATAATTTTTATACCATGACTCATAAATGAGTTGCTTTGCTCTTACGAAGCTTAGTTTCACCTTTTTGGTCGCTTCAAAAGTGGTATACCAGAAGTGTAGGAGACAAGCTAAATATTTCAATGCATTTGAGAAGTCCTTTAATATGTTTCGTACATGTGTTAAAGGTGCTTTGTACTGTCACACTTGGAGCCCCAGGAGATGCACAAAGCCTGGATTCTGTTGTTGGCCCCCCGAAAAAGAGATTTATGCTTCACTACAGCTTTCCTCCGTATTGTACAAATGAAGTCGGAAAACGAGGAGGCCTTAACAGGCGTGAAGTTGGTCATGGTATATCTTGTGGTTTCTTTTCTCACATTGCGTGTCATAATCCTTGGTAACTTTTTCCAAAAAAAGTATTGCTGATGTACATTGTACCATTGATTTTCTTTATCTGGTCGGGGATATCAACTTTCTTTATAGCTTATAATGGAACAATCGGTGCATCTCTGTGGTCTCGTTTTTAGAGTTTATGTTTTAGACATGTTGGTGTTTTTCTGTTATCTAAAATCAATTTTCTGTGCTTGATTCTTTTTAATATTTTTGTAGGAACACTTGCTGAGAAGGCATTGCTAGCTGTCTTGCCCCCTGAAGAGGCTTTTCCTTATACTGTTCGTATAAATTCAGAAGTGATGTCCTCAGATGGCTCCACGTCTATGGCAAGCGTTTGTGGAGGTGATTACCTCATTCACCCACAAGTTTTTTTGTTTCTTGCAACGTCTTAAGTTCATAATGAAAAGATATGTGTCTCAGGTAGTATGGCTTTGATGGATGCCGGAATTCCTCTTAGAGCTCATGTTGCAGGTGTCTCCGTTGGTCTTGTCACTGACGTTGATCCATCAAGTGGAGAAATTAAAGATTACCGTATAGTAACCGATATATTGGTGGGTTTCTTCATGTTTCTTCTGTGATTAAAGACTACCGTATAGTAACCGACGTTGAGCTCATGCTGCTTTTTCTTTCCTCTTGTTTATTGTGTGATTGATCTGTGAAGCAGGTTAGTATTTTAATGATAGGCGAATGTATCACATCCAGTCCTAAGAACTATTCTTACTTTAGCATTTCCTTGCGTGCTTCTTATTGATCATTTAACATTTGTCTCCAGACCCATAAGTATTATTAAGTTGCTGAATGGATTACATTGCTTTCACAGGGTTTGGAAGACCATCTCGGAGATATGGATTTCAAGATTGCCGGCACACGAAATGGTGTGACAGCAATTCAATTGGATATCAAGCCAGCTGGAATACCGTTAGATATTGTTTGTGAATCATTAGAAAATGCACGTGAAGCCCGCCTTCAGATTCTTGACCACATGGAGAGAGACATTAATTCCCCACGAGACCAAGATGGGGCTTATTCCCCTCGTCTAGGTTACTTTCCCACTTGTTTTTTTTTTTTTGCTAACTTTAGGTAATAAAACTTCCCTTGTTCAAACTGAAATTATGTTAGTCTTGCAGCAACTTTGAAGTACACCAATGATGCACTTCGTAGCTTGATCGGACCTATGGGTGCCCTCAAGAGGAAAATTGAAGAGGAAACAGGTAATTTCTTGACTTGGACTTTAACCGTCAAACTTTCTTTCGTTTGACCTTCTAACGATATGGAATTAAAGATTTCATTTTGAAGTTAAAGTGACAGATGCTATAAAGAAAGTACTCTTTTGAAATGAAATTTATAAGCTTATGAATGATATCCACTTGGTTTTATATAGTTTGATTTAAAGCTTTTCTTCTGATAAATAAGTTTCTGTTATTTAGGTGCAAGATTGTCTATTGATGATGGAACATTAACTATTGTTGCCAAGAATCAGGCTGTGATGGAAAAGGCTCAAGAAAAGGTATCCTATCAGTCAACTCAGCTTGTAATTGAATTTAACAGAGGATGTTGCAGAGATTTGATTTAAATATTGTCCTTAGGTTGACTTCATCATTGGTCGTGAAATAGTTGTTGGTGGTGTGTATAAAGGCACGGTGACCTCTATAAAAGAGTACGGCGCATTTGTTGAGTTCAATGGTGGCCAACAAGGCCTATTACATATGTCTGAGTTATCTCATGAACCGGTAAGCTTTCCCATAAAGTATGGTTTTCTCTGTGTTCTTCTTGAAGATTGACAGTCTCAGAGTTTTTTTATATCTTTTCATTATTCTAGTCAATTTTTAGTTTTAACCTACTATTATCTTATGCAACCTTCCAGGTCTCCAAGGTTTCAGATGTATTACATATTGGCAAGTACATTACTATGATGTGCATTGACACTGATGTCCGCGGTAACATTAAATTATCACTCAAAGCACTGTTACCCAAACCCGAACGGAAACCAGTATGTAATCCTGAAAAAAACACGGTGGTGGAAGAGTCGTCTACAGTGTCCATAGAAACGTCTAGTGTTGGAGAGACAGTTGCAAGCATGCCCAGTGTTGTAGAGACACCTCAGAAATCTAAATTAGCAGTTCCTGCAGTTGTCATCCGTACTGCTGTGGAATGTGATGAGGCAGAGAAATC
The DNA here is from genome assembly GCF_000478725.1 of Eutrema salsugineum. Classification (NCBI taxonomy): domain Eukaryota; kingdom Viridiplantae; phylum Streptophyta; class Magnoliopsida; order Brassicales; family Brassicaceae; genus Eutrema; species Eutrema salsugineum. Next base: position 4,766,571 of record NW_006256829.1, on the reverse strand, counting down.
TTCTCCTGTGGACAAGAACACCAAACCCAAACGTGCTACGACACAGAAACCAGACCGGAAACTCAAATCTACTGCCTCTAAACAGACTGCGATGCAGAAGGAAAAGGTGGTGCTCGAATCCACTGCTCCAGAAGAAACTCTGGCTATCTGTGGCGAGACACTGAAGCAAGACGAGAAATTCGAATCCACTTCTGCTGACCTAGTATCATCTTCAAAAACTAAGAAATCTTCTAGGAAGGAGAAACAAGCAGAGAACGAAAGTGAAGAGAGTGCATCGATTAGTCCCCGGACACTGAAAATAGGAACAGAAATGATGGCCAAAGTCCACCAGGTTCGAACCCGTGGATTGGTTCTTGATTTAGGTGGTGGAATCCGCGGGATGTACAAATTCGAGGTATTTTTTTAGACCTTCCACTTTTGACTCCCTTCTCCCATATACTTGAATACTTACATTATCGTATCGTTTGCTTACTACTACTACTATACACGAGTACAGGGCGATGAAGAGACAGAGTTTGATATTGGAGACGCATTGAAGGTGAAATGTACAAGTTTTACTTCAAAAGGAATCCCTGTGATGGCTTTGGTTGACGACGAGGAGGTTTAATATGGTAAGCTATCTTTTCTCTTGAGAAGTTTTTGATACGTTGAGGAGAGTACTACAGAAGAAAGAAGGAGAAGGAAAGCGCGTGAAGAAGTGAGTGGCGCGTGAAAAATATAGTTGGCCTTGGTTCGGTTTAGTTGTAATACCCGGTGATTTTGGCGTGCCGTTTGTTTCTCTTAATTGATAAACCGTTATGGTGACGTATGATGATGAGTTAGGAAGTTATGATAGGTGCGTAACGTGAGTTTCATACTCTTTGTCCCATTTATGCAAAAATACAAAAGTACGAAACTATGAAGCTAAAGCTAAAAATATCAAGAAGAAATTGATGTTAAAGATAGATTGATGTAAGCCACAACATCGGCACGATATTTTGTTGAGTTAGCCAACAAAAATTTAAGGTTTATTATCAATTCGGATTTCGAAGTTTTTGGTTCAATACTATTTCGAGCAAAAATGTCAATCTGATTTAAACTTAGTGTTCATCATCGGCCGGCCGTGTCTAATGGAGCCATCTCCACGCAACACAAAAACGTCGTCGTTTTCACACTCCACAATCCCGGTGGATTCCAGCGGCAGAGCAACTGTTTTCCGGCCATTCTCTCTCTCCTCGCCTCATTCACGCGCCTTTCACCTGGCGTGGCTCTCACTCTTCTCCTGCTTCTTCTCCACCTTCTCTATCCCTCCTCTCGTCCCCGTCATCTCCTCCGACCTCCGCTTCTCTGATTCCACCGTATCCGCCGCCGGGATCGCGTCCTTCGCCGGCTCTATCTTCTCCCGTCTCGCCATGGGTCCACTCTGTGATCTCACCGGACCACGGACTTCCTCGGCGATCCTCTCTTTCCTCACCGCTCCCGCCATCCTCTCCACCGCACTAGTCTCCTCTCCGACTTCATTCATCCTCGTCCGTTTCTTCGTCGGCTTCTCGCTCGCCAATTTCGTCGCTAATCAGTACTGGATGTCCTCCATGTTCTCCGGTAACGTCGTTGGTCTCGCTAACGGCGTCTCAGCTGGTTGGGCTAACGTCGGCGCCGGTATCTCTCAGCTCCTTATGCCTCTTCTCTACTCTGCCATCGCCGGATTCCTCCCACCCGCCATCGCCTGGCGATTCTGTTTCGTCTTTCCCGCCGTTTTCCAAGTGTTAACCGCCGTCCTCGTCCTCCTCTACGGCCAAGATACTCCCGGCGGTAATAGGAATCAAAATAAAATCAGAAATCCGAAAGAAGAACATTCCGATTTTCTCGAAATCCTTTTCGAAGGTCTTGGAAATTACAGAGCATGGATCATAGCTCTACTCTACGGATACTCGTTCGGTGTGGAGCTCACGACGGACAACATGATCGCCGGATATTTCTACGAGCGATTCGGCGTGAATCTCGAGGCGGCGGGAACTATCGCGGCGAGTTTCGCGATATCGAACATTGCGTCGCGACCGGCGGGAGGGATGGTTTCCGACGCGTTGGGGAAGAAATTCGGAATGAGAGGGAGGCTCTGGGGACTCTGGGTCGTGCAATCGACGGCTGGGTTGTTGTGCGTGTTACTCGGACGAGTCAACTCGCTATGGGTCTCAATCGCCGTCATGTGGGTCTTCTCTGTATTCGTTCAGGCTGCTTCTGGTCTCGTATTTGGCGTCGTTCCTTTCGTCTCCACCAGGTTTTATATTTTCGGTTTTCTGGTTTTTTTATCGGTTTGGCTTTATTGGTTTAACTGTTACCATTTCGGTTCAGCTCAAGAAATTGGTTTTATTTTTTATTGTTTTTATGGTGACAGATCTCTAGGAGTAGTGGCGGGAATGACGGGAAGCGGTGGCACTGTAGGTGCGGTGGTAACGCAGCTTTTGCTGTTTTCCGGAGATGGTGTTCGAAAGCAGAGAAGCATTTCACTTATGGGTTTAATGACTTTTGTTGTTTCTCTGTCTGTTACGCTTATATATTTTCCACGCTGGGGTGGGATATGTTGTGGTTCTTCAGAATCCGATGAATCTTCCCAGCCACTCCTTGTAGAAGACGACGACGACGACGATGAAGTGATTACTGGTAGACTACGTCCCGTTTGTTGATTCCGCATTTGAAGTACTAGGCGTTTGGCCAAATCAAAAGCGTATCGAAGTCAAATTCAAATTAAGACTTATCAAAGGTTTTACCACGTTCAAAAGCTTTCCTATAATTAGATGTAAGAAAGTTAATTTTTGTAAACTTATCCCATTATCCCTATAAATTGAAAATTTGAAAGTAGTCAACAGAAACTCACAATATTTTCTTTGAGTATTTCATATATTTAAACGCTTGCAATTGTAGAAGATTTTATACATGTAGTTGAATTTCTATTTGTTGTAACCAAGTTTATAGATATTGTAGCCGAATTTATATAATTTTAACTTTTAAGTGTGGTTTAGATATGCAAGAACTTAGTTTATGCATGTTGTAGTAGGATGCAATATATTATATATACATGCTATAATTGAATTAATTTATGCTGTATTGTAGATGTTATACTTGATACATGTTGTACTTGTGGTCGAATGACTACTCCTCTTTGTTACATATAAGTTTAAACATGATGTGATTGAATTTAAACACGAATTAATTACATAGGTTTATATATGCTATAAGAAAAGTTACGTTGTATATGTTGATGTTGTAGCCAAATTTTTACAAAAATATGTAGTCTGATTTATACATGTTGTAGCTAGGTTTTACGTGTGACACCTGGTAATTATCATTACATCGACGATATAAATAGCCAAATTTTCTGAATTTAGAGGTTCAGTTTTTCAGTTTTTTGTATTCATTCGTATTTATTATAAAAAATTAGTCTATAGAGGAATACATGCATCCCACAGAAGCGAATACAAACTCGTGTACGGATAAATAAAGACAAACACAATACCATAAAACTTACTAATCGTTTTTTTTTTCTTTCTGAATTTTATTTAAACTTATTATTTATGGGAAAAGGGAAATAAAGTACTTTATTAATTTGGAGGGTAGCAACTGAACCGGGCTTCAATTTTCACGTTGAAGTGTAGGCTTTACGATATCAAACAGGCCCACCTCACCAGCTCTACTCATTCACTCACTCACCTGTGTCTCTTTCTCACTCTCCAAGTCTCCTCCTGCTGAAAGGTCATCTTCTTCCACGTGATTTGTCTTCGCGATCACAAGTTTTTCGCTGTTGCTCTCCCTTGCTATCGACGCCATCTTCCTTGGAGTTCGCTTCAATCAACCGGTATGTGCCACTGTTTTTACTGCGAAATTTGAAGAAGATTCTCCCATGTTCGATCTGATTCGGCTCCAGAGATCAAGAGTTGAATTGTCTCGAAAAAGCTTGAGTTTAACCAAATACGAGCGAGCGAGAGAAAGAAAGAGAACGGGGGAGAGATTTGACGCTGCGTATACCGTCCGATTGACTATGTGAATCCTGTTTTTCGGAGTCGAATGGCGGGAAAATCTGCTTGAGCGCGATTTTACTGGGATCTAAATGAAGAGGAAGGCGTCGCAGCACAAGTTGCTGAACAGATGGAAGAGGAAAGTATTCGCCACGTTGATTTTTGCTTTCTGCTTGGGGAGTTTCGCATTTATCCAAGCTCGTTACAGTGGAATCACTGCGTCGCTGAAGCCTCGTCTCGATCAGAAACCACAGATTGCCTTCCTGTTCATTGCGCGGAACCGACTCCCCCTCGAGTCTGTCTGGGACGCATTCTTTATGGTATACACTTCTCCTTCTCTAATTGGGTTCAGAAACTATAGATTCGATTCTGGTCTTTGAAGATCAGATTACTCCACTGTCAGATGTGAAATCAATAGCTTCAGAGAACTGGCTAGCTAAGTCGTAGATTTTGGGGATCAAATTAACTGATTTCCCTAAGAATTGGGCATTTCGTCTTCTGTGTTTGATAACATTGACACTAAATTTAGATTACCGTCATTAGAGTTGCAAACATTTGGACGTTTTCTCGGTTGGAATGTGTCTTCGTAGCAATAAATTAGTGACGATGACCGCTTTTACTGATTTCCTATTAAAAACTGTTCAAAGCCATGTTGAAACACTGAGCTTGGTCCATAATAATATGCCCTTTGCAGGGTGAGGATGGAAAGTTCTCAATATTTGTTCACTCTAGACCTGGATTCATTCTTAGCGAGGCTACAACCCGATCTAAGTTCTTCTTGGATCGGCAAGTTAATGACAGTATACAGGTTCCTGCTATGAGAATGTATCAATTTACCAAATCATGAATTTTTCATTACCTGCATTTTCTTAAAGTCGTCTGATTTCACTTGCTAATTCCAGGTGGACTGGGGAGAAGCCACCATGATTGAAGCAGAACGTATATTACTCAGACATGCACTTAGAGATCCATTTAATCACCGCTTTGTTTTTCTTTCTGATAGGTGAGACTGATTTTGTAAATACCTTGTCCTATATGGATTGCAGTTAATAAATTGCCTAACTAAATTTCAGTTGTTTTGGTGTCTTCTCAGCTGCATACCTCTGTACAGTTTCAGCTACACGTATAACTACATCATGTCAACACCAACTAGTTTCGTTGATAGGTCAGTGCTGCCTATCTTTCAGATAGTACCTAAATACAGAATTTCATACTTTAGCTTAGTCAGTGAAAGGAAAGAAAGATATATGTTGGAAGTTTCAACAAATGAAAATTTTTGATTGCAGCTTTGCAGATACAAAAGATAGCCGTTATAATCCTAGAATGAGTCCCATAATTCCTGTTCATCACTGGAGAAAAGGATCACAGGTGAAGTTCCGATAATTACTAACATTATATGGATTCTCATTCTGAACATGTGCAGTTTTGCTGACGTGCTCTTTGCTTTTTTTCTTTATGCTATTAATTTCTCGTAGTGGGTCGTCCTGAATAGAAAACACGCAGAAATTGTGGTGAATGATACTATCGTCTTACCTATGTTTCAGCAGCATTGCAGGGTAAGTTTTTGAAAATTTCACTTAATTAGCAAACTTGGTAATACTGTACGAGTGGTCCTCTAATATGATACTTGTAAAGAGGGATATTTTATCAATATTCAAAAGAAAAAAGGTTTAGCTGGCAATGGCAATTTAGAACCACCGATTTTATAATTGGGTGTTATCGTGAGAGTTGCTTTGTTAGTGGTGTGGTCACTGTCTATTCACTCATAAACTTCTATTTGGATATGATCTTACAGAGGAAATCACTTCCAGAGTTTTGGCGAGATCGTCCTGTAGTAAGTTGCTTTTCCCTGGTCACATAATTAAATACCACGCCATATTAGCAGTTCAACCATTTCCTCCACGCAAGTCGGGTTTGATCATTGACTAGGCCCCTGTGAGGTAAACTATTCTAGTCTTGTTCTTTAGCCAGCTGAAGGTTGGAAGGAACACAACTGTATACCTGATGAGCACTACGTTCAGACATTGCTATCTGTAAGATTAATTTTTGATCCAACCATATGCAGAGTTGTTTAGAACAGAATTATGCAATTAATCAAATTTGGTAATGCATCTTAAATTTCAGCAAAAGGGTGTTGATAGCGAACTCACACGACGGTCACTGACACACTCAGCTTGGGACCTTTCATCCTCTAAAAGTAACGAACGTCGTGGATGGCATCCTATGACTTACAAGTTTTCCGATGCTACTCCTCATCTTATTAAGTCCATTAAGGTACACATCCTATCACTTGTCGGACCAAAAGAAAAATGTGGGATTCAGATAAGTGGGCCATTTGGATTTTGGGTATTTCGGTTTTGTGAAAATTTAATTTGGTATGACCAATTCTTTTCCAGTACAATATGTATGATCTATGGTACAGACTTAAGACAGAAATAGGAATCTCTAACCAACCACATTGATTCATAGGGTATCGACAATATCAACTACGAGACCGAATACCGGCGAGAATGGTGTAGCAGTAATGGGAAACCGTCACCGTGCTTCCTCTTCGCCAGGAAGTTCACTCGTCCCGCTGCTCTCCGCCTCCTTCGTGAGGTTAGCTTTTCTTTCACAAGTTACAATAGTCTCTGAAACATAAGAAATAACATTACAGCATTTGATGAACTCATTATTGGTTTCTTTCTTCATGTGCTCCTTTGGCAGTCTATCTTGTTGAGGGATAAAGAGCAAGACAGTTAAATAGAATCAATCAGCATTCAAAAGCATATAGTATACTGTACGTAAGAGTTATTATGTTTGGTGTTTTGTGATTTGTAATAGTATCGTATCGAAATTACACGTACAAACTTTACCATATGGTGAATGGATGAATAAATAAAGCCACCGGCGTTGATAAAGATGGGCGGTAGAGAAAGAGCTCAGCAGGGGTGACCTGAGAACACATGAAAAGAGAGATTGTAATCATGACATGGCATCATTACAGCCGTTGATTGCGCATGTGTTCTCATGTCTACCCTGTCGAGTTCCACTACCTTTAAGATATTTTTCGCTCTTTTAAACCAGTGATAAGGATTTTTATAATTTGAGTTTCGATTTCCTCTAAAACTGCTGGGAACTTTATATACACACATTATGAAGGGATTGGGTAGTACACAATAATATCATAACAATTGTACTACAAAGCGCCAATCTTTTGTTACATTTATTTACGTTTTGTATAGTACATATAAAACAAGAGACTTGTGTACTGAAAAAGTTTATCAAAGAAGAGAAAAGAAAATCAACATTGTACTTCTCTGAAACTGGAAGTACGACGGCAGAGTTTTGTACGAGCATTTTTTCCGAAGATTTTAGTACTACTAAATCATTTCAATCGTAGTCCCTGTATTCTAAATTTAGATAAAAGTGACCTCACAACTACAAAAAGTGGGAAAAAGTAACGAAAGCACATATAATTATAATGACTTGCGTTAAGACTGGGCGATATTGACGAAGAGGCGAATGCAGTAGTTTTTAGTCCCACATCGTAACTATACAGTCAAGACAACGAGAACTCGACATACATAATATGGAGAGAGCCTATGACTGAGAACTCACGGAGCCGTGCGATAAGCACAATAGCGAACTATTCTTTCGCCTTTTACTAAAGAATACCGTGCGCTTGTCGTACTAATCGGCATACGCCTATTTTTGGAGGGTTGTCTCTTCTAGAGATCAACTCTATCAATTAACTAGCTCGAAATTTTTGTTCTGTTACTACCCGGAATTCCTATTACAAGAAGACATATAAATGGACAGCGTTTAAGTTCAAGGCTTAAAGCTACACGAAGCTTCACATTTAAACCAACCAAAAAAACCTAAACGAATCTTTAGCTGAGTAAAAGTGTTAGTTTATTAGTCCCACATCGGAAGAGTATTTGCAAAACAAAGTCAAAGTTTTGCTTTAAAAAGGAACACCAACCTCTAAACAATTCATACCTTTCTCGGCCTTTTGGCTAAGATCAAGTGTAGTATCTGTTCTTATCAGTTTAATATCTGATATGTGGATCATCGATTCACACGATATTAACTCAATTTATTAAGGGTGTGAGCCATCAAAATAGCTTGCTATTTGTGCTCACGTTTGTCGCTCATGCGTTGCACTATTGCAAGGGCTTGGCATAACCCACCAATCACAGTTTAAAAACGGTTTCTAATCAACATTGTTATGATTCAATCTATGTGTTTATGACAATTTCACTCTTACTCGCCATTGTAGTAAAGTCTCTGGTCGTTTCTTCTTTTGTTTCCACATGGAGTTGTGTCTGATGAAGCCACCGTTAATTTGGAGACGAAGTAGATAATAATGGACCTATTAAAATCGCCAGGCCCAATGGGCATTACATAAAAATGCTGACCGATATAAAATGGCGTCGTTTGTAACATTAATACTGCGTCGTTTGTAATACTCAACAAATGGCGTCGTTTAGATACCCGCGAAACCCACAAAACTCTGACTAGAGTATTCGTTCTCTCTTGCTCTCTCGCCTCTCTCTTTCTCGGAAAATTCTCGGTGCTACACTGTTTGTTCATCTGGACGATGTCGTTGACGGAGCTAGACGACGGACTAGTTCGCAGGATGGCCATCGGAGCAGTCTTCTCTGATTTCGTACGAACTATTTTTTTCTCTTTTCTTTTCGTGTTCCTACGATTTCTAATAACCCTGATTAACTTATCCAAACTCCAGTTTCTGAGATTAATCCGTCGAATTTCATTGTTGGATTTCCAGGGAGGGAAGATACGTTCGATGGGTTTCCATAGGACTGATGATCTACTGGTAACATCCAGCGAGGATGATTCACTTCGCCTCTTCGATATCGCCAACGCTAAGTCAGTTTCTTCCTCCCTTTTAGGTTTTCCTCATAAAGAAACTAATCTACTTAGGGAAATTTCTGGATTATTATGAGATGGATATGATTTCATAGATTAGTTGAATTTCCTTGGATGCAACAATTTGTATGTAGAAGACTGTGACTGTTCAATTTCAATCTGATAGTTTGTTCCGGTGTTTGTTATGACGTAGACAGCTCAAGATTACATACCATAAGAAGCATGGTACCGATCGTGTGTGCTTTACCCATCATCCCAGCTCTCTTATTTGCTCTTCTCTATACAATTTGGAGTCCACTGGAGGTGAGTCGTTCTTTTCTCTTGCTTGAGGTTGGATAATTAATAATGTTGGATAAAACTCACTTGAATACTTTTTCTTGTACCAGAATCCTTGAGATATCTCTCAATGTATGATAATCGGATCCTTCGCTACTTTAAAGGGCACAAAGACAGGTATCATATAACCTCTGAATTTGGTGACCTGCTTATACTAGTACTGTGTACATTGATGGAAAATATTCTTCTGCTGCAGGGTTGTATCGCTTTGTATGTCGCCTATAAATGATAGCTTCATGTCTGGTTCTCTCGACAAAAGTGTCAGACTCTGGGATCTTCGTGTAAATGCCTGCCAGGTTGGTTTCCAGTTTCTCAAAGTGTGAGAATTCCATATGGAATAAGTCTGAATATGGTAGAATTTTTGGAACAGAGTTTGCTCGATTTAGGCTCTCTTAAAAGCCTTGTAAATGCTTTTATGCTTACCCTTTTAGTCTATAGGGAATTCTACATCTACGTGGTAGACCTGCAGTAGCGTATGACCAACAAGGATTGGTGTTTGCAATTGCAATGGAAGGAGGTGCTGTTAAATTATTTGATTCCCGGTGTTATGACAAGGTTAGCTACTTAGTGTGATTCACACAGCCTTACACATGAATGCTCTTTGTAGCTCTAACTTGTAAACCCATCTGATCTCTTCTTTAGGGTCCCTTTGATACATTTCTGGTGGGTGGGGATACTGCTGAGGTTAACGATATAAAGTTCAGCAGTGATGGAAAATCCATGCTCCTAACAACCACAAATAACAATATTTACGTTCTCGATGCATATCATGGAGAGAAGGTAATCATATTTTGTATCTTTCTCTTGAAGAAGACAGAACATTAGGTTGGGTTGGTAATAATTGTTATGATTTTTTTTTTTTTTTTGCAGAAATGTGGATTTAGTCTGGAGCCGCCTTCACAGGGTACATCCATAGAAGCCACCTTCACACCAGATGGCAAGTACGTTCTTTCAGGTAATACGGACATCATACACCTCTCCGAATAATGCAAGATCATCTTTTTATCATGACTCATTTACACAACATCCAAATCTAACAAGCTTAACTCCAAATTATGAAACTACTCAACCAAAATAGATAAACTTAAGAGCTCACAGTTAGTGTTTTTATATATTCGATGACAGGTTCAGGAGATGGAACCTTGCATGCGTGGAACGTTGAGAACCCATCTGAGGTAAATGCGGAACAACCAAACACCACTAAGATTTGTACATACACCAGTTGGACAACGATTCACTTTACAAAGATGATGAATTATTCAGAAAGTTGTAGCTACTGTTTTTTCCTTATGATTGGCACAGTATCTGAATTTTGTCTGATAAAAGCAGGTGGCGAGGTGGGAGAACAACATAGGAGTAGTGTCGTGTCTGAAATGGGCACCTCGTAGGGCAATGTTCGTTGCTGCCTCGACGGTTCTCACTTTCTGGATCCCCAACGACGGTGAGACACCTGCCCCCGCCGATCCTCCTGCCGACTAACAAGTAACAACGCAAACAAACAACCATGATTTGAATCAAACGGACTTTAGACAACATTATTAGATGCGGACGCATTCCAACCTCCTCCTTAGTGACGACCGCATTGTTTCCATTTCGCATTGTTTCCATTTTATGCACTTGTGTATTATGGTTTTGATTTTGACAATTAAAATTATATTGAAGCAGGAGTAATTTATTTCAGAAAACATATTGACGATCTCTTAGATTTTTGTTTTTGTTTTCGTCGGATCTCTTAGATTTATGATTTATGTTACAATATCCTCAATATATATATTACTTTTTTTTTGCTTTTTTTCAAGAATGCGCATACTTATATTATTGACGCGGGAAAAAAGGGTAGAAAGACAGAAATTGGTTGAATGCGCCGAGCAAAATTATTGACATACAATTAAATACTGTTATTTTCAACCAAAATGCATTTTATTTAGAGGTTGACAATGAACTTTATACTCGATGAATTTCGGTTCGGTTCGGTTCACTTCAGGTTCTTCCCACTTTGTTTTGGAGACAATGAAACAATTGGGCCTTGAAACCCGGAATAAACAAGATGAGGAGTCAACTGGCCCTGAGAAGCCCATTATATAGTCGTCTTGCACCCGACCTAATTATTTGGTTTTGCCTAAAACCCTAATTCTTTCTTTTCCGTTCTCCACTCCATCTCTCCCTCCTCTTTTGTGGCGTTTCACCATGCCGAAGCATTACAGGCCAGCGGTGAGTGTTTCTATTGGATTGAAGCTGTATTGTTCTGATAGTTCGTTGATTTAGAGCTATTTTGAACCAGTTTCGTTTTCCTGTCTTTTCTTGAGAATCTTGTTAGCTGATTGTTTTTCTTAAAATATTTTGTTGCTGTTCTTCTTTTGCAGGGAAAAAAGAAGGAAGGAAATGCCGCTAGGTATATGACCAGGTCGCAAGCACTCAAATCTCTTCAAGTTAACTTAAGTCTATTCAGGTTCACTCTCTTACTCAAATCTCCTTATATTTTGGCATTGGTAGCTCTTGTGTTAATGTTTCTGTTAACAATTTAACTAGGGGTTTTATTAATAAGTTGCTTATATGTTTCAATAATTCACTTAATTTATCATCAATCTGTATATTGGATAAAAAACACATTCAACATGTATCCCAGATATTATATTTTTCAATAGGTGACTTATCTGTTATCTTGTTTTTTGGTTTTGTTTCGATACATTTTCATGACTGCTCAATTGTACCTACCGATTTGGGCATTTCAGGAGACTATGTATTGTCAAAGGAGTATTTCCGCGAGAACCGAAGAAGAAGGTGAAGGGAAACCATCACACTTACTACCATGTGAAGGACATTTCTTTCCTTCAGCATGAGCCACTTCTTGAGAAGTTCAGAGAAATAAGAACATACCAAAAGAAGGTATTAAAAGCCAAGGCCAAGAAAAACGAGGAGCTTGCACGTCTTCTGCTTACTCGCCAACCCACTTACAAGCTAGATAGATTGATCCGTGAAAGGTTTGCTGCAGAAAAATTGAATCTATAGTTGTGTCTGCACATCCACTAGTTTAGACAATTCACACCCAATTCTGTTTGTGTTCTGATCATCATAGGTATCCCACATTCATTGATGCGCTACGCGACTTGGATGACTGTCTTACGATGGTTCATCTTTTTGCGGTGTTACCTGCTTCAGACAGGGAAAATCTTGAAGTTAAACGAGTTCACAACTGTAGAAGGTCAGAATCTTATATGTTCACTTATACGTCCCTTGTCTCTTTACTTATCGGCAGCTTCCCTTAGTCTCATATCCATAAGCTTACCTTTTGTGAATCAGATTGAGCCATGAATGGCAAGCTTACATTTCTCGTACTCATGCATTACGAAAAGTGTTTGTGTCTGTCAAGGGTATATATTATCAGGTATTGTGTTATTCTATCTATCTTGAAAGTTTATTATGGAATTTGTCGATTACTTCCTCATTGGTGAAAATTTCCTGATTATCTTAATAGGCTGAACTAGAAGGTCAAAAGATCACTTGGTTGACCCCTCATGCAATACAACAAGTCTTTACGAATGATGTTGACTTTAGTGTCCTGCTAACCTTCTTAGAGTTTTATGAGGTGAGAACTCCTAATATCTTTTTCCCCTGTCATTTGGGAACTTATAAATTCATTATTTAGGATGAACTGATTGAGTCTAAATTGAAGTGTGGACTTATGCTGACAAAAATTATTCATCTTTTGATGCAGACGCTTCTTGCCTTTATAAACTTTAAGCTTTACCATTCTCTGAATGTGAAGTATCCGCCAATCCTTGATTCTCGGTTGGAGGCTTTGGCAGCAGGTATGTTGTCCGCTTTCAGTCAGCTATGATTTTCCTTATAATGTGGGATCTGTTTCTTTGATTAACATTTGGATATGTCTTCAATGTTGCAGATCTCTATGCTTTGTCGAGATACATAGATGCTAGCTCCAGAGGCATGACTGTGGAACCTAAAAGTGATGCTTCATCTAGCTCACAGTCAAACGACCGTGAAGAGTCTGAACTGAGACTTGCACAACTTCAGCACCAGCTGCCTTCGAGTGAGCCTGGGGCATTGATGCATATCGTTGCAGATAACAATAAAGAGGTTGAAGAGGATGAAGAAACAAGAGTGTGCAAGTCACTCTTCAAGGATCTGAAGTTTTTCTTAAGCCGTGAGGTATGGGGGTCAAAAACGACTACATGAAAACAATTTTAAAAATAGAGTAGGCACCTAAGAATGGTGTTTAATCCTAACCAGTGACTGAGAAGATAATCAAAATATTTCATGACTGGGGCTTGGCTCTTTTTTAAGAAAATCGTATTCTTATTTAGGTTCCAAGAGAGTCCCTTCTTTTTGTACTTCCTGCTTTTGGTGGGATGGTGTCTTGGGAAGGAGAAGGTGCACCTTTCAAGGAGGATGATGAGAGTATCACACATCACGTAAGCCGCTTAGCTTGTTGTTTAACATTGTCTCCCAAAAGTGTAGATAGAGAGATCTCAATAACACCCATTCTATTTTGTAGATCATTGATAAGCCAAGCGCGGGTCATATGTATCTGTCAAGGGAATATGTTCAACCACAGTGGATCTATGACTGCGTGAATGCTCGCATTATCTTGCCAACTGAAAAGTATATGGTCGGAAGGTAACACATTCATAACCGTTGCGTATTTCCTCTTAACTACCATTTTTGCTCATATTTCTCAGCTGTTTATACATTCGTTGTGTGCTCTTTATTACAAGCAGCATTCCACCGCCGCACTTGTCACCATTTGTGGACAATGAAGCAGAAGGATATGTTCCTGATTATGCTGAAACTATTAAGAGGCTACAAGCAGCAGCCAGAAACGATGTTCTTCCGTTGCCAGGTGTTGGGAAAGAGGATCTTGAAGATCCTCAAAACTTACTATACGCTGGTGTTATGAGCCGTGCTGAGGAAGCTGAAGCTGCTAGAAACAAGAAGAAGGTTTGATTTCTATCTAGATATATGAATAATATGACTCAAGCCTGCTAAAGTTTTGTATGTGTTGATAAATTTGAGTTATGTGGGCTATCTTACGTTAGATGGCGGAGCTGGAGAAGCAGTACCATGAGGAACTGAAGATGGAACTGAGGGGAAGTGCAGTTGATGTAGCGCCTGTGGTGGAAGAAGTAGGCGAGGGTGAAGAATCAGTTCCTGATGCAGCTAATACGCAAACTGCTCAAGATACCTCTGATATGCCCACACTGCTGATGTCCCGTAAGAAGAGGAAGCTCTACGAAGCCATGAAGGTATGATTTACGTTGACCACTCATTGTTTTGGTTGATCATTTCATGAATCCTGGGGTTTAAAAGCTGCAGAATCATAACTGTTTCTTTGGTGAAAATTTCTGCAGAAAGGACAGAAAAAGAAGAGTGAAGCTGTTGAAGCACTCGAGCAGCGCAAGAAAAGACTGAATGCTGGTCAACAATAACTTGATTGTTTTTGTTTACATTTCTATTTTGCTCAGGCTATTTCTTAAGTTATGTATCATTAGTCGTTCGCTTCATGTACTGCCAAATTTTAAAAAGTTTTGTTTTTGGTTATTATTATTATACGTCAAACTTCATAAATTTCGATAGCAAGCAGGATCATCTCTCTCGAAAGTTTCATAGCCAGTTGAATTTTTAATCTCTACTTTCATTTTGTATAAATAAGTTTTTTCGTGAAGACAAAAACGCATTATAACATAGAAATTTAAAGAACATTGTATTCCACTTTTTTAGTATTGTATCCTTTTTTATTTTCTGATCCATGAGTGCACCCTACGAAATAATCTTATCCACTCACATAAATTCTAATCACAGATTTCTCTTTTCTCTAGTTGGAAACGTTCTTACAAATTTAGCGTAATTTATAATTGATTTCTATTTCTAAAGTGTTTTGGTCAGCAAGAATAACTTTTTTTGGGCTAAATGTGTCAACCAGATTAACTGATAACAAGTTATAACTCTTCACTGAATATTTTTCGTTGGATATATAATTATTTAAAGAGTGTTATATACTTATATGTATGAATTCTATACTTGTAACTGAAGAAAATTGAAGCACTTTTCTCTTAAACATATTCGGGGCGGGGACCAATGGGAAAAGAAACTTGATCATATTCTCAACGGAAAGGAGTAGAAAGATGTAAAACATTAAAATAAAACATGTCTTCTACTAATATGGAAAATTTGTTTATTTAGATAAACAAAATACTATAAACACATTATCAAAAAGAAATATATTATAAGCACCACCCAAAAAGCGACAAACATTCAAACTCGTTTCAATTTCATGTATGTGTCACTTGGTCAATAATTTACAAATTGTTAAAAACACATAAATGCGTATGATGTGTAAGTTTATGTAGATGAAAGATGATTGAGTTGCATTCCTTTTGCATTTAAGAATAAAGTTGACATAATTATTACAGATTATGTAATTTGTGCGTTCAAAACAAGAAAAATACACACATTCACATCAACAATGTCTATATTGTCAATGCTAACACCCAGCTCAAAGATAGTAGTTAATTTAATTCTAATAACTTGAAAGAATCACACTTATAAATACGATAATATAAAATGGCCCAATAGAAACAAAAATAAGATTTTGAAGAGAAAAAATACTAACATTGTCATTGCCTAAATAATTTAATTTCTTGGGATCAATGACACTGGATAATGCAGATAAGCTTACCTTGCTTCTACACGAGGAAAGCTAAAGATCCATATCTTCAGGAATCAACATTGGATAGATCATGCAATCAAGAACAAAATATTCAATCAGATACCTACTTTCCCTTCTGGTGTTTAAGTTCTTCTAGAAATAAACTCAATATCTCTACAGGATAAACAAAAAAAACAACTAAAGAAAAATGTACTGTCTAAAAAAAAGCTTTAGGTGAGTTTGCTTCAACATGAAACAATGGATGCCCAAAAAAAAAAGCCTAACGTTGCTTGTTAAAGCAACCAGATACTAATCAACATTTTCTATGTTATTTTTCTTTCTATTATATTTACTTCACCAATCACCACCATACCTTCCCTCACTCTTCTTCCAAGTTAAGTTAATAAACAAAATTACAGAGAGGAAGAAGAGTGGTGCAAAATGGAGGAGTTCGTGGTTGAGAGTCTTCTTAGCGGTAACAGAGAGGCTCAAATAGAAGCAGCTATAGAGCTGAGTAATCTAAGCAAGAGGCAAAGACAAAAAATGGCAGAAAGAGAAATCATCATTCCTTTACTCTCAATGTTACAATATCAAGACTGCATCACAACAGAAGTCGCTCTATCTGCATTGCTCAGCCTTGCATTTGGCAGTGAAAGGTTTGTGTTTCTATCTCTATGTTAAACCAATACATTAAGCGGTAGTAACAGAGGAAAATAATCAATCGTCTCTGAACTTACAGGAACAAAGTAAGAATTGTGAAATCTGGCGCAGTACCAATGTTGCTAGAGATACTCCAGTCAGAAACGAAGATGGTAATAGTTGAACTGGCCATGGCGTTTCTCCTGATCCTCTCTTCCTGTAACAAAAACAAGGTCAAGATAGCGTCGACCAGGTTGGTTCAGATTCTAGTTGGGCTAATTGGGCTCGAAACGCTAACGACTCAGGCCAAGCTTGATGGCATAGCAACACTACACAATCTATCGACACTCCATCAGATTGTTCCACTCGTCATAGCTTGTGGAGCACCGTATGCTTTGCTTCAAGTCATGAACTTTTGCGATAAATCCTCTGAATTGGCTGAAAAGGCGGCATCTTTGCTGGAGAACATAATCTCTGAATCACCAGAATCGATTTGCAGCATCAGTGGAGCGATTGGGGTTCTGGTGGAAGCCATTGAAGAAGGGTCAGCACAGTGTAAAGAGCACGCCGTAGGAATATTGCTCGGTGTGTGCAACTTGGACAGAGAGACGAACAGAGGAATGATACTGAGAGAAGGAGTGATGCCCGGATTGCTTCAAGTGAGCGTAGATGGGACAAGGAGGGCTAAAGAAATGGCTAGAGAGCTGCTGCTTCTGTTGAGGGAGTGCTGTTCTGGGTATGTCATCAAAAACAAACAGAGAAAGATTGAGATTGTTGAGAAAATTATGCGGGAGATTGATCAAGAAGGCGAGCGAATACCAGGAACCATGTTGAAGTTGGTAGAAGAGATGATTTCCAAACTCAGCACATAGTCTTGTGCTTCGATTTCCAGGCCTTGTATAAATCATTTACTGTTTTCCCAGAAACAAAGTCTTCTTCTTGTAGGAATCATTAGCCATATAAGTATATGGAGTCTCCTCCGAATCTCGATTCCAGAACACAGGAAAACATTGCCTTAATCCTTTGTACTACAGTACTGGGAGATGAAGATTAACCAGAAAAGGAAAAATAAGTAAATGTGAAGAGAATTTGTAATATTATTATTTCACAAATGATTTAGTCTTCCTACTAAGGCCCAAGACAGTTTTTAAGCCCAAAATACGAACTTCAATATATGTAGTTTCCAAGTTATTAAGAAAAAATATTGGCTTCTACAGGAGATATCTAATCTTAAAAGACGCATGAGCATCGTTGGCAGTGATTTGGTTAATTACTTAAAAACACTGATCAAGAGCAATTGCTTTGTCGATGAGGATTTATGTATGCATCATGCATGTTGCATTGGACACGATGACACGATGCAGTTGGTATCTACTCATTCGTTTTGCCTTTAATTTTACTTTTAGATTTTTTCTTACTTTTAATTTATCAGTTTATGTCTTTTACGATACTATCTTTCTTTTAATTAAAAAAAAAAGGAGGCATTTTCCAGCCCCCCACCATTCCCTGCATAGTTGAATGGGTGTAATTTGATTCCGTCGACTTAATGACATACAGTTACTTGCTAGTCTAATGTTTATTCGATATTCTCCTCCTACGTACGTAATGTAGCGTAAATCAAAAGCCGATTCAAACCAGATTGGTACTGAAGAGCTCTAATATGATCGCAAAATGGAACTTATAAAATATGGTGGGTGCGTGAAAGCTGTAATTGAATATAGTTTCCTCTTATTTACTGTTGGAATGGAATATAACGTCACCAAAAGGAAAGGAACAGTATTGTTTTTGCTAGAGGAGAACAACACAGATATATGATTGGTGGATAATCTAATAATCCATCGTCACATTACAGATGAACTGATGTTTTTTTTTTATAAATCTACTTCTCCTTTTTCCCATATTTACTGTATAATAATATTTGACTGTTTACCAAATACATTTTGTCCTTATTTTACCGACCATTGAAAAAATACACAACTAAATAAGTAAATATCAGTAATCAAACTTTACATGATTTGGTGACATAATACCAGTCAAATTTCATGCTTGTGGTTACCATTACCGACAGAAAATCGAAAATGTATGTTAATTTATCAGAATCAAACTGATAGTAATTATCTTTTTAATCCATTGAAATTTTTAAACTCAAACACTTATCAACTGGTTGAAAATATAATTAGCACAACTTTGGATTTAATATATCTTTTACTATTTAGTATTGTATATTGTTATTGTTTATATCGTTCTCCAGATATTTTACTATATTTTCTCTAAAATTATTTTGTGTTATTGCGTTTTCAATATCTACGAAATACAGAGATTATCTAGGAGAAAAATACATAAATAGCGAGTTAACACAATAATCAGGAAAAGTGAAAACAATTAGCAAATGCACACGCGGCAGTATCAGAGCCTACGCAGAGAGACTACAAATGCGCACATGCCTTCTTCTTCTTCTTCTTCAAGCTCCCCACTCAAACCCAAATTTCTGAGAATCAGAGCCATAATCGAACAATCAAGGTCAGCATTTTCTAATGCATCAACAGTCTCTATCTCTCTCTCTCTAGCTCTGTATCACTCTAGATCTCTCTGTCTTCATTCCCTCTCTCTCCGTCGTTGCAGTTCGGTGATGAGTGTTGAAATTTCAGCCGATCACCAAAGCTTTTTTTTTACTACGTTGCAACCTTTGAGATTCTCCAGTAGCTGAATCTAAACCCTCATCAATCATTTCTTATGGTCCCTTCATTTCTCTGTTCCTTCTCGATTTCCCCACTTATTTTGCGGATTTGATTCCGATTTTTTTTTCTGTTCGTGTTCCCAGTTTTACATTCGTTTGTTACAAATCATGAGTAGCTTGATTAAAATTTTAGTGTTATATATAAATAATTGGTTTATGCATGTAGCTGGAGTGGAGGAAAGGGAAAGGGAACCCATTCGTGAGGGGAATAAGATCGAGGTTAATAAGGCCAAAATCGATGCCTTTGAATGTAGTCAATGATCGTGATGGATCCTCCCGTATTATTTTGACCGACCCAGGCGGATCATCTGCTGAGGTTTGACTCTTTCCTCACTTTCTTTTCTTACAATTTTGCCCTAAAATTTGATTTTTTTTTTTTTTTGGTCTCCTGAATGTCTCTGTAAGAGAAGGAATTTTGATCATAGCATCTAATGAAAGAAGAATTAACATAAGAACTAGTGTTAATCAGAGAAGCTTGATGGTGACCTCTCAGTGATTAGTACTGACTAGTACTTTGAGCTTCTATATTGAGTTTTTTAACAGTTTTGCTAGTGTCAGTCAAAAGCCAGTTGTTATGGTTAGAGAAAACTCTCTCAGAGGTTTTTACTTTTTTTTTTTTACTTTTTCTGCTGGAAATGGTTCAGGTGCTTCTGTATGGAGGACAAGTGGTTTCTTGGAAGAATGAAAGAAGAGAGCAGTTGCTTTATATGAGCAGCAAGGTAAACTGTAAAACAAATCATCTAGACTATTACTCGGATTGGATCCACCAAATATCAATCTTGGCATTCTTTTTTTTTGCCTTCTTATGTTATCTATAAACTTTGGTATGTTGATAGAGATGAATTGATGAATCCATTCTTTCTTCTTAGCCAGATTTCTTCTCCAGCATGTATCAGATCATCTGTAATTTGTGCTTTTAGAGTAGAGATATGAGTTGATGAACACGGCACTAGCTTTCAATAACCCTTTTTTCTGTAATCACTATGTTTCATTTAGGCGCAATTGAAGCCACCTAAGGCGATCAGGGGAGGGTTACCTGTCTGTTTTCCACAGGTTAGGCAATCTGAAATTATTTAAAGACACTGTCTTTTCGTTCCGCCATCAACCATACTTAATCGTACTTGCAGTTTGGAAATTTGGGTGCTCTTGAGCGGCATGGATTTGCCCGGAACAGATTCTGGTCATTTGATAACGATCCTTCACCTCTGCCTCCAGCTAACCAGCAATCAACTGTCGATTTAATATTGAAACCTACTGAAGATGATTTGAAGACATGGCCTCACAGGTGTGTACAGTTGCTAGTTCTGTTAGTTCACTTCATTGTCATCATCTCTTGGCTTAATATACAATTCGCTGTTTGGTGCATAGTATTTGATTTGGTTTGTTGTATTTTGTTACAGCTTTGAACTTCGTGTTCGCATATCTATCAGTCCTGGCAAACTTACTATAATCCCGCGTGTGAGGAACACCGACCTGAAGGCATTCTCCTTTATGTTTGCACTTCGTAACTACTTATATGTATCCGACATAAGGTATATCGCTTTTCATCTGTGTTGTTTTTGTGAGCTTAATTACTTCAAGCATCATCCTGATCAAATCTATTGTTGTTGTCTTGAGTAGCTTCGTACTCTCTCGCAATTCGAAGTTTCCTCAAGAAGATGCATAGTAAATAGACTCTTTAAAAACTCTTTTGTCTAAGTAACATCACATTGGCATCAAATTTGCAGTGAAGTTCGGGTTGAAGGCTTGGAAACACTTGATTATCTAGACAACATGATGCGTAGAGAAAGATTCACCGAGCAGGCAGATGCAATAACCTTTGACGGTGAGGTAGGTGATTAATTCCTTTGTTTTCAGACCAAACTAGTAAACAAACAGAATCTCAACGTACTTTTTTCTTTCCTTGCAGATTGATAGAGTGTACTTGAACGCGCCGACAAAGATTGCAATCATAGATCATGAGAGAAAGAGAACTATCGAGTTGCGCAAGGAAGGCATGCCGAATGCAGGTGCATATAGAGACTTCTTTGACGCGGTGTGATTCAAATAAGCCAAAAAATGATGTGAACTTTGTTTCTTATGAAATCTTTGGTATGAGCAGTTGTGTGGAACCCTTGGGGCAAGAAGGCAAAGAGTATTGCTGATATGGGGGATGAGGATTACACAACAATGCTTTGTGTAGATTCTGGTGCTATAGAAACCCCAATTCTGTTGAGACCATGTGAAGAGTGGAAAGGCAGGCAAGAACTCTCTATCGTCTCATCAAGCTACTGCAGTGGTCAGCTCGATCCACGTAAGGTTCTTTACGGGGATCATTGATATCATCATAACATATATATTTATAGATAAAAAAAACCATACTTGGATTGGAAACATCACTAGTTTTATATTTATAATCGTCTTCGTGGAGAAAGCGATGATGCTCAAGCAAATCTGATAATGATTTGGTTGGAGCTATTGCTCTTTTCAAGTTTCTGACTGACACACAGAGAGATTGGCAAATGTAGTATTTGTGTAACGTTGCCTTGTGTGTGACGGTCGATAATACATCGGTCTTAATATACTGAACCGTCTTCTTCATGGAACAGTGTGTATTCTTCATCGAAACGTTTTACATAAGTCACTAGAGGTTCTTATTCCTCCTTGCTGCTCTTGTCTGTAATTGTAAAGGTCACTCTTGTATTGCCATCGGGTCAGGTTAACTGAAACTATGTTATTCTGGTCATGTTAACCGGAAATGTTACTCTGGTTTTATTCCTCTTCTTCGTCATTCGGATTTTCAGGCTAATGACAATGTTTTTTCTGATTTTTTTCTTTCGGAAGTACTAATTGGCAGCACCTTTACAGTCACCTTGTATTGATGATACCCCAAAAAAAAAAATACTTGTATAGATACCCGAGAACCGTAAAAAAGAGCCCGTGGATTCTGAATCATCATAAAGCCCAAACAAATTGTTAGTTCCGTCAAAAAAATAATTCGCCGTTGCCGGGGATCGAACCCGGGTCACCCGCGTGACAGGCGGGAATACTTACCACTATACTACAACGACATCTGTTAAGAGAATTATGTATAATGGATTTAGACGTTCGCCTGTTTCTACACCGTAAAGAACAAGTATAATTTCACAAGCTAGGTTTTTAATCCACTAATTACGAGAAATAATAGAAAGAGAAAATTTGTTAGTCGGAAACTTTCCACTCTTCATCAAGAAACATTTAAGAATATTATTTTAACTTATTCATCAATCAAACCTTTAAGTAACTTCTAGGGTAAAACAAGAATTTATAAAGATAGATTAAGATAACAAGATGTAACTACTTAATAGTCATATTTTTCCTCCGACAAAAGACATTACTTTATCAAGCTAATTGTGAAGTTACATAATCCTTATGAAGATATAAATAGTCAGGTGGTCAATTTTTGCTTACCGATATGACCATTAAATAGTTACATCGTTTTATCTTAACCCATCTCTTATTTCTTACGTCAAATGTACCACATATTATTATTATGAAGTCATCTATTCTATAAAAGTAAAAACTTCTATTTATTTACAGACCACATAATTTTTCTCAATCCATCTTTTCACAAAATATATTTATTTATTTATTTGTTATATCATCTTTTCTCAAACAATTTTTTTAAGAGTTATAAATACCAGTTTACTTTTGAAAAGACAGTATTTTCTTCTTATTTATTTTTTGTCGTTTTGTTTCCTTGATAGAAAAGAATAAATGTAATGATTGAATTGTATCCATAAATGGATACGTACATAGATCGTTTTTTCTGCGCAGTTGGGAAATCGTGTCCAAGGTTTTGTTGGTTTCATTTTATGCAACTCCATGTGAATACTATTTACTGTTTTAGTTTAATAAATTGTCATTTTATTATACATATTAAAATTCATGGTCCATTCTTGTAATTAATTTGTCTTTGTTTAACTGTAACAAGTGGAAACAACATTATTACACATACAAAATTAACGGTTAAATAGTAACATTTTGGCTTGGTGATCAAGGTAGCTTGGCCCTACAAAAACCACTTAGTTTACGAATTTCTTTGAAGCCCAAATTGCGAAGCTCATTCACTGTTTCGAAGCTGCACAGAAGCTTACAAATTTCAGGTTCGTTATCCGAACCAAACGCTAGTGAAGCTTACAAATAAGATGGAGTATCCGAGCCTGAGGTTTGCTGATTGTGTTCTTGAGGAGCTTTCCTCGAAGCTTAGGTTCGGAAGTAAACGTACCTCTCATTAAGTCCCACTTTCCCGCTCATCGTCACGCGTATATACTTCCTCTCTCCAAAGTCTCGCTCTTTCTCTCTGCTCTTCACTCCATTTTACTTAGCTTAGTGGAGAAAGCCCTTTCTCTCTCTGTCTTTCTTTTTCTCGCTCTCTCTCAATCAATCGTTCTTTGTCTTGGTATTCATGGAAAGGTAAGCGAAGATCTGTTTAAGCCAGATTTTGTTTATATAATCTCACTCAGACTCTACGCTGATTTCGATGACTCAACAACACGATTGTGCTATTCTATTGTTTGCCGGGGGAAAAAAAAGACATGAAGGTCTCATGTTTTTTTGGTATGAAGGAAAAAAAAAGGTCCCATCTTTGTTCCAAACTCTCGAAAAGATTGAACTTTTCTTTTATCTGGGTTATGATTAGTGCAAAATTTCAGCACTTCTTATTCTTCTACTTTGGGCACTCACTACTACTATATTTTTCTCTGTTCTCAGGCTAGTATTATTTTTACTGATTCGTGAAAGCTCTGTTTTGTTTCCGACAAGACATATATATAAGACCGTAATAATCGGGGTAGATTATAAACATGTTTCTAAATCTTCTTCAAACAAGTAGAGATGTTAATAACTTTAAATGGCTTTGCTCTTGTCACTAAAACTATGAAAACTCTACACAGGGCTTGGATTGTGGATGTTCCATGGATCGCGAGCAATGTAAAGAATGCGTCTGCGTCTTCAGCTCTGCAGATTGAAGATTGTGAAGCTCATATAAACTGTCCTAAATGCTGTTACCACATCGACAACAAAAATGTAAAGACCTATTTTACAACATCTGTAATGAATGTAACCGTATGGTTGTGTCTAGTGTGAATACTGAGTTCGTTTTATCAGGTACTGACTCCATGGCCAGGCCTTCCTAAAGGTGTGAAGTTTGAGCCAACTGATGAGGAAGTCATCGAGCATTTGGAAGCCAAGTGTGGGATTGATGGCTTGAAACCACATGTTTTTATCCAAGACTTTATCTGTTCATCAGTGAATGATATCAATTACACTCACCCTAAAAACCTTCCAGGTAATATTATTTATGAAAATTCCCCCATTAATTTGAATATTTGATATTAGTTTAGTAAGTCTTTTGTTTGCAGGTGTGTCTAAGGATGGAAGTAGTTCCTTCTTCTTTAACAAGACGGAGCAGGCATATCCAAAGGGGCAGAGAAAGAGGAGACGGATCACACCGTCTGGTCAAAAGGATGAAACGGTTCGTTGGCGCAAGACTGGTAAAACCAAACCGGTCAAGCTCAATGGAGTCCAGAGAGGCTCCAAGAAGTTCATGGTGCTGTACAAGAGCGCGAAGAAGGGATTAAAACAGGAGAAATATAACTGGGTTATGCACCAGTACCACTTGGGAACAGAAGAAGAGGAGATTGGAGAATATGTTGTTTCTAAGATCATGTATCAGAAACAAACGAAATTCGAGAAAACTACCACTTCTACACCACCAAAATTACCTACGATTTCTGTTTCTGAGGATGGAATAGCTTATGATGATGATACTGAGATGGTTCTTGATGCACTTGTTCAGGTTAGTTCCTTTCTTTGCAAGTATCGTTAGCGTTTTTCGTGCATTGTAGTTTATTTTTTTTTTTTAATGGTAAAATCAGGGACTGGAGAACATTCCAGAAGCTTCTTTTAGTTCGACCTCAGAAGAAAGAACTCAACGAGTTGAAGCTCAATTGTCCTTTATGGAGAAGAAACCTAATTACTGGGATTTTGGCATATGGTCTGAAAACAATTTAGTGCCAGATTTGGAGGACGCAGATTTAGGGACTCTCCCTGATTTCCTTACCGTGAGAAGTTTAAGAAAATTCTTCTATATATTTAGAAAATATCCTTCAGAATTCTTGAAACTCAGATACAATTTTGTGGATTTTTGCAGTTTGCTTCGGAGGACAGTTTATTGAATTGGCTAGATTGATTTGAAACGCCAAAAATAAGGGTTCCATAATGACGTTTTTGTTAGATAAACGAGGAGAAAATACAGAGAAAGAGACACATAAAGCATAGGCGAATCAAAGCATGAATGTAACGTGAGTGATATGTCGCCAGAGACGGCTGTTTCTGTCATCGAAAACACCAGGCATTTTGTTATTTTCTCGGATTCCCTTGAAAAACACTTCAATATTCCTCATTGGTATCCTTTTTTGTTGTTATAATCATATGATATTCTTCTCAATTTTTTGAGCCACGGTTGTTGTTGTTGTCTACTGTAGCAGTGTTTATGTTAGTTTCAGATTTGAAGAATGCATATTTAAGGACTATAGTTTTTTTTTTTTTACGATAAATACCCTCCAATTTTTATAATATAAAAACGTGAAGTTTCTCAACTTGAATCTCTCAGTTTTAAAATACTCTACATGTTGTAAGTTTCTCAATTTCAATCTCTCAATTTAATTGTAAACACAATTTTAGGTGTGAACACAAATTATCTTAATATTTAATAAAAAAATTTCAGCTAGAAAGTTTAAAAGCGTAGATATTTTAAAGTTTTTCATCTCTGTTTTTTCTTTAATTTTTATTATTTTTGAATATAACAATAGTAGTTATTAAATTGTTTTAGTTAAAAATATATTAAATTTTTCAAAAGATTATTATCGATATATAAAATTAAAAAATAATTCATCTATACTATTAAAAGACAAGCAGTTGATGGAGATGAAAAGCTCATTGATTTGATTTGATTGAAATGTATTTGTAGCCAAAATAAGCAAATAATACCTATCAACATTAATTGCTCTGTTTATGTCCTTGGTGACATCAAGCAGATTTTTTCATCTTCTTTTGCAAAACTATATAATTTCCCAGAAAAAAAATAAAGAAAGTATGAATAATGATTACAAGAGTTTGGAAACCCTAATACCCTATACGAACCTATGCTCTATTCCTGAATCTTTTTGACAAAATAACCACACAAAACGATTCTACTAGGACATCGTATTCGACCTGATTTGAACAGTTCAGCTTAGCCATCAATATTATAGCATTTCCATTGAAAGTATCTTAATGAATATCTCAATCTTAAAATTTATTAAAAATTAAAAAATTAATTTATAAAAAAAAATCGGTTCTCAATTGAGAACTTTTAAATATTTTTTTGAGAATTCCTCTCATTGGACACATGTCAGAGTATAAATGGTTCATGTTCTTTTTTTATAAATCATATTTCCAACACTTTAAAATAAAAATAAATAATTTAAATGTTATTTTTTTTGTAATTTTATAAATTGTAGAATGTATCTATTAATATCCATTATGATAATTAATTTTATATTAAAATAATTTTAATTGATATTAGTTTAAGTTATATAATATAAATTAATAATATTTTAATTATTATAACTAAATACAATTAATAATGAAAATAAATTATAAATAATATAATTAGAAAGTTACATTATAATGAATATTTTTCTAATGTAAAATAATATTGAACATAATTTTTAAATAAATTAATTAAATAGAAAATTATATAAAAATAATCATATTGTATAAATAAAATACTTTAATTAACTTTATAAATACAAACGTAAAATGTAATTTTAATATATGAAATAAACATAGAATAACTTAACAAAGAATAAAATTTAAAATACATAACTAATATCATAAATATAAATAAAATATAACAAATAAAATTAACATAAGCTTATATTTTTGTAAAATAAAGTTAATATTACAAGGCAATGACAAATCAATCTAACATAGAAATTTTGATAAGGTAATAACTAAAACATATACACACTTTTATAAATAATTTTATAAACACTTATAAATATTTTATAGATCTTTATATCTATTTTATAAATGTCTTATAAATTTTTATGAGTATCTCTCTTATAAGTAATTTTAAAAATCCTTATAAGTATCTTATTAACATTTATAGTTATATCAATTTTACTAGTATAGATAATATAAATAAATATAATAAATTACTATAATTAAATATATTTAAAATGTAATTTAATATGTTCTACAACACAAAAATTTAAAATTTAAGATAATATTTGACCTAAATTTTTAATATTATCTACACTAAAATATAAAATTTTATAAAATTAATAATATTATATAGATGAGATTTTATAGTGGGAATCTCACTAATGGAGATAAAAATTTGTGTTGAAGTTTAAAAAATTTCTTCTCAAAATATTATTATTATATTTTTGAAATATCCTTAGTGAAATCAGTGGAGATGTTCTTATGGGCTTGGAATATGCTACAAGGAGGCCCAATATAATATATAAAAAAAACACAGGATTGTCGGTCTCTTTGGAAATTCCCAGAGGAGTTGGGAAACCTTTCCTCTATTCCGGAATCTATTAGGAATAGGCAAGTTCAGATATATATGTGTATATAAATGGCGCGCATGAGTAGAAAACAAAAAAAAAACTTTAAGAAAAGCAGATAACATCGATATCATATCATGAAAGCTGATGAAACAATGATAATCAAAGGAGTGAATTGTCGGAAAACGCGGAGGATATGCTACGGAATGGCCATACCGTCGTCTCTGGGTGGTTTAACGGCAACGCTCGTTCAACTCTGGTTCTTGCCTGATGGGGAAGACAAGTTAATGGTCGGATTCTTCGCACCATTGTTCTTGATTTTAGGTCTTTTGGTCGTGAGGTCGTTATGCGTTCCAGTTCCGAAAATTACGCACGAGACTCGCCGAATGGGAGAAGAAAACTGGTGGGCAATCACCATCTCGTCTATGTTCGGTATGTTCTTTCAGTCGGACATGATCCATTCGGTACAAACTAGTATTTACTTCTTTGGGGTAATCATGGGAATCTTGGCGGTCAATCAACTCGATCGGCCGGCTCCAGATATCTCTATCCATCGGGTTCTCTTCACTGTTGCCTTGTCTTGTTTGAGTGGCTTTTTAGGTTACCATTCTTGTCTCGCTATCTTCGTCGCCTTGGGATGTCTCACTATACTTGTTCACTACTTAATTCCTCCCTCTGACGACTTTATTCCTTCTCCTTCGAATTCTCGTCGTCGTGATCTCCATGTGTAGTGAGGGACCTCTGATTTTCACTAAGTTAGACCTTCAGCTTTTTGATTTTTTTAGTTTTTTTTTTCTTGTTTTGGTGTACTTTCTACTAATTGATTTGATTGATTTATAATTTGGTATTGTTCATAAATCGTACCATTATCACCACCTTTTAACTACTTCATCTCGAACTAAATCGAAACTTTGTTCTCTTTAATTGGCCCTCTCGATCCGTTAAATAAATCATGACAAAAATACAAGCTAAGTACGTGCATAGACTCATTTTGTCACTCAGTATGTGAAAAAAACAAAGAGATTATCATAAAAAAACAAAAGTATAAAAAACAAAGATGTTTTAGATATGTTGAATTGGATTTATGTCTAATAGTCTAGAATAAGTGTATTCAACTATAACTAAAAATTTCAATTTCTCAAAATAAATCTCAAAGAAAAAAAAAATTATATTCACAAAGCCTGTAGGCGAGTGTTTCCATTTTCATGGGGCACGGCCCTGTGCCTAACGACTAACAAAAGACTGATAAAGAACAAATACACTTAATCAGCCACCTTCTCTTATGCAGTTTCCAGGTAATAAGTATTTGTAACTCTCAGCCTTTTCGATGAGATGAGCTGGGAGATGAACTGCGGAATAAGACCGAGGGATAGGACCTAACTTTCCGATAATCTCCCTGAATGTATACTCTTCCGGAAGCATATCGAACAGATCAGTTCCTCTACATATCAGATCTTGGATTCTCTTCGGGTTCAGATAATGAGAGAACCTAACCCTGTCGTTGTGGCTGTATGCTTTCATCTTGAATACAAACTCGCTGATGTGCCTGAAACAGAAACTGCAATGCCAACCAGAATCTGCTAAAAGAGTGTTGCCTTGTCGGAAATGAGCGTATCTTGTTTTCCCTGGCTTGTACTGATGAATCGAAGCTCTCCAGCTTTTGTTGTCGACGAAATACTCGAACGAGTACAAGTAGTTTTTCAACTGAAGATGCAGAATCGGTGGGTATCCATCGCACCATCTAAGCAGATTGATGGTATGAGCGCTTGGAATCTCATCAACGTCAGACATTATCAAAAGATCGTCTTCTTCAATACCCGCGAGTCTTATCAGCTGATCCAGTGCGATCCTCTGGTACGCTTCTTCCACAAACGGGTTTTCACCTTTCTTGAATCTTCCTCCGATGTTCCCATAAGTCAGCCTCGGCTCAACGAACTTGAACCGGCCCCGGTTTCCAGCGAAAACCAATGGTTTAGGCAGACCGGTGAAAGTCGAGTTCGATTCAAGAACCACAAACTGTGTTATGTAAGGATACAGCTCTTTCCAACGGATGGTGAGCATATCGACCTCGTTGCTGAACAACACAGCATCAAAAACCCTTCTTGGAGACTCTCTGTGTTTCCAGCCGTGAAGACTGCAGAGCGTTTCCATGGAAGCGTTCTCGTGGTAGTAATGAGGAAGCGTTTGAAACGGCTTCGGTGGCGATTCCCAAAGCGGTCTCAAGAAATATGTGAGCTTCTGACCGTGAAGATACACTCCAAAGATGAAAATCGGCACAATGGTGAAGAAGAAGATATATGTCTTGAAATCGAGTCCCCTTAGAACACATCTAACCCTTGACAAGGCCTTGCCTGCTCGAGAACCGTCCTGCAAACAACAACCACAGAAAAAAAAAACTCAGAAGGTTTCAAGCAATAATCAGAGAACTAAGAATCAATATAATATCCACAACACTTTATAATGTCCCTCCCTCCCTTCAGAATCGAAAATTCTCTAAAAGAACACGAAGTTAGAATCCAATTCGAGATAACAATAGCACAATCCTTTCTATAAGCACACACACAAAAAAAAAAAACAAAATCAAACCCTATAACAATTAATGCCAAATTTTCCACAGCTCCAAAACAAAATCTAAGTTTTAGAAGACGAAGAATTACATTAAACATTCGCTTGAAAATTTTCAAATGTTTTAGACAACGAAAAACAATCCAGAAATCATCCTCTCGATTCTTAAAACCCGACAATTGTATAAGATTGAGAAGTAATCTATAATCAGAATCGGAAAAGGAAAACCGCATTACCACCAATTCTCTCATTCCAATTCCAGAAGAAAAATTGGTATCGGAATCACGATTCGCTTAATGCCAACGAACAAAAAAACCAAATCCGATTCATAACGAAATCGATAAGGAATTACAGCAAAGTTGCGGAAACCCGACAGAGATTAGGACTCGAAACTCACCTGTCCACAAACATCTTCGCAGATATCGTCCGTCTTCTTCGAACTATAGTATCCATCGGACATGATTTTACGCAGAAGAAAACGATAAAATTTTGCCTAAGAAGAATATCGAACCCCGAAAATCGAAGCCCGACAAATCAAAAATTCTCAGAAACTCGAACAATAAAAACCAACAAAATAATTTTAAGAAGAAAAAACAGAGAAGTCGAGTATAAATATCCGGGAAAAAAATAGAAAAAAAAAACTCTCTTATAATCTAATCCTTCTCGTCTTAGGAAAACTGTAACGCCAATTATAGCCGTTTGATGCTTTTGGTTTATATACATTCCTGATACTGCTGGATTTAATCTCTTAATTTTATTAACTTTAATTAAAGGAACAAAATTAATAGCTTTAACGAGGCTCTAATTTTTTAAGTTGACAAAAAAACAAGATATAGGACAAATATTATTAAAGGACAAGAGGAATAACTTCATCCCTCGGATTTTACTATAAGCGGGTCTGGACGTCGATCCTACGGTCAGAATCATTTGTGCCATGATGTAATGAAGTTAATTTGCCAATACATAATTTGACAAATTAAAAATTTAAATACGTATCAGAAAATAGTTCAGCAAATTCAACTTTGAATATTAACTTTAAATCTGAAAACAGTAAGAAAATTAAACTTTACAAATTGAATTCAGCCATTTTTGGTAATGCCGGATAATTGGTGATTATTGAAGTGTTTATAGGGTTATACGAGGAAATAAATCTCATTCCTATCCAAAATAATTTATTATTGTAAACCTTTTAACATGTTTTTATCTGTGTTAATAAATAAATAAATAAGAATAAAGAAATTGATGCTATAGTCAATATATACAATAGTACTCAATACCAATGTAATTATTGAGGTGATATGTTTGGACATTAATTATTTTCTTGGGTAAGTTTTCCTATTTTCACGCGTTTTTCAATAACATCAGAAAATCAACATTTGACTTCCATTCTTTATACTCTACTATGATAGAAAATATCAAAATCAACATTTATTCAAAGTTTAATTTTAGTTTTAATATAAAAAGTTTAATTTTCTTACTGTTTTCAGATTTAAAGTTAATATTCAAAGTTTAATTCGCTGATAGAAAATCAACATTTGACTTCCATTCTTTATACTCTACTATGATAGAAAATATCAAAAAAAAAAACTATTTTTTCAAAAAAAAAAAATCAAAATACCTGTTTCTGATCATTATATATAATATATATGCTACTAGATATATATCGGAAAACAATTATTCGTTTGATTTTTGTATTGATGATAATTTCTAGTATCATATAACTTGGTATATATCCAAAATACAAATATTTGTTTGAATTCGGTCTTTATCAATTTCTATGGGCGCGTCAATGCACGCCAATTTTCTTGTAATTACCATCAATTTTATTAATTAATTAATAAGCAAGCTCAAGTTGCAACACTCGACCGGAATCGGTCATTATGGTAACCCAAAGCTTTGGAGTTGGGTTCGTGAGTATCACGAAATGATATGTTCTTGTCCACCATACTGTTCGACAAGTATGATAACCTATTATTCGATTGTTTTTTTTTTTTTGTTTCTTCAAACATTATATGATTGTTTAACATTTCAAATAACTCGAAGTAAATTTTATTTTTACTTTTGCAACTGCGTACATATATGGACTTGTGTGTATATCTTACCTCTTGACTTTACAGTTCCCTCTCCTTATAACCATCGAAAAATATATAAAGTTAATTATGCTACTCTATTCTGAACGATTTCGAAATCTAAACATTGGAATGAGATGACTGAGCATTGAAATTTGATTATATCTTTTCGACAGTTGACTATAATTAATACTACGTGTTATGGTTTATTTCCTGTTTCTTTCAACTTTCAACCCCAAAACTAGTCAACCAAAATAAATTAAAAGCGTGATGATATAAATATCGAGGAATAAGCAAGAAGAATATTATAGGAAACTTCTCAACAAATACCGTACTTATTACTCCAGTGATACAGTATTAAGGGACCTTGGATCCAACAACTCTAGACCTAGACTCGAATAGAGATGTTTGTTGACCCAACAGGTTATATTAGATATCCAAACCTCTTCATAGTTATACGTATCTATATATACATTTATTTTCATATCTATCGACCACAGTTTACAAAACACGCGTTCACGTAGAGTAGAACTTGGTTATCAGTTTTTTTTTATACGATCACACCCACCAGTTTTGTAGTAACATGTTTTGTCCCTTTAGGCTTTTTTCAAAACTTTTGTCCTTTGTGGTTTACTTATTAGTATTATAACTCTTACTGAGTTAGAGCCAATTGGTTGGGAAATCATTCAAATCTGTAATATTATTTTTTTTTGTTAATTTCCTAACATGTTTTGAATAATAAGATAAAGATGCGGTGAGAAAGATGTTGTCATCTCTAGTTTCCTGTTGGGTTAAGTATATTGGTCTTGGACTACTCGGTTCAGAAAATTTTGATCTAATTGGAATGGTTCAGTTTAATCTTGTTCTGTGTGAGAGCCAGGAAAATTAAAAAAATCTTAACTGTTTTGAAATTTGAGCGAAACTCGGTTTACTTGGTTCGACTAAACAAAACACAAAACCATTCTGTTAATGTCGATTCGAATAATTAAGTTCATGGCCGATGTAATTCATGCATAAATGTCCAGCCTTCGTCATGAAAACTCTTCCATATTTTTATAAGGCCCAATAATCCATTCAAATAAGGCCCATCGAGTTTTGTTCCTTTTTTATTCTTTACTCTTCTGGTCAACTATCAGTGATCAGTGATCACTGAACACTGAACAGATATCGGGACGTGACGTGTCAATGTCATCCGAACGCGGATTCAGCGGGACCCACAGGTGTGAAGATAAGTTTAAAAATTCAGCTATAAAAATACGCAAGACAAAGAGCCTCAAGAAAAAACCGCCTATAAATGGAAATTCAAACTGGCAAGGATAGGGTCGTGTTGGAGCATCGCTCGTTCGCGAGAATCGGATTTCTGGGAAACCCTAGCGATGTTTACTTCGGGCGTACGATATCCTTTACCATCGGCAATTTCTGGGCCTCGGCTAAGCTCGAGCCATCCGATCAACTCTTGATTAAGCCTCACCCATTCCATGATCTTGTCCATTTCGACTCCCTTGACAATCTCGTACGTGCTTTCTCTTCTTTTTTTTTTTATTCTACTCGACGTTGGATTTTAGCCTAATTGATTTTGAAATGTAGGTTAACTGCGATTTCGGAGTGTGGGATTTGAATTTTTTGTTTGTTTTTTATTAATTTCATTTAAAACTACTAGCTTCAATAGATTGTCAGATACTTGTGATTTAGGTAGCTTTTTTTTTTGTTTTCTTGATTTGGTACCGATTTAATAAGGACCCGGAACCAGCCATGGATTTCATTTCGTCGTTAGAGTTCTTGAGGTTGTTTGGTTTGTTAAGCATCATTTGTGCTTTGCTGCTAAAGTGCTAAGAAGCTATGAACTTATGCTCTGTTCTGTAAATGCTATGTGTGGTCCTATATTTGGAATATAACAAAACAACTGATATAGTTAAGATTTCTTCAAACTCTTTCCTTGTAGGCTAATCGATTGCAAAATGAAGGGTACTACGGAGGAGTAAGGTTGCTGATGTCGATTTGCAAAGTATTCCGCAACTATTGCAAAGATAATGGCATACAACTTCATGAAAAAAACTTCACTCTGTCTTATGATACTAATATCCCAAGACAGGTTTTTTACAATCCTTTCTTATTTTCGTTTGCGGTAAATTTTGAATTTTAGGGCTTGAAATAAGTAAAAACTGAGGCCATTAGATCTATCTTTTACGTGGTTTTCAGACAGGGCTTTCGGGTTCTAGTGCAATTGTATCGGCTGCTCTTAGCTGCCTTCTCGACTTCTACAATGTCAGGCATTTGATACGAATAGAAGTTCGACCTAACCTTATTCTTAATGCCGAGAAAGAACTTGGTATCATTGCAGGTCTTCAAGACCGTGTTGCGCAAGTCTATGGTGGTGGCCTTGTTCACATGGTGAGTTGATCTTTGCACCTCTATTTTTAAATAATAATCCCTATTTCCATTATTTCATCGGTTTTCTCCTGTTTGTGTTTTCTTTGCTCTGCAGGAGTTTAGTAAAGATCATATGGATAGAGTTGGATATGGGATTTACACTGTAATGGATATCAATCTTCTTCCTCCTCTGCATCTCATCTATGCTGAGAATCCTAGTGACTCTGGGAAGGTTAGAGAGAGAGAGAGAGAGAGAGCTATTCAAGACGGTTTTACTGACATTTAATTTTAGTGATTTCCTTCTGAGCGTTGGTTATGTTTGATGGCAGGTACATAGCTCGGTTCGTAGAAGGTGGTTAGATGGTGATGAGTTTATAATATCATCTATGTCGGAAATCGCAAAATTAGCAGAAGAAGGTCGAACTGCATTGCTAAAAAAAGATTACTCCAAACTCAAGGACCTCATCAACCGCAATTTCGATCTTCGAAGGTAATGATAAACCGAAGAAATCAAAACAAAACAGAACGTAAACACAATTCAACATTCCTTTTTTTTTCCCCCTCTAGGAGTATGTTTGGAGATGAATGTTTGGGAGCTATGAACATAGAAATGGTGGAAGTGGCTCGTAAGATCGGAGCAGCTGCAAAGTTCACTGGAAGCGGAGGAGCTGTGGTGGTTTTCTGCCCAGACGGGCCACCTCAGGTCAAACTTCTCGAAGAAGAATGCCGGAAATCTGGATTTTTACTTGAGCCAGTCAAGCTTGTGCCTACGCTCCTCAACAATTCTGATCTTAAGACTTTATCAAAGCCCTGATTTTTATTACAGAAGTAGAGCTCTTATAGGCTAAGAAAAGAACTTTAGTTCTTGAAGGATCTTGATATCGATCATCAATGTCTGAACTTAAGCTAGTCATCATGTAATAAAAGTTACTCTTCTCTTGTTTGATTGTCCGACTAAATTATGAACTATGAAGAGAAAAATTGGTATGATGGTTCAACCGAATACTAAACCGAATAATTGACTCAACTGAAAAAGTCAATCGAGTCAAACAATTAAGTGAGGACGACGTGCCGTCTTAGAGATTAGGGAGAAAACACCGTGTCGTTTTCAATTCATCACTCAACATCTTCTTCATCATCTCCGCTGTGGATGGCACTGCGATAATCGCCGGAGGTGGATTTCAATCTTTTGCCCGCCTCCAAAATTCTCCTTGCTAATGGCGAAGTCTCTACACTTCACAAGACTAATGTCTTCTTCAGCAAGAATGGCTATGACTTCTCACTTCTTCTTCTCAGTCAAACCGAGAAACATCCATAAACCCTACTTCTCTTCTTCTCTTTTCCTTTCCACCACATCTACGCCGTACCCACTTCAATACGACATGATCATCAATCGCCCTACACAGTCTTCTCTCTCCCAGACCCGTCGTCGACCCGCCCGAGCCATCAAATCCGGTTCGCCTGACCCAGAAGAGCCGGACTTCGATTCGTGGGTCGATAATAAACTGTCTTTGGAGCGTGAAAAGGGTCGACCCGGTTCTGGAGATCCGGAAATGGACAAGGCTAAGAGGAAATACTACAGTAAGAGGAGGAAGAGGCTATACGGGTCCGATTCTGAGGACGAGAGCCGAAAATCAGATGATGGATTCGTGGAATTGAAACCTGAAGTCGTGGAATTTGATAGGTTGCATCAGAGAGAGGAGGAGTTGTATTTCTATGATACTTTTGCGTATCCATGGGAGAAAGATAAGCATTATAAGATGGTGTATCAGCTGGAGAAGAAGTATTTCCCCGAGCAATGCTTAGATAAGGCGTTTCTTCAACCCGGAGAAACTTCCAAGGCTGATGATTCCGGGAAAGTTAGAGGGAAGAAGAAAATAGCTCTTGGTGGAAAGAAAAACGAGGTTAAACGAATTATTGGTACGGAGAATTGTGATGAGGATGACGATGCCGATGAGAAGTTGGTGTTTTTTGATGAAGCCAAGGAGAAGCAGAAGAAACCAGAGGAGGATGTTATTGTGAAGAAAGTGGAACAGTTCTTCAAGGGTGTGACGAAATCCGCCAATGAGAAAGCTGTGGCTAGTGGCGGCGATGGAGAACCTTTCCTTGTGACGAGAAACGGTGAACTTCCTCCTAGATGGGATGGTCCTAACGGTACAGTCGTTTTGGTGAACAAACCCAAAGGTGAGAAGCAATTTGTGTAATCTCTCTGGTCTCTGTCTCTCTCACTTTCTTTTGCCTTATGAAATGTGATTTGGTTTGATATTGTTCTTCAGGATGGACTTCCTTCACCGTCTGTGGTAAGCTACGAAGATTAGTTAAAGTGAAAAAGGTTCGGACTTAACCCATGTCTAATCCAAGATTTAAATTGCTTTATCTCAGCTAGCTGACAACTATTTTCACAGGTGGGTCATGCTGGAACACTTGATCCCATGGCTACTGGTCTATTAATCGTCTGCATTGGTAAAGCCACCAAGGTGGTTGACAGGTTTGTGATTCCTTAATCCAAAGTTTATGCTTATGTTTCTCTCTATGATGATTTACAGAAAGAAAACCTTATAAGCCCTCTGTATCTGCAGATACCAAGGTATGATCAAAGGTTATAGCGGAGTTTTTCGTCTTGGTGAAGCCACTTCAACTTTAGACGCAGACTCTCCTGTAACTTCAGCGGCCCTTTTCCTTGCTTTCATAGTTCATCTCTTCATTAGTTCTTGATGACTCATTATAGTTTGCTCAACCGTAATATTGCTGCAGGTGATTCAGCGAGAGCCTTGGGAACATATTAAAGATGATGATATTAAGAAAGCTTTCACATCATTTCTTGGAGAGATATGGCAGGTTCCTCCAATGTTCTCTGCGATAAAAGTGAGCATTGTTCAATCTTTAAACCGTGCCTTAACTTGGATTACATTCTTTCCTATCTCTTTAACTGTAATCTCTGTTTAGGTTGGAGGTGAGAAGATGTACGATAAGGCAAGAAGAGGAGAAACTGTAGAGCTTTCTCCCAGACGAATCTCGATTTTCCAGTTTGACATCGAACGCAGTTTAGATGACAGGTTTAATCCATTTTCTGTACAGTGCATAAGCAATTTCAAAACAGTCTTCTTAATAGGTCTCACTAAAGATCTGATTTTTGCAGACAAAATCTGGTTTTTCGGGTTGTATGCTCCAAGGGTACATACATAAGATCCCTCTGTGCAGATCTTGCTAAAGCTCTTGGAAGGTGAAATATTTCACCTTTGATTACTAACAGATCCAGTAAAAGTAGAGTTTCTACTAAATATCATTCCTTTTTGATGCAGTTGTGCTCACCTCACAGCTCTCCGGCGAGATTCAATCGGTAAGCTCGTTCATAATTCCACTTTACAATTTGAGTGTCTATATACGCTTGATTCACTCTTACCATTTTATCCTCGGGATTCAGGTGAATATTCTGCTAACGATGCTTGGGAATTCAACGAGTTAGAAGCAGCAATTTCTAAAAACTACTTCTAGAAGAATATGCATCCGCTTTGCTAGACGCTTCCATAGATGAGCATAGAAGATCAGTCAATGGTGGATTCTTGGCAACAAACAACTCCTAAATTTACATATTCTTTTTTTTGATCTAGATGTTGCATTTTAGATTTAGCATCTAGATATAATCTCTAGATATTGCTCGTTTTAAAAAGTAGATTGCATTTTGAATTCTATGTCTAGATGCAAAATTGTAAACGCGTATATTATTGCCTAAGAGTCTAGAAGACACGAAACTTTATTCTGGTTCATAATACATTTCGATTTATCAAGCTCTTCTATCAAATCTCACTGTCTATAACAAGCTCGAGTGATTGGAACTGGAGGGTCTGTGAGCAATCCGCCAAGAGTACGGTCAGCCACATGCTTGTTTGCAGCTTCGGTGTAGTGAACTCCATCCCAGCTCACAGCCATTGCCGGGTTGGAACATGAGCCACCGTAGATTTCGGTATTGTTCACTTTCCCTTTGTTTCCGCACCAGATATGATCATACTTCTCATGGTAGCCGCAGCATACCTTCAGTGGGGTTGCAAATCCTGCAAAAACAAGAACAAAAGAGTTTACAACTGTGGACAAACTTTTTACGTTACAACAAATTGGAATTGCCTTGAACCTAGTTTCTTGGGGTTGCTCATCATTTCGTATTTCGCAGCATAGACATCAACATAAGTGATGGCTGCTTTGGCGAGTTCTTTTCTGAGATTGATGACTGTTTCCTTGAGCTTTCTGTTGAACTCCATCGCCATTTCGTTCTGTGCCTTCACGCAGCCAGATTTGTCCAAGTAGCCCGGCGCAGGATTGCCCATGTAAAACATGTTTACGGGTAAACAACCGAAAGGGCCTGTGTTGTGTACCCAAAATGTTCTTCCTCCTTGCTGATATATGTTCTGTGAACAATTATGAAACCGCGTTATTGAAAAGGAATTCAAATGTTGGAGAACATTGCACATCTCTTTCAAGGACCTGAATCATCAAATCTCACCCGGATAGCAGAAGCTAAATGGCTGAGAATGTCCGGTATAGTCGCCTTAAGTTGATCGAAGCTCATTGTCCTAAACCCGACAGAGAGATCATTCTGTCCAATATCAAAAGTATACAGAGCCTTTGCAAACTCTTCCTGTCTTGGAAGCTTCTCTCTTTCAAATCTAATCTTAGCTGTTCTTGCAAAGCAGAAAAACCAACATACCATGTGCCACAAGTCAAGATCATCATATGAGAAGAGGAATACTGAAAGATTAACAGAACAAAAAGGGGCTGACTTTGTTTGAAAAGCTGTGCAGATCTTGCTTTGAATTGATCAAATTGAGCAATCTGCATATCCAGAGAGAACGGGCTAATGCCATATTGAAAGATGGTTTCGTTCTGTCTTCTTATGGTTGAGCCACCTGTCGCAAAGTTTGCTCCATGTCTGAAGTTTGATCCTAAGGAGTTTAGGTATGCGCTCAAATACGGTAATTCCACACGCTCAGCTACAAATCCATGAATCATATAATCAAAAGCCAAATCAAAAGTGTTCTGAGATCAGTGAATAGAAAGTTTAGTTTTTGAAGCTATGTTTTCTTTGCAAACTCTTACCTATGAAATCAATGGTGAGACGACCATCGGAGTCTCGTCCGGCGGGTTGGTGGAAGAAACCTTGACCGTAAGGAGCCCTGATAGGTTCAAAAGCAGCGGAGATTCCTCCGGTGTCGGAATTAGAATCTCCGAAGTTGTAAATCGCCGGAAAAGTACACTTTGGCTGAACTGAAGCAGCTTTTGTTGCTGTCAGGAGGCACATAAGAAGCCATGAAAACACAGCATAAGGTACCAGAAGTCTTGCCCTTTTGAGATCATTCTTCATTGTGAGCAAGTAAATACCAGAGTGAATCAGTGAGAGAGAGAATGATGGTAATGGCGCTTCACACTCCTTTCTCTCTCTCTCTCTCTCTCTCTCTATCTCTCTCTCCACTGTCTTTATAAATAGAAGGCTTTTCACTTTTAGATAATTCTGAAAATGGTTTCGTTGAAAAATAGGTTTTTTCTTCTTCTGAAAATGACAGATTTTCCTTTTTTTGAAAAACGGAAGAAAAAGGATGTGTCTTGAGAGTTGGACCGGACCACAGTTCAACAGTCATGAGG
Organism: Eutrema salsugineum; assembly: GCF_000478725.1. Lineage (NCBI taxonomy): Eukaryota > Viridiplantae > Streptophyta > Magnoliopsida > Brassicales > Brassicaceae > Eutrema > Eutrema salsugineum. The sequence goes on along the minus strand of NW_006256829.1, from coordinate 4,726,114 downwards.
TGGGTTCTTGTTGGAACCCAGAAAAGGCGCTAATCATTGTCGTTACCTTTCAGTCATAGTCAGTATTCACCTAGAAAGCATAAATATCTCTACCTCTAGATAATTTAGAAATCAACCAACTATTAGAAAATAAAAAATAGCCAACGTTTCTAAAATTTTAATGTTTTTTCCTCCTGCACATTTTCCTTCTTATTGTTCTTTAATTTCTTATGTGTTCAAGTGAAAAAAAAACTTGGTTTTCCTTGAGACGGAACAAACGAAAAACCATGAATAGCCAATGTTTCTAAAATAGGTTTTTCAGTAGCCAATTGTACTAGAAGATAAGAAGCGTGTTTATATTGCTGTTATGTTTTCGTCTTTTGTCTTGTTTGGGCTGATATTATGACCAACAGGCCCATCTATTGTCTGAACTTTGATAAGCCCATAATAAATATTAAACGACGGGTAACTGAACTTACTAATAGCAAAACGGCAAGTCGTTTCATCTGTGAAACAATATAGAGTAACACCTCGTCGTCTAATTGAAAACTACTTGCAGTCTCGTTTCAGTGAACTCAAATTGCTAAGAAATTGCTCATCAATGGCGGCTACAGGGGAAGAGATGACGACGCCGACGAAGGAAGGCACAAACTTATTGGGGAAGCCAAAGTATAAGAATCTCGAGAACGGGAGATTCAGATGCGTGCAGACGGGTCACGAGCTACTCGAGAAAGACAAGAAGGTCTATTCACAGAGTAAACGGTGCCGTTTAGGTCTTATCGATCATGCCTTATCCCACAACAAGCCTCCTCTCAACTTGTTCGAACAAGATCCTAAGTCTCGGTAATCTAGTGTTTTACTTACTCCTTTTTATCTCTCCCCGAAAACTTTTCGATTTAGTTAATTGGGAGAGACCATAATAGTAGATGTTGCAGGTCTCATTGATTAGGTATCGAATTAAAGTTCTAGATACTGGAGAAATTCTGAAATGTTAGATGTTTCAGGTCTCATTGATTATGTATCGAATTAGAGTTGTAGATACTGGAGAAATTCTGAAATGTTTTTCTCTTAAGGTTACTTTCCCCCTTTCTGTATGGTAGGGTTTAGGGTTCTTTAGGCTTGTGGTTTAAGTTGGAACGTGAATGTTCGAATGTAATGCCGGAGAGAGTTTATGCTGCCAGATTTTGAGTTCATCTGTTGAGGAGATTGTGTTTCAGAACTTTGCTGAATTGGGTTCTTGGCTTGTCTTTTTCAGTTCGAAACTGATATGTAAGCTTACGGGTGATACGGTAAACAAGACTGAGGAACATATTTGGAAGCATATCAATGGACGGCGCTTCCTCAACAAATTAGGTTTGTAATTCGAAGCTTGATGAGACTTCCTTAGGTTGCTTGCAAAACTTGTTTTGCGCAAGATATTCAGTTTTGTTTTTCTTTTTAAGTTTAATGGTTGTACTGCTGATTGTATAACAGAGGAGAAGGAACGAGAGAAAGAGTCTGGATCTATTCCAGAGGAGGGTGGAGAAACGCCGGCGAAGGAGAATGGCATAAAGCAAGAAAAGAAGAAGAATAAAAAGAAGAAGAAGAATAAGAAGAAGAAAAACAAGAAGTCAGATGAAACGGAACAGAATGGAGAGGATGTTAGTGATGAAATCGAACATGAAAATGATGAAGATGCTGAGGAGCTTGACTTTTGGATGCCCCCAGATGGAGAGAGGTGGGACTTTGATGATGGAGGAGACCGGTGGGGATCAGATTCAGACTCGGAAGAGGAAAAGAATGGGGAAGAAGATCCAATGGGTTTGTTCACTTGTGTATCCCTTTTAATACTGCTTTCGGTATGATGGATTCATAAATCTCAAGTTGGATTTTTTTTTTTTGGTTAAATAACCTGCAAAAATAGGTGAAATCGATGAAGATGAAAAGAATAGTTTGGATGACTGCATAATAGGGGAAGTTGATGAAGATGGCGAGAATAGTTTGGATGGGACTCCTGCAAGGTACCATGGATTTTCATCTGTTTTTTTTTTTTTGGTACTACATATATTCAAGCAATCCTCAAGTTTGTGTGGTATCTAAGTTTTGTTTAAATAAGAAAAATAGTTTACTTTCGGATTTTTACTTATAGATTGATACATACTGATATATAACGAATGAATTGTAGAACTGTGTTGAAGTAAAGTCGGTGTAGGCAGAATTAATAACTTGTTTGAGGAGTTTAATGGAGACTAACTTTTGTGCTCTTAGCAGGAAAAAGAGGAAACCTGAAGAATTGAGTTCCAATGGCCTTTCGAAGAAGAAGAAAAACAAGAAGAATAAGGTCAAAACAACGTCATAAGTCTGATCTGATTTCTCTCTCTCTTTTGTTCTTCATGTTTTGTGTATTTCACTTTGTACTCTGTATTTCAATTCATGGGCTCAGTTTTGATATTATTTAACGATGATAAGAAAAAAAAAATTGAGGTTAATGATTATCCTGATGAGTCAATGATTTGGCCGGTGCATTCACAAAGCAACTTGTTTACGCGAGAACAGATTTAAATTTTATAATTGGAGAAGAAAATGCAAATAAGAAGCATTTGCAGTTTTCCTACAACAAATGCATCATAACTATCTATGAATCCCGTGTAATTTACAGTTATCCCATTTCTTACCGGTAAACCTAAAGAAGCCGAGAATTTTCCTCTCGGCAATAACTCTGTTGCTGAAAATCTCATTCCCCAATCGCCTTGGCCTCTCAGATCCAAGATCACGTAGATAGGTGTCTTGTAAGAGAAGTAACCTTTCACAACTCTGAAATGGCCGCGACGCTCCAAAGTTTCTTCCTGGCGATCAAAACTCTCTCTCCTTTGGTCGACAGAGAATCACCTTTTGGAGTTGTCTCTGTGAACCATTTGTCCCATTTCAACAATGTTAGATACTTCTTGATGTAGCTAATATTGTCTGCTGTGTCACGAATTATGACAAATCCTTCTGGGCGTAGTATCCGATCCATCTCGATAAGCAGATCTTCGATGCTACATCCACGTGTCTCGGTTTCTGTGAACGTGTTCCATGCGTGGATAAGATCAAATGTTCTTGGGTATGTGGAGAAGGCTTCACACCTGCAAAGATCATCAAGCAAAAGAAAGCTCAAGAAAACATGATCTGATTTTCCACAACTTTTCGGGGTTCTAAACATTTACGTACCAATCATGAGTGGCTCCGATAAGACCACGGTCGTAAATGATCTTCATTCTTGGAGAGGATTGGACGGGTATGACGTTCATTACCCATACATCTTTATCGTTTAGAGCAGCTGCGAAACCGCCGAGGTTTGAGCTCATGTCCATCACGTTTCTTATGGAGTTCCTTTGCACCATTGGTTTCAGCAGTTTCCAGTATTCCACTACTCTAAGCCGCCATGTTTCCTACACTCACACCCATACTTAGTGAACAATAAAGAAATGTTTGGACGTAGACAGGAATTGCAATTTTCTTGGAAATTGTAGTTCTCAGAGATTGGATTACTGAAACAGAGCTTTCGATGTAGGGAGAGAAAAGTTACCGTATCTTTACGAAATTGTTCGGGAGTGACACCGACTTCTTCAAGACGTGGTGGAGGAGCTGTAAGCCTCCGTGGCCAGGGAACAAGCCCACTCCATCTTTCTTTATGCATCCCTGGGTAAATATAACAAAACAAACATCGAATGAATAAGAAACTTCATGAAACTTGCTATTATACAAGTAGTAATAAGATATATACACACTTACTCGCTGAGTAAGGTGATATGCAAGCCTTCATTGAGACGTTCCACGTTGCATCTGGGTCATCTCCAGAAGGGCAGAGTGGAGGCTTGACACCCGGATCCCTTTTCAGGTAACAGCTGTTGGATATTGGTTTTCCCCATATAACAGATTGGTCTCGTTTGGCCACAACCTTCCAACACATTCTCCTGAATAGATCATGCATCGCATTTCCAATCCTTCTATTTTCCGGGTCGTGTGCGTAAGCTTCAGGGGACGAGTATACAAAGTACCCGCCAGGTCTGAGCAACCTATCAAGTTCTAGCAGCAAGATCCCATCTCTTTGAAGCCAATCTATCCGACATCTAGAGCAGTGAGCAAGTTCAAATGATCTACTTGGGTAAGGAAGCCGCTTAGTCCCAAGGACACCAAGTGTTGATGGAATCCCTCGTTCTAGAGCAAACTGGATCTGGTTCTGGTGGACATCATTAGGAGCAAGGGACATGGCTATAATGTCATGTGAGAGAAGATAAGCTCCAAAGCTAGCTACCCCGCAACCAACATCAAGAACATTTCGAATGCTTCCTCCATTGTTGAGTTTGTCGCCAGGGAATTTCAGCATCTAAAGCAATAAGCAGTTTTTTTGGTCATCTGAAAGCAGAACTTGGAAAGAAAAAAAAAACAGAGCCAAAACCTCCTGTTAATTATAGAACTATGCTCCCTGGTATAGGAGCAACAGAATACCCCACATAAGTAAAGGTAAATTAAGAGAAACTTAAGATCAAAGCCTTAACATCATTCCTTTGCACTAATAAACAACCCAATACTCTTTTTGGTCTATGCGGCATAGCGCTATAAACTTTCACTCGCTCAAGCAACTTCGGTTTGGTAACAAAGATCAAGCGAAAAGGGTGCAGTGATTCTAAAGGATCGGCTCTGCCCTAGAGATTCAATAAAGCAAAGAAGTACTGAATGATGATAAAATAGTACCTGTGCAAGAGAAACTATGTATTTGTCAGCTCCGTTGTGGAAATGTGTTCCTCCCCCGGGAAAATTGATCTTATCACCATTTACAACCATCCAATTTTGATCAGATTTCTCTTGTGCAAGGTGCGTATGCGGGATATTCGCCTTCCACACCTCATCTCTACTCACAGGCCACTTTAGCGGGATCTGATAACTCCATAAACAACACCATCATCATCAACTACTAACACCAGAGCCATAAAATATGCAAGAATGCTCAAAGTTTTTTAGTACAAGAGAAAGAGACAGAGGTACGACCTTATAACCAGCTGGAGGAGGAACAAGGCAATTGAAACGCCGTTCTGGTGGAGGGCAATGGCGCTCATAGTGCTCCATTAAGGTTAAATTGAGCTTAAGTTTCAGCTGGTAATGTAGATTTCTATCCAAACACGGTATAAGCTCCGAGTGTTTCGAATCACATATCTGCGGAAGATTTAGTTAAGCAAACATCAATTAGGATCAATATGAAAGAGCGACGAGCACGAATACTGCAAGATAAACCTAAAATCCATCGAAAATCACTAAATCGATAAAGATCACTCAACCACTACGTAGATTAACAATTTCAGTAGATTATATTAGTAGTAGGACTAAATCTGCACAAAATTTCACTTAAACACTGAGAAATCTGGAACTATATACTCAAATTTCTCAAACAACACGAACCGGAATGCTTTTGGGAACTTCGAAACGGCTCACTCCAAGCACACCATCTCGATTCCTCACGAATCCGGTGCGAGCGCGAATAGATCCATCGAAGTCATCGGACTTTCTAGATCCGGGAGCGAACGACGAGCTATAGTAGAGGCAAGTTAAGCCGAGTAGAGCGATGAAACCGACGAGGACGTAGGTGAAGAGCTTCGGTGTCGCACGGACTCGCTCGCTTCTGAAGTGCTTCATACTCAGTGTCTCCGGATCCGGATCTGGATCTGACCCGATAATGAGGACCCGGGAATCAGCTGCCGGTGAAGAAAAGGATAGTGTGGACTGTGTGAGCGACAGTAGATTCCCGCGGGGTCGAAGAAGACGAAAATGACCAGTGTCGTATTTTATTTGCGCAAGAGAATATTTGGTAGATATGATCCTCTGTGACAAGGACTAGGAATGTTTCTACTCTCCTTAACTAAAAGACGCGGTAAAAAATTCATGGGCCTTTATTAACACTATATATGCTAGAAAAGCATAAATACTGGGCTTCTCACTTTAGTTTTCTGTCGTCTGGCTTTTATTGCCATTTTGATCTTTATTGCGCAAATCTTGTGACATTTATATCTTTTCTTATGAAATGGTCAAAAACTTTAATTTGAAGAGGATGTTATCATCACTAGGTTGGCTTTTTTTCTTTCAGTTCAATTATGCTCCAATTCTATGTTTAATAGAGTATACTGCTACTTTACTTGCTAGATTTAGTGCTTAAAATTACTTCTTTTTCTGTATCTAAATTTTTTTGGACATTTGATTCATAATCTTTTTTTATTCAAAATTTTTAGATTAGATCTTATTAATAAAAAAGGAAATAACCGTATTGAAAACTTTTTTGTCATTAACATGCAATATGTCAGATTTGAATACAATGATAATAAAACAAACTAATACATACATGTTTTAGTTAATCGTTTTGGTCCCGTGCCTCATTTTTTTCAAGGTTATATATATTCAGCCAATAGAAGCCTATGGTTTCGGGCTTGAATAGTTAAATTTTATCCCCTAATTAATAGTGCAGTCCACGTCCATCTTGTTTGATCCTTGAAAGAACGGCCCAGGACCAAAAAAAGAGTCGCATAAATCACGGGTACGAAGTTTCATAAATTGAAATTCATTTAATTTTCACGTGTCGTGTCTGCTCTCCAAAGGAAACAACATATGTTATATATTAAAATGAAATAGACAGGGTAATTGATAAAAGTATAAACATTTCCAAGTTCTCACGACCATAAAAGGGACGAACGGAGACTGATTCGAAAGTCAAGTTTTCAATTTTTCTACAAGGTGAATATTCAAACAGTTCGTATCATATGGAGCATAACGAGAAGGAAAGAGCAATAAACAGCGACTATCCTTTAAAAGAAAAAGACAGAAAAAGAAAACAGCGACAATTTTTAACCGCAAAGACGAAATAAAAATGTTGAAGATAGATAGGATTGGCACGTGGACGGAAACTTCTGATAACCATCCATTTTTTTCCCCAAAGCGCTAAAGGAATTTATTGCAGACTTGCAGTTATTAATTATTTTAATTTCCCCAACTCGTACAAAACGAAGAAAAAAACTTCAGCAGTGCTCTTTCATAAATATTTTTTATTTTCTGATTGTGATTACAATTCTGAGGTTTTGCAAAATTATCGGTAACGAGATCAACTGCATATTTTTTATATTTATTTCTCACTAAAAACAATACTTAATGTAATTTTGTTTTAAGTTTAATCTATTTGTAAAATCTAAAGTACTCGAAGAAATTGTCAAACAATTTTTTTTTTTGATTTCTAGGCTTGTGTTTGGACTTTGTAAACTCATATAATATTTTATAGGGCCAATTGTGGGAAGAGCATATAATATATGGGGTAAAAATTAAAAGTTCCTCCACCATTAGCGTCCTTCACACTTATTCAAAGAAAGTGATTATTCTCTTAATGATTTGATAGAAACAAACCAAAAACAACAGAAGAAAGTGAAATTGCTTTCGAACAAAAGGGGGAACTTTTAAGGCGAACTCTGCAGGATTCGATCCGCCATTGAAGTTTTTCACTCTCTTAAGCACTTCTGTGATTCGTTATCCTTGTTGCTTCTTCATCTTCTTCCTCAAGTTAAAAGGTAAACAATTTATTTTTCTATCACACTGCTCCTCGATCGAAATGGGTCATTGTAATGTCGGCAGATTCAGCCTCGAATCTATGTATTTTCGTTTTTGGGTCAATTCGGGGAAAATCTAATTGGAATGCTCGTAGATTTGTCAGAAACTGGTTTTAACTAGTTCTGGGGTTGGAGTATTGCAGCAAGTTTTCGTAATTGGACTTTATCTTAATCTAGAAGTCACTAAGTCGCGTTTTTTTTTGTTTGCCCAGTCTCTGAGGGAAATTACGTGACGTGATTGAATCTCCTTTCTTTATAAAAGACCACCAACCTTCGGATTTAAAAGATATTTCGTAAGCAGTGAGAAAATTCAACATCTGTCCAAGATAAGCTTTCGCCTTTTTTACGAATTAGGTAACTTCATCTTCTAGCGGTTCATGTCAAAATCTTAACAAAGCTTCTGCATTTTTTCCTAAAAGCTAAATCTTTCTGTATCTTTTGTTTGCAGGTACTGAATTGACCTGAGAGGGTTTGCTTTGAATCAAAAAGGGTTTAGGTTTTAAGTTTGATGGGGACAGGGAACTCAAAAGAAAACTGGAGACAGGAGTCTTCGTCATCGTTTGGGTCAGCTCCAGCTTCATCAGCATCACCATCTTCATCTGCGTGGGCTTCTCATCAAAGCTATCCTCAATATGGTCCAGAAAGCTATAACTATCCTCCTCCACCTTCATATGCTCCACCTCCCGAGTACGCGCAACCTCCTACACCTTCATATAGTACTCAACCTTACTCTCAGCCGCCTTCTCAAAGTTATGGCAGTGATAAGAAGAGGTTGGAACGGAAGTATTCAAGAATTTCTGATAATTACTCTTCTTTGGAACAGGTGAGCTGAATCTCTAGTTGAGCAGAATCTAGTTTGCTTCTTGAATATTACCATGCTTAAAAGCCGTAGATTCTTATGGGTTTGACAGAAATAGAAAAAATCACATTGTGTTCTATTTCATTCAGGTGACGGAGGCTCTTGCACGTGCGGGTCTAGAATCTTCAAATCTCATCGTTGGTATAGATTTCACCAAGAGCAACGAATGGACAGGTTAGTGAGATTCATGATTCTGTCTTTGGTGTAATACATCGAATGGTTTCACACTCAAAACAACCTCTTTCTTATTGTTGTTGGTAACAGGGGCCAAATCCTTCAATAGGAAAAGCTTACACTTCATAGGAAGTAGTCCCAATCCTTACGAACAAGCGATAACTATCATAGGAAGAAGCTTAGCCGCCTTTGACGAGGATAACTTGATTCCGTGTTATGGTTTTGGAGATGCATCAACACATGATCAAGATGTGTTTAGTTTCAATCCAGAGGATAGATTCTGTAATGGATTTGAGGAAGTACTTGCCCGGTATAAAGAGATCGTGCCTCAGCTTAAGCTTGCAGGTTTATTTATTTCCCTTATTTAGTCGCAGTTTCATTAAATGCTAGATAAGTTCTTAAATGTGAAATGTTGAAATATCTTTCAGGGCCAACCTCGTTTGCCCCGATAATCGATATGGCCATGACCATTGTTGAGCAGAGTGGTGGCCAATATCACGTCCTAGTGATTATAGCAGATGGGCAGGTACTAATACAATACCTGTACGATCCTTTGTTTTTGTATCAAGAGAAGAAGCCTCAACTGACCGTTTCAGGTTACAAGAAGTGTTGACACGGAAAATGGACGGTTAAGTCCGCAAGAACAGAAGACCGTGGATGCAATTGTGCAAGCGAGGTTGGAACATTGGCTAATCTTTTTCATGTTCTTTTCTCCATTGAAGTTGTCTCTCTCTCTCTCTCTGCGGCTAGTTTTATGATTTAGTTTCTTTGCTATGACCAGTAAGCTTCCTCTATCAATCGTCTTAGTCGGGGTCGGGGATGGACCATGGGACATGATGAGGGAATTTGACGATAACATTCCCGCCCGAGCTTTCGATAACTTCCAAGTAAGTTTCTATTGAGCTAAAAACATCAAAGGAAGGTTATTTTCTTATTTTTTTTATATGAATTTTCTTCCTCTAGTTCGTGAACTTCACAGAGATCATGGCAAAGAACAAAGCTCAGTCCTTGAAGGAAACAGAGTTTGCCCTTTCTGCCCTCATGGAGATTCCTCAACAGTACAAGGCCACGATAGAGCTTAACCTTTTAGGGTAAAGAACCAACCATAATGTTTATCAATTTGGCTTCTATTTCTACCCCCAAATGTTTAAACTTTTTCTTGCCTCTTCAACTTTTTATTTTTTGTTGCAGAAGAAGAAATGGGAATATCCCGGAACGATTCCCTCTACCACCTCCAATGCATGGTGGATCATCGTCTTACCACACGCCAAAGGCTTCCCGTCTTCCAAGTTTCAAACCGAGTGTACCTCCTTATCCAAGTGAAAGCTATCCCGTGAGGTCTAGCCCCATGCCGCCCGCTACAACCTCTGCTTCTGATAACCAGGTACTTCCAAAATCTGAAAGATATGTCAAAATCTGTTTATATAAAGAGTTTGAAACTAACTTCATGTTCTTGGTTCCCTGTAACAGCTGTGTCCGATTTGTCTGAGCAACCCGAAAGACATGGCCTTTGGTTGTGGCCATCAGGTAAATCCAACAAACACAATTTCCATCTTCTTCTTCTTCTTCTACTTGATCGTTTGAAACATCGAACTAACTTGGTTTCTGGTTTGATACAAGACTTGTTGCGAGTGTGGACCGGATCTTCAAATGTGTCCGATTTGCCGTGCACCGATCCAGACAAGAATAAAACTCTACTAACAAGTAGACCAGAACAACCCTTGCTTGTTCAACTTCTCACAACTTCTTTTGGGAATCTAGTTTGATCTAATTACTGAGGTTTCTCCGAGAAAGATCGGTTCTTTGTATAAAAAGCAAAAAAAAAAAAAAACAACAACAACTTCGTTTGTTCATTGATTCAGTTTCCTAACTTGATCCTGTTCCAAAATTCGTTGACTTCCTTTTTTCTTATTTGAATGGAGTAAACTGTTATCGATGTTTGATTTTGAGTTCGTCATTAATGTTTTTTGTTTGTAATAAATTGGTGATTTGAAAATTCAGAAAATCGAAAGAGATGCATGCACAGACACCAACTTTTTCTTTCACATGATGAGCCTCCGTGTTAGCTATATATATAGTGAAAGAATCACATGATGTGATTATATATCAAATCAAACTAACTAACGTTGTACTCCTTCCTAACTTGAGTTACAAAGACAGTTTTGGAATCTCCATGTGAATCCAACTTACACTAAATAAAATACCGAAATTATATATCTTTTAATGTAATTGAATTTTTAGAATGATTGCTGTTCAAAAAAAAAAAAAAGAGTTTTTAGAATGATTAGAATAAATTTCATATTAGTTTTAGTTTTAGAATTTAGTGGAATTAGATTCTAACTGTAGATTTTAATCTATAGACCGATGGTACCATTTCATCTAGAGCAAATATATATCACATATGAAAGCTATATACTGTATGATATATTCATTTTCACATATATATGTTGCTTATATGATGCTTATTTTTTCATTTTTTCCTCTCATGCATTCTCTCGATGTTTTTTAACAGTAGTTCGAAAGAGATATAGAGAAAAATAGTACAAAATCATTTTTAATGAAGTTTAGAAATTGTCTTATTCCTTCCGTTTCATAATAAGTATTGTTTTAGATTTCATTTTTTGTTTCGAAAAGAGTGTCATTCTGCATTTTCAATGTAACTTTTTACTTTTATTTTCTGTTTTATCTTTCATTTAAAGATAATAATCTTTGTAATTAAATATTATAAAAGTATATTAATTAGGAGTATATTTGTATATTTTATTAATTTTTTAATCTGTGTGAAATGTGTCAGAATGAGGGAGTAAAATCCAATGACATTCTCTGTAAATAATACGTGAATGATTCCTGATTAATGGTATAGATTGAATAACCAATTATTGCATGGAATAAATTGAAAACAAAATGGAGTATTAAAATATTTGCAAAATTAGATTGAGGTCTCGCAATAAATTCACGTACACACATCTAACTACTTCAGATAAATCGACCCACCAACCATACACATTTAAACATCAACAATAATGACAACTCATATAATTAATGGATGGAAATACATTTCATTTCTCTTGGAAACTACTCAAATCACCATTTTTATCCAATGCCCATGGCTTCCTCTCCCAAAATCATCAATCTCCCTTACAAGAAGCTTTCTTTAGAAGATGATGTCTTCGGAGAAACAACAAGGAGATCGTCATCATATCCTTACAGGTTCTTACCCCTTCATAAACAAATTCAGGACCGTTTATAAATTGAGGAATACTAATGGTGTACTCAGACAACACAAGCTCCGGATTTTTTAAAACACAATCATCTTCATAACAATTCTATGATATTATCGAAGTGTTTCATGAAGATTTTTTTTGTTGTTATTGATATAGGTTCAAGAGAGTGGTGTCGTTGGGAGGAAGAAGGAGGATTAGGGTTAGAGTTAAGATCCGGAGACTTGCGAGATTTGTGAGGAAGAAAGCGACTAGGGTTAAAATTGGAATATTAAAAATATTGAAGAGGTTGAAGGAGAGTCAATCACACTTTGGTGATCTCTTTGCCGGTAATTACCTTTTCATGCAAGTTAATCCTTCTTCTCTTAACAATAAGTACGTCTTCGACAGATCTTTTCAAGGTCAAAATGGTAACTGCCCTTATAAATTATCTCTTCCTAGATCTTTTATGTAAAGACGGATGAAAATATTAAACACAATTATATAATTCGATTTCGTGTAAAGAGACTATAGTTATGATTCTGTATTTTCTCTAGTTACATTTTGATTTTGCGTCTTGTTTGTAACTTTTTCGCGAAAATTTATAAAATAAATAATATATTGGAATGAATAGTAGTTGAAATCCATATATGTCTAACTTACAGTCTCAACAGGGGTTTAAGATTCGAACTCTTTACTTGTAAATATTATTATACGTACAAAGATCATACGTACTCGATATATTTGTTAACTTAAATAATATATTTTGGATTTACTAATCAAACATTTGAACACACTTTTGTAAGTAGTTTAAAATCTTAACATTTTAACTTTGAATATTTCTAGGGAAAAACCTATATAACGTGACAACTTAATAGAAAATTTACCATATCCAAAGACATACTCATTTTATTTCAAAATCCCAACACAAAACTAAGAACAGTACACAGAATTCTATGACTAAATATAGTGATTGGAAATACGGAAGCAATTTATTAAAATACGATATTAATAGTAAATCAATATTGTTGAACATTGGATTTTTTTAAAGTTAAATAATATCTCCATCTAAGAATATGGATTCCTTACTAAAGCAGCTAATTGTTCATGGAGTTAACTGGTTGGGACGATCTCCAAAAGCATGCCTCTCTTAAACTCCACGTACGGATGCGCTATTGGCATTTCATCTGACTTTATCTTCCACCTGCCGATATATAAATTTGGGAGTTTACAAAGGCATATCTGTTTAAACCAATAGGTATTGAACATCAATATCTCCAAATATACGATAAAATTACATGTTTATAAACAAATTTATCCATCAGTAAAAGAAAAAATAAAATCATGAAAAAAAATTGAAATCATGAGCGATACTTTAAAAAAACAAACCAAAAGAATAACGAATTCAATTTTTATTTAATTTTTAAAACAAACAAACGAATTATTTCCTTATGAGCTAATGTTATCTTCGAAACTAACCGGTACGTATGGTACGTTTAGCAAACTATAATTAAAAAGATTATGTATACGCAAAAACTAATAGATGAATGTGTCGGATAAGGTAGACTAATTAGTCAACTGAAAAGAGTAATTTAAACAGAGCCAAACCTATAAGAGAGGACTAGATGATGAAGGAAGAAAGCGATTTGGAGTTTTCCAAGTTCACCACCAGGGCATACCCTTACTCCTCCTCCAAACGCCGTCGTTTTCTTGTTCATCTTCCCCTTGTCCTATTTATTTAATTTTATAAAACAAAATTAGTTTCATATTTCTTGTTTTCTTGTTTTCTGCTTACCATTTGAATGTATCTGTTTTAAAAATATTTTACTTACGGTCCATCTCATGGGATTAAATTCATATGGATTCTCATGAAGAGATGGATCAAGATGTACTGCTGTGAATATAGGAAACACCTTCCATCCCTTTGGAATCACATATTCTGATCACGCATATTATAAAAAACAGTCCAGTTTAATATTTAAAATGAGATAGTAAAAAGTTCCAAATATGATGATCAAAATTAACTAACCTTTGAATTTAATATCGTGGGTAGCTTTTCTATGTACCGTCTTGACGATATTTCCACATCGCAGTGCCTCAGACATCACCTGTATAAATTCGATCCAATGGATTTCATATGTAATGTAAATATATGTCAAGAAAAAAAAAACAACGAAGGTCAAAAGTCAAAACTTAAAGATAAAATCTAAAAATAATCATATGATTTTGCCAAAAAAATAGCAAAGTATTGATTGGGTCGATCGGCTTATGAAACATACACATTGAGTGAATTCCATCTTCTGATAGCCTTCCCAATTCAAGAGTTCCCCATCACCTTTGTTGGCTCTAATGGCTTCATGTTCTTCCTGTACACATTCACATATACACGCAGATATATGAATGTACTTATAAATATAATATCTATATATATAAGGAGAAAGGAGAGAATTAAACCTTGAGTTTTTGAAGAAAATTTGGAGAATTTGCTAGAAAATAGACAACTAAGGAAAGTAGAGTGGCACTTGTTTCAAAGCCTCCAAGCAAAATGTCCAGTACAATGCTAACTTTCTCTTCATAATTTAGATCTTCATTTGACATTATCACATCTAGAAAATCTTCTTCTCTTAGTGACTTCTTCATCTCTTCTTCGTCATGCTCTCTTTGTTTTATCATCCCCATAACCCTCGCGGACAGTCTCTTCCTAGCCTGGCAAACAATATCGAAAATGATTTACAACTAAGTATGTAGTATTTACATGCACAAAAATATATAATATACACAGATATGTTGTGTATTTGCATAATTGCATATAAACGTAATGATAAAAGCCTGACCCAAGTGGATATAGCAGACGTGCAAAACCCTAGAATCCAAGTGTTTGCTTTTCTTGTAAATGGCTCAAATTTTACATATAAAGCCCAAAAGAAATTTGAAAACCTTAGTCTCTAAAATAGATGTATTAGGACTTGGTTCTAACCTTAATTGCGTTTGTATAGGCCGTTCCTGGAAGTGGTATTGGTAACGATATAAACCCTTTCATATAAGATAAAAAATCTTTCAATACATAACGTCTTGCTGGGTCTTCTGGTTTGATGCTCAAGAGTTGGTTTACCATAACACTCAGAGTAAACTGTATGATTCAACCACAAGAAAGGTATCGAAATTAGAAAAGAACGATTAAATCAAGTTCTTAAAGGACTCGATGATAAATTAACTACCATTTTAACTTCTTTATGGAATTCGATTTCTCGGCAATTTTTCCATGACTTTAGCATCGAGATAGAGAGGTTTTCTGCGCAGAGAAGAAACTCGGGTTTCGACTTTGTGAGATTGATGAAGCTAATGATTACATTTTTTAGTTTCCTGTGGATCTCTCCGGTGGCTAATAGGAGGGAATATTCGCCGAGAATGTCATGCATCGCTTTTGGATAATCCGATGTAAATAACTTCCCTTCGTTTTGAAGAATGAACATATTGAGTTCTTGGTCACATGAGACAATGGCTTTGCCACCACATAGATTTGACTTGAACACTTTTCCATAACTGAAAAAAACCATTCAAATTTTCAAAAGTATCTTCAATTTAATTAGGTAAAGTATGTTATATATAATCATTCAGTTGTATGCTATATATATAAACTGACAAAAGAAAAACGTTTCTAGTTTTCTCTTCTCTTGAATGATTTTCTCTAGAAAATGTTGAATAATTCTAAGAGATTTACATATATCAACAAGACAACAACAACAATAACAACAACAACGACAAAAAACAAAAAAACAGTCGAAAATTTAACGAGATTGTCATATATGCAAAACTTGAGATATTTTCTCTTAATTAATATAGTTATATATAAAGAAGATGATCAAGTAAAGAAAACAAGTCATTCTTACCGTGAAATACGTTGCTGCAAGAATGTGCCAATGGAGTCTGATCTATGAGGCTTGAAGAAAGAAAGGGTTTCTCCAATGAAAGGCCATCCCATGCTACCATCTAACGAGGAGTGATGATCTGTTGCTTCATTATTTTGCTTAGATTTTGAAATATAAAGAATCAAAGTAGAGAGAAAGACAAATCCTAAGGACAAAATTATGGATAAGACCAGCATTGTCTTTCTAGTTAGACTGATCCTATGGTAATAACTGTGTATATCTCTTACAGTGTCTTTTCTTTGTCTGCATATACCTCTATATATTACGCACGCACAAGCAAAATATAGAAATCTAGTGTAGGTCCACTGAATAAAAATTAAATGATTAATTAATTTTCTTATTAAAGACAAAGATAGTCATTTTTGTTATCATCTTTTTTGCAACTTTTGTTGTTGATTTTGGTGTGTTGACCAAAAAGAAGTACATTGTATTCCAGGAAATCTATAGATTCATATAACCTTCAGAGATTTCTCAGACCACACAATTGGAATCGAGTTAGAGATAAATTGATAAAATATTAAAAATGGAAATAATTTTTTTTTGTAAAGATTTATAAAATGAAAATGTACTATTCTCTCCATAGAATGGTAGCACAGTTGTCAATGTGTCATTACTTAATATATATTTACTACTTAAAATATGTACTTGCATTTAGTAAAAAATCATATATTACTATATAAGATATTAAAATGATTAGTAACCTATATAAACTATTTTCAGTTATATTATATTTCCAACTATTGTAAATTGCAATTTTCCTAATAAACCAAAAACACCTGGACGAAGCCCAATAGTACTACTTCAAAGGCCCAGTTGTTCATCAAGTAACTATCTAATTTAATATATTTAGAAAATTCATTCTCGTTTTCTAGAGGTTTGCTTTCGTTGGATACAGTACTTGTATTTGTAACTTTGTATGAGACTTGGTCATGCATGTGGCTGTGGGTGGCCTTTGTGGACATGTTCCGTCGTCCTTTTTTGCCAAATAAATGTTCAGTCATTTTTCGATTGTAACAAGTTTGTTGTGATAACTGTTTTGGTTTAATTGTTGTGATAACTTATTTTTCCTAAAAACAGTTTGTAATAATTTAATTAATATAGACTTCATGAGAAAAATAAAATCACATAAATTACAAAACAAGTATAACAAATTCTTATTAGCAAACATAATTTAAATTACCAAAATTAAATAAAATGTAATAATTTCAAGCTGTCACACAAGGCGTAAGTGAAGACCCACCACTCCAACATTTGCTTTCCGCTTCTTGTATTTCATGGACCCCCATGAAGCTAACCAACATACCTTTATTCTTTTCATTTTAAAAATAAAATTATATATAAATTATTTTATTTTATTTTATCTTTTGTGTTAAAAATGGCATTAATTTTCATCCACCTGCTCTTCCAATGCTCTTTTGCTCGTTTGGTGTGGGCTGTCTCTCCACGCCTCTCCAAGTGGAAAATAGACAAATTCTCTGTACACTGATATCCATATAGTCCTAAAAATCTGTTACACTCATCCTCAGCAGGCAGGCACCGTAAAGCTAGTGCGTTGGATTGATTGAAAACTATGGAAGAAAGAGTATAAATGACTTTATCTTTAACAATGTGGATTGTGCCGCACATGATCCGGTAAGCAAAGCAATGGAAGATGCAGAGAAATGGCTAATAGACAAGATGCTGAAGTTCAAGAAATGACAACAACTTTTGCAGACCTAGAAGAAAGGAAATGGCAACCTCCACCACAAAAGTAGTTAATTGTGGAATTGGTTGGGTGCTCAGATATGGAGAAAGCAAAGCGTTGTGGATTGGAACCAAAACATTGCTGAAACCAAGACAAAAGCATTACTGATATTATTTTTGGGATTGTTGGGATATTATTTTTGAGTCCGATCCCTAACAATTTTTACAATGATCATAGGTGAGGAAGATGGTAGTAGATTATATCAAAAACATGTTTCCCCATGTCTAAGGTGTCAAGTTGGTGTTCTATTCGAAAAAGAGTAAATGGAATGATTGATAGAATGGCGAAAGGGATAGATTCTTTCATTTATGAACTATGTACCTATAAACTGTGTATGGTGTTAAATTAGATAAATCATGTTGAAGTTGAGAAAAAAAAAAAGAATTATAATATTCATTGTGCCCTTCATGTTCACTCGATGGCTCCAAGATACAATATACCCATGTTTAATCATAACTTATGATTTATCACTCCACCAACGCTAAATTATTAGACTAAAACCCTTTTATCTGCAAAATTAACCTTTTTTTAAATACTTGTCTTCATCTGTTTGACTTTAGAGATATAACTCCATTGACACAAGCTGCACCTTGTCTGTTAATATCTATAATTTTAGTATTTTGTTTCCTCTTTTAATTTCGGAATGCAGAAGAAGATTTTACAGTAGAAGTATAATCCGAATTCCTGTAATTTAAATATCGAGATTTTAAAAATAATAAGCTAAAGTTCCTAACTTTTATAACAAATTCTTTCATTCTCTTCCTTTACCCTTTCAAGTGCCACTTTTTCTTCCTAAATCCTCTCTCTCTCTCATTTCCCGATAACAAAAAGAGCTCCAATCTCAATCTTTCAGCAGCTAAAACAAATGTTATTCGTCTAAGAGACTGTGAAAGAGAGAGAGAGATGGGAGGGGTGACGTCATCAGTTGCGGCGAGGTTTGCTTTCTTCCCGCCGAGTCCGTCGTCTTACAGGCTGGTCTGCGACGAGCTGACCGGACTTCTTCTGATGAACCCATTTCCTCACCGCGAAAACGTCGAAATCTCAAAGCTCCCGACACGTAGAGGAACAGAGATCGTGGCTATGTACGTCAGACATCCGATGGCTACCTCTACGCTGCTTTATTCCCATGGCAACGCCGCCGATCTGGGCCAGATGTATGAGCTCTTCATCGAATTGAGCATCCATCTTAAGGTTAATCTTATGGGGTATGTTAAATTTTCAGTCTTTAACTCTGTTTCCTTTTTTTTTTCCTTTTGCTCTCTCATATTACAGCTCTGATGATGGATTAGCTCTTCTGGTCTGTAATTGTGTTCTGTTTGGTGTCTTGATATGATCAAATTCGTAGACTTTTTTCTATGGCTATTAGGAATTTCTAGTCTGTTTCCATGTTGGTTTTGGTGTTAATGGTGTTTGCTAATTGAAAACGGATGGAGTTGGAGATTTTCTTTCTTTTTTTGGTTAAATATTTAATTTTGGAGATTTTTCTCCTTCCTGGTTTCTTCTGATTCACTGTTTGATTGGTTCTTTTAGGTTATGAGACAATTCAATTCTATGATATTTTTTCTCCGTATATAACTTATTCTGATCAGAACTTTTTGCTGAAAGTTGAAACATATATCTGGTTAAGTTGTTGCGGAATAATTTTTCATGAAAGACTGAATTTTGTTCTTGTATCGAGTCTTTATGCTCAAGATGTTTTTGGGTTTAATCTGTATGACATTTTTCATTGGTTTTTCCCAAATTCTGATATAGTATTGGTAATCTTAACTTGGTTGTACTTCTAATGCTAAACTGTTGTGTGTATTAGCTCTTGTATGTTTCAGATTCTGTTTTTGAAATTTTTAGTTCAGAATGATCTTTATGAACAAGACATCTCTCAACTTCAGATCCTTAATAGCTTGATTTAGTTCCATAAATGTTTGCTTTTCTACATTCTTCTTGCAGGTACGATTACTCCGGGTATGGACAATCTACTGGAAAGGTTTGTCTTTTAGAATCAACAAGGAGAGATATTGATAATGGCTATAGAACTAAATCCAAGAATCTTTTTTTTCGTGCGACTGCAGCCGAGTGAGCACCACACATATGCTGATATCGAAGCTGCTTACAAATGTCTTGAAGAGACGTATGGAGCAAAACAGGAAGACATAATCCTCTATGGCCAATCCGTAGGAAGTGGACCTACATTAGATCTCGCTGCTCGATTGCCTCAGTTAAGAGCTGTTGTTCTCCATAGCCCTATTCTTTCGGGTCTAAGAGTAATGTATCCAGTGAAGAAGACATACTGGTTCGACATCTTCAAGGTAATAAACTCATCATCTGTTGATGGATCATTTTTTTCCGGTTTTCCTGCATCCTTCTATCTGCTTCACAGTTGCAGGTTTATGCATTTTCTCTTGCAGAATATCGACAAAATCCCACTTGTGAATTGCCCTGTTCTCGTCATCCACGTGAGTTACATATCCATTTCTCTCTGTGTATCCGTAATCAAGTGTCTTAAAACTCTCTCTAATTATTCTTCATCTTGTTGCAGGGAACTTGTGATGAAGTTGTTGACTGTTCCCATGGAAAACAATTATGGGAACTATCTAAAGAGAAGTATGAACCGCTTTGGCTCGAAGGCGGTAACCATTGCGATCTAGAACACTACCCTGAATACATCAAACACCTTAAGAAATTCATCACAACGGTAGAGAGATCTGTCTCCTCGAGGGCGAGCACTGGCCAATCACAAAACCAGAGCAGCGATGTGGAAATGCCGAGGCAGAGCGTAGATAGAAGAGAGAAGCCAAGGCAAAGCCTTGATAGAAGGGAGAAAGAGAAACCTCCAAAGGGTACTTCGAAGAAGAGTAAGCTGAGAATCACTTTCGAGCAGCATTTAGATCGGTCGAGGAGGAGCGTTGACTTCCACGACAAGGCAAGGAAGAGCGTTGATCATCATCATCAGACTCATCATCAGATTGAGAGAGGAAGAAAGAGTGTTGATAGATTGGATAGAGTACGGTCCGAGTAAACCGGAGAATTCTACAGTACGTACATAAATTGTTGTTACAGAACACACATTTGATCTTGGTTGCGATTCTAATGTTTATGTTTTTCTTTCTTTGTTTTGTTTGTGAGTTATATTCTGTAGTTTATTGGGGTGTAATATTTCCGGAACGTTGAAGCTTCAATCTTATGAAAACAATTGAGAGAAACTAAATTAGGGCTTTGTATTACCCGCATATATTTATTTACATATAAGCAATATAGATTTGCAAACTGACAACAACAAAAAAATCGAACTAAACAAAAAACAAAAGGTTCGAATTACAATTCTCGCTTGAATGATTCTTCTTCTCTCTACAATTTGAAGTTTTAAACTGGCCACTGAAAATTCATTAAATGAAAGTTACCGGGACTAGTAAAAGCTTCGTTAAAGAAACAAGAAGAATCGAACATCTACGGAAAAACAGCAAAAAACAAATATCAAAAAAAAGGTAGCGAACAATACAGACAAAAAGATTGAATTAAAGAGATGTTGTCTGTTTCTTAACTCTGTCAGACCATAAACCAATGTCTTCGAAACCCTAAAGCCCCATAAAACTTCACCATGCGGGACTTTCTATGTTTTGGTAATGACTAGTGTGTATATGTAATGTGTATACTACTCAGTACTAACTATATCATCTATACTAAATCATCTGTGCAGGCAAATATTGGGGTCTTAATTTGGGCCTAGTTCAACTCTTTAAGACTAAAGCCCAAATTGTTTTTGTTTTGGTAAATCCCAAAATGTATTTTGAGCCTCTTATTCTAATTTCTGAATACAATTAACCAATGTTCAAAAAATTCCTAGGCGGTGGCTAGGCGGGTGATAGGAGACTAGCGCCTAGGCGGATTAGTCGGAGACTAGGCGGAGCCTAGGCGTTAGCAAAATTTTTGTTAATTTTTATAAATTTTCTCTATATATCATATTTTTAAAAAAGCTTTAATTGTTTTCTTAAAAATTATTTTATCAAAATTTATGTTTGAATAAAAAAGTAAGAAAATTTAATAAATAAAATTATATAATAAAGTTCAACAAAGAAATCAAACTAAAAATCATCAAATTCTTCAAACTAAAATAAGTTTTAATCTAAAAACTTTAAAAATATAAAGCAAAGAGAAATATATCTAACTTATTCTTCAAACACATCCATATATATCCACCATCTGCTTATTTTCAGACTCAAATTCAAAATCAATAGCTATATCATTTTCATCGTCGGAATCAATATCTCCTCTAGGCTCATCGTTAAAATTGAAAGTTAAAACTTAAAACAAAGCACAAACAAAGTAAACAAAGATGAAAAGATAAATTAAGAGAATACAATATAGTTATATAATATGTACAGATAGATAAAGAGAAGATTAAACAAACTTGTAGAGTTCAGCAATAGAGAATAATGATCGCCTCTTGTAGTTTATGAAAGTGAAGTAGCGGGGAGGAATGAGGATGATTATATTAAGTTATTAACCCTAATCCATGTTTCAAATCTTGTTTTTTTCTCTCTTTTCTGTAAACCGATATTGGTTTACTATCCAAAACCGTAAAATTTGACTGAAAAAAGGATAAAGTTAATTAGTATGATTTGGCCGATTTTACTGATTTGGTCTGATTTTTCCGTTTTTCTCCGACTTGATCTGATTTTTTGCTAAACCGAATTTGCTTCACTGATTTTATGAAAATCGGGTCGGCTAACCCTGACTTGCCGCCTAGACGGCCGCCTAATCGCCGACTAGGCCGAGTTTTTGAACACTGCAATTAACCAATTGTCCTATTTGTTGAATCACTGACAAAAACTATTATTTCAAATTCTAAAAATAGTTTCTGTCAATGATTTAACAAATAGAAAATTGGTTGATTGTTTTCATATAATCCATTTTTGGGGTCTAATTTTGTCCTATTATTTTAAAATACTTCCTAAAAATAGATTTCAAGATTCATTTCTTCTCTCATATCCATCTATTTTCCTAGTTTTTCTCATCTGCATAAACATATAAATTCAGTTCTCCTTGTCTTATTCTCACATCCTAAAGCTTTTGCAGTATTTCTCCATAGAGTAAGAAAAAACAAAAAAAATAAAATAAATAATACTGCTTTAGCTTTTGGAATATCTTCCTTTTAATCTCAATAAAAAAAAAAAAAAATGGCACGCCAATTTGTCGTATTTGCCTTATTGGCTTTAACCATCGCCACCGCATTCGCCGCCGACGCTCCCTCAGCCTCCCCCAAGAAATCTCCATCACCCACCGCCGCACCAACCAAGGCTCCCGCCGCCCCGTCCAAGGCTCCGGCCGCCGCACCAAAGACCTCTTCCGTCGCCGCACCTAAATCATCAGCCTCTTCTCCCAAAACATCTTCCCCTGCTGCCGGAGGACCCGCCGCCGAAGACGATTACTCCGCCGGCAGTCCAAGTGACGACTCTGAGGCACCCACTGTCTCCTCCCCGCCGGCTCCCACACCCGACAGCACCTCCGTTTCTGACGGACCAAGCGATGGACCCACTGCAGAATCACCAAAGAGTGGTGCCGTGACCACCGCCAAGCTCTCCGTTGCCGGTACAGTCGCCGCCGTCAGCCTATTCTTCTTTTCTTTCTAAGTTGAATCAGTCCACGTTTTTGCTTGGAAGGATCAGAGATTTGTATAATCTTTTGAGATGAGGCAGTACATTTATTTTTATATATATACATCTATTAATCGAGATTAATTGGAGTTAATATACCTAAAAGTCATTATGAAATTTTGTTAGAAGCAATTTTTTCATATTTTGTTTAATAATATATATTTAAATTTTGTGGAAAGGCATATGATTTTTGTGGTCTAATGATCTTTCGTCGCTTGATTATATATATATACACTGATAACAAAAAGTGTTAAAAAGACAACTAGTCAATGAAGGTAGGACCTACATTATTGCTCTTTTTCCACGGATATTTCTCTCTGATTGGTTCCCTTTCTCATGCTTTATTGTTTCCTCTTCAGCTTTTTTTAAATGGCTCATTTGTAACTCCAAAATTTGTCTACGTTTTTGACACACACACACACCCAACAAAAAAAGTACTCCAGGTTTTACTTTTACCTGTAGTTCTAGTCAAATATAGTAATTATTAGCCATAACTTTCGGAGGTAATAACCCAAAATAACGAAAAAGAGAAAATTGTCTTCTAAAAATAGCATCTTTTAGAAAGTCTTTAAATTTCAGGAAATCTAAACAACATGGTACTTTGAGAATATCCTATTTTCATAAGCTAATCTTTATTCGATAATATTTTCCTCCTTTTTAAGTGATTTTTTTTTTTACACACGATTACTAATACTACATACAGTTTTTGTTTTTCTTCCTAGATGAAAAGCATATATGATAGTTAATGATCGCTGTGGAGTAGAACTTATATGCAACATCCTTAATATATATATTCCACATTTTAATTCTATTTTATAAAGGAGGAATCAATCAAAATGAAATCCATGAAATTTATGAAAATATATTGAGGTTGATCAAATATATAACTTCATTGCCAATAAATTTGTATAAATGAACTTCTGTTTCTGTAACCGTGCATAATTGCAGCCTAAAGAAAATGTTTAAGATCATTAACAAAAAAAGACAAAAAAATGAATAGAACTTTTTTATTATTTCACGTGAATGTTATCATAAAAGAAAATCTATGTATACGAAAGGTGTCATCAAATAAGACTGTAATTGTTCAGGATGGTACTGTACCATATAGCACTTCATTTGTCACTGCTGTCGGTGTTAGCAAATTTACGATAATACGCCTTACGAGACTATTGAATGTATATGTCATTTCTTTTATTTTAATATGAATGATGTGGGTTCTTATGTTTGCCTTGTCAATTTATGAACTAGATTCGGGTTTTGACAACAAAAAAAAAATATTTCAGTTATCACGATTTCCTTGCGTTTGATGACACCGTGGAATTAAAAAAAATGCAAAATGCTATCCTCTCACGGAGGAAAGTGGAAAGAAATTACTTTTTCTATATTTCCTACCAATATGGGCTCGAAAAATCTCATGTTTTCTTGATTAAAAGAATAATCCCATCCTAATTTGCTGCCTTAAGAAGAACTCATGTTAATAACTTTTTTTTTTATCTTTGTCAACCTCATGTTTAATTTTAGTCAGTATATAATATGTAAATGTGAACTCTGCAAATGTTGGTGCCCAAACAAGATGCTTGAAGGCCCTTTAACAAAAAAAAAAATGCTCATACAAGAAAACATCCCAAACCTTTTAATTAATAGAAACGTGAACTATATAGTAAATGCCGGTATCTAAAAAGTCAAAAACAAAGCGCTTTATGAAAAGTTTGTAATAAAAATGGAGTTACCCATAATTAATCAAAAGTTTAAGACACAATGTAATCTATCCAACCTTACACAATGTAATCTATCCAACCTTACTCCCTGCACATCCAAACAGAATCCAAGATTACAATAGTTTTGTCCACTGACTGATCGACACGCGTCAAAAGGTACCATCACTGTCAGCTTTCCTTTTCCCTCCACCTACATACTTCTCTCTTCTTGAGAGAGAGAGAGAGAATTGGAAAACAGAGAATAGTTATTAGAGTGAGAGACACAGTGAGAGAGAGAGGGATCGGATCATCGGAGATGTGTAGCAAAACCAGTCCGGTCGGAGAAGAAAAACAGAGTACGACGAGAACATCGAAGAGGATCAAGAAGAGGAAAGACAGAGAATCAACCACCATGGACAAATCTCCTTCGAATCTTGAAAAGTCTCGTAAGGTCAGAACAAAGACGAAGAAACCCAAATTTCTCAGTCTCAAGCTCGAACTCAACACATCTCACGAGATCAGCGAGGATCCCGCAACCACGAAGAGCAAGAAGAAGAAGAAGAAGAAGAAGAAGAAAAATCTATCGAAACAGAGCAAGACGAAAGGAGCTGATAGTGATACGACGCCGTATAAGGAGAAGAAGAGAGCGGAGACTCTGGTCGGAGAGAAAGAAGAAGAGCAATACGACACCGTTGCAGCTTACCTCTTCAATTCCGCCACCGACAGCACAATTTCTTCGATCCACGATCTCCTCCCTTCCTCCGCCACCGATGTCGATTGCGGCGGAGGAAGGAATCTGTCTGCGTACGATCGTCAGGAGCACGGTTCTTCGTCTTCTTCGCTTCTACGGACTGCGATGAGGAAAGGAGCGAGCGAGGAGGAGGAGACGACGGAGGAGCGGTGGGTGAGTTACTCGGAGGTTGTGGAGGAGGTTATGAGTCGGAGCGGAACTCCACGTTGTTGCGGTGGCGACGGAAACGATGGACGGCCTTCTCTGGCTTTGAAGCTTGATTATGAGCAGATCATGGAGGCTTGGTCGGATAAAGGTACGCTTTATGTCGACGGAGAACCGCCACAGACGGTGCCGGACTTGCATGCTTCTGCTGATGTAAGTAAAAGTCTCTTCATTTTTTTGTCATTTTATATAATCAAAATATGAAAAAAAAAAGGTGAAATTTTTTAATGAGATCAGGGTTTCTTTTTGAAACCTGAGTGTAATGATGATACCCTAATTAAATTAAGACTTTTGACTATAATATTAAAGCTTTGACTAGAGATCGAAAATGTAACGGCAGAATGTATTTTCTTTTTTAATTTGACTGTAAAATGTCTAATGTATGTTAATTTTCTACTTACCTGTTTGATTGATGAAAACATTTGTGAAATAAATGAAACCGAGGTGATCATTTCATAACTGTTGGCAAAAGTACCAAGAAATTATTTTACATTTTGTTATTGATTAAGCCGGTTAACAAGATTTGATACTAGGCAAGTGTGTTTTGATGGTGGTTCAGGCGTTTACCGGCGGCGGAGAGGCGGGGAGTCTATGGGCGGTGCCGGAGATGGAGACGACAGAGAGGTTATGGAGAGGGCATAGAGAAGCGAGCTTGCTCCGGTATAAAGAGAAACGGCAAAACCGCCTTTTCTCTAAGCGGATTCGATACCAAGTTCGTAAACTCAACGCTGAGAAACGCCCTCGTATTAAAGTAAGCTTCCTTCTTCTCTTTTCAACATTTCACATGCGACATTTACTGCATCTAAAATGGATTATAACACGTACATTACATGTAATTTGATTGAACTCACCGAGAACTATAATTGGCTGATTCTAAGTAATCATTGGTTCTTGTTAATCTCTTTTCAGGGCCGCTTTGTGAAGAGAGACGATTCGTAAACCACTAAAACCTGGTGGTTTGTGGACAGAATAGTCTTCGGAAAATAACCAAGTGGCGGATGTTTGGTATATTATATTTTGTAACTTTTTGAGAAGGTAAGGCCTAACCGGAGTATACCGAGATATGAAAGTGGGGTTGGTCTGTATAGGGGTCTTGACCAGCTCGGTTATGCCAAAGTTTCGGTTTTGTTTGCCCATTTTAGTTCTAGTTGACTAATTTGTACGAAATCATCTGAACAATAATAATAATAAAAGTGGATATCAACGATGAGTTATTTGATTGCATCATACTTCTTGTTTTTTACTTGTATTAGCGTGTAACTAACTCTCCTGAAAACTTTGACAGATATGTATATTACAACATGTAAACATATTACAACTTCGAAATAGAATGACTGCGTGGGATCTATAGAGTTAATAATGACAATTATGCATAGTTATTACTCTTGTCTGATTTTATGTTTCACCAAGAAGAAGTTAACAAACAACTAATTTGACAAATTGGTTTAGCTGTTTATACTATTATAGTGGGACAAGAAGTGGAAATGTTGTTAAGATCAAGAAGTTTTTTCTCTTTGAAGGCAGGATCTTCTAACAACAACACTTTGTCTTTATCTCCAACACCAACCATGTGTAGATATTCATCATCCTCTCTTTCTTTCCCTTTGAATAATAGCCTTTGTTGTTTCGGCTCTAAACCGGTAACCAATGACAATACCATCTTAAGTTCTCCTGTAAACCCATAAATAGGATTTTATATTACAAATCCGAGGTACGTAATATCAACAGATATGTATTACTCATTAAAACAAATTTTACATTGTATTTCTGATTTCACCCTTATTTATATGATTCTCTAGTTTCATAAATACTAAAATATATTTCATATTTTTGAATGACTTTGTGATTTTTAAAATGACAGTTTCCATAAACTCGCATATAATCTTTCACATTCTTTCACATCAGCTAAAAGTTCACAATTGAAATGAATATAGTTCAGTTGTTGAGTAAGTCTCCACAAATACGAAACATGATTAATAAGTGATTTAGGATGCGAGATATTTACCAAAAGTGGAGGTGGCTTCAACGGAGAGATCATGAAAATGAGCAAAAGTAGAGACTCTAATGGAGATCAAGTCTTCACCAACGCTCTCTTGTCTCTTTTGAACAAGCATACCTCCTGGCCTAAGTTCCCATTTGATCTCATAGTTGCTGCAGCAACTATTGTTGTTGTTATTACCAAATCCCTTTTGTTGTTGATCTTGTTGTGTGCCTTTGTTGTTGATTCTTTTACCAAATCCAAATCTAATCCCAAACCTCTTGGACTTGAACTTCATCATTTTTACTTTGATTTCTCTACGAAGATTTTTCTGTTGTCTCTCAAGCTTTGGGATACATATAGAACATGGAAACACTTGGATGGTTTATATAAGAGACAAGAGGTTGGATAATGACAAAATCACATACATACTTGCATGTGCAAGTTGCTTTTTGCAATTTACAAAGTCCGCCTCCTTTTATTTGTTTATGTTATGTAAATTATTTATGTGGAGTTTATTGATATAGAATAAGAAATTAGCCAATAGCCATGAATATGTGCCGACAAAGGATAACAAGATTTAAATAGGATTGATCGAGACTATTAAGAGAAGAGTTTTCAGCACATGGGCGATGGTTCGACTACTGATAAACAATGTTTCCTTGATTGAAGGACCGAACACGAAAAAAATGTAAATAAAAAACAATCTTAGTTATTTGTTAGTTAAATAAAAGTTATTATGGGTAGGCTTTGTTTTGTCTAGGAATTTCGGCGGGCCGACCTTGTTGTATTATAAAGTTTATCTTAGTTTGACAAATTTAATTCATACTTGTTTAGTTGTTCACTTAACGTGTAGAAAATATACGAGGCCTTTAAGGTTGTGTAACAGGCGGGACGAATTTCACTTGTAAATTAGACCGTTTTGTTTCTAAATCACATAGCATTGCGTTGCACATCAATTTTTTTTATATGTAAACACAGTTCAATATCACATCGTGTCTTGTTGAATTTTCTCAAATAATTCACAAAGAGAGAACTATGATTACCGAAGAAAAACTTACAACACAAATTGCCACCATATTTGTGTTATGTAATTCTTTAGAGCCAAATTGCCAGTAAAAAATTAGCATATGATATATTACAATCTTTAGATTGTTAAATAAAATCTCCCCTTCAAACAACGACAAATTAATAAATTATAAACGATCGCTTATTAATTAGCTTATCAATGTGTGTGTTTGTATATCATAAATCTAAATAAATATTCGACAAGGATCAAACAACTCAGCTTATAATTACGTAAGATTTGCCAAATCTGATTGTGTAAAAGTTAGTAGGGGAATATCAGTCTGTCTACTGCAAGGCCAAATGTTAATAAGTTTACAACATTCTTATTAATTTTAACAAAACGCCAGGACTTTAGTTCACTTAAAATCTAATTTATCGTAAACTGAGATCCACGACCGATTTGCATCCAGTTATTATTTGCATGAATGTAGAATCAAAATCTTTAAAACTCTAATGATTAAGTATATATGTATGTAATTATTAACGGACAAGATGATATGACATCGCAACATGTTATAGTAGCTAGAAGACGGTATTTGAGATATGGTGAATCCACATTAATATTTCTTCTTTAACAAATTGATCAACCAAACATGGTTGCCCATCATAATTATACATATATACCTACAAAAGATATTTTATCTATGCACACAATAATGTGTTTGTGGAACATAGCATACATGTACTATATGTCTATGTGCATGGGCCAGACATGTTTATGGGATTTTTACAAAGGAACATATATCCTTTGTACCCAACCTAAAGTATGGTCTTCAATGCATTTCTGTCACATGGAATTTCTATCTATTTCCACTTGAATGAAAAGAAATGCCGTAAAAAAGGAACATAGAAATGTTTGTATAATATTGTTCTTACTGAAATAAAATTAGAATTATCACTTTCAAAAATCGACTCATCAATAAGACAATAACTCATCATAAATACTTTGAACTATGTATAATTTAGTTTAAATTTTAGAATTTTTAATGAAAAAATCATTTAAGTAAATAAATTATGAAAATTAGTTTTTATGATAATTTTTGTCTGTATCTTTTATAAAATAAAAATTTATATAAGACTATAGTAAAGATGTGCAAAAAAAGTTTAAATTGGGCCTTAAAAAGCGTATTGGAAGATATTGGGCTTAATAGTTGGGCGATTTCTTAGATGATATAACAAATGGGTGAAACGACACCGTTTACATGGTTTTCTCTTGTAGCAATTGAAGCTTACCCGCTCATAGGAAATTGGATGGCCACAAGCGCACCACACCATCACTTAACCAGAAATAAGCTAAACCATTTCTGGTGTGGCTGTGTCCGAGTTTTCGAATTCGAGATTCTGCTTGAGAATCAGTGGCATGAATATATTGAGCGGTTGGATCATCATAGTTCATATTTGATATTCACATATAGTTTCTCGTGAAACACGCAAAGGTTGAAGCAAGCTTAAAGGGTTATCGTTTTACTGATTTGTATATAGCGTACTGCCGGTGTAAGCATCTGCGTTCGGGGTTTTGTTGTGTTTAGTGATGAATTGTCATGAAAGGTTGCGAACTTGAGGCGTTTGAGTTTGTGGGTTATTGTTTTCCCCGGTGAAACATGCGAAATTTGATGATTTGGTTTCTCTTTGATTGTTCTCGCTGGTGAAATTTCGTTGGAAAAGATGCAAGCTTTAAGCATTTGGCCATTAAAGTTTGGTCTTTTAGTTGGATCAAGATTGGAATTTGAGTTGGATTGTTCATGTTATGTAGTTAGCCCTAAGACTAGAAAGAGGCAATATTTTGTTGAACAGGCTTGCTTTGGTAGTATATCAAGCTTTCTCTTGGTTTCGAGTAATAGGAAATTTGAAGGTTTGGCCATAAATCCTAGCACAAAGGTTCTTTTTCTCTGTGAGCCAAAGAAAAGTTTGTCAGGATCATCGGTTGGGGTAGGATGGGCCACGGAGCAACGTGAACTCGGGGAGGAAGTCTCCAGAGAAGATTCAAGTTCAGTTACTGCATCGGACTCTGATCATTCTAAATCACAGGCTGTAACTGGAGGAGAAAAAACCAATGCAAGAGTTGATGTCAGAGAATTGGCGTATAGTTTACGAGCTGCTAAGACAGCGGATGATGTGGATGTTGTTCTCAAGGAAAAGGGAGAATTGCCTCTTCAAGTCTATTGTGCTATGATAAGGGGTTTTGGCAAGGACAAGAGACTGAAGCCTGCAATGGCAGTAGTAGATTGGCTTAAGAGGAAGAAGATTGAGTCAGGCGGTTTGATCGGTCCAAACCTTTTCATATATAACAGCCTTTTGGGTGCGATGAAAGAGTCGAGAGGTTTTGGAGAAACAGAGAAGATACTGAGTGATATGGAGGAAGAAGGGATTGTTCCAAACATCGTCACTTACAATACTTTGATGGTTATTTACATGGAGGAAGGAGAGTTTCACAAGGCCCTTGGGATTCTTGATTTAGTCAAGGAAAAAGGTTTTGAGCCTTCCCCGGTAACATACTCAACGGCTTTGTTGGTCTACAGAAGATTAGAAGACGGCATGGGAGCTCTCGAGTTCTTTGCTGAGCTCAGAGAGAAGTACTCAAAGAGGGAAATAGGGAACGATGCTGATTACGATTGGGAGTTTGAGTTTGTTAAGCTCGAAAACTTCATTGGTAGAATATGCTACCAAGTGATGAGGCGGTGGCTTGTGAAAGATGAAAACTTGACCACCAAAATGTTGAAGCTTTTGAATGCAATGGATAATGCGGGGCTTAAACCCAGTAGGGAAGAGCACGAGAGGCTTATATGGGCGTGTACGCGTGAAGAACATTACGTTGTTGGTAAAGAATTGTATAAAAGAATCAGAGAGAGGTTTCCTGAGATAAGTCTATCTGTCTGCAACCATTTGATTTGGCTGATGGGTAAGGCTAAGAAATGGTGGGCGGCGTTGGAGATCTACGAGGATCTTCTTGACCAAGGACCTGAACCGAACAATTTGTCTTACGAGCTAGTGGTTTCTCATTTCAATATCTTGCTGAGTGCAGCTAGCAGGAGAGGGATATGGAGATGGGGAGTTAGGTTGCTTAACAAAATGGAAGATAAAGGATTGAAACCGCAGAGCAGACATTGGAATGCGGTTCTTGTAGCGTGCTCAAAAGCCTCTGAGACCGCTGCTGCAATCCAAATCTTTAAAGCAATGGTTGAAAACGGCGAAAAGCCAACGGTAATCTCATACGGTGCGTTGCTCAGTGCGCTTGAGAAAGGGAAGTTATATGATGAGGCGTTTCGGGTTTGGAACCATATGATTAAGGTAGGGATTGAGCCGAATGTTCACGCGTACACGATCATGGCTTCGGTTTTGACAGGGCAGCAAAAATTCAATCTTTTGGATACCCTTCTCAAGGAAATGAGTTCAAAGGGTATTGAGCCGAGCGTTGTGACTTACAACGCGATTATAAGCGGTTGCGCGAGAAACGAGCTAAGCGGTGTGGCCTACGAGTGGTTTCACCGTATGAGAGGTGAGAACGTTGAGCCTAATGAGATAACTTACGAGATGCTGATCGAGGCTCTTGCGAACGATGCGAAGCCAAGGCTTGCTTATGAGTTGCATTTGAAGGCTCAAAACGAAGGACTTAAGCTCTCGTCTAAGCCGTACGATGCGGTTGTTAAATCTGCTGAGAGTTATGGAGCCACCATTGATCTTAATCTTTTGGGTCCTCGTCCAGTGACGCCCAAGAAAGAGAAGAGGGCTTAGTGTATTATTTATGTTTTTGATGTAACGAACATTGTACAAGAGTGTTTACGTAAGTAACTGAATTGGTTGCCGATATTGAACAAGACTTAAACCCAAGAGCGCAGAGCAAGCAGTTGGATCTTGCTTGAAACAATGAAACATAACATGAAGTGATTTTGATTTTAGTGAGATGAGGAGTATAAAATCAACCGAGTTATCCAATAATTCACTCCGTCCATTATCATTGTTTCATCGAATTTTTAGGTTTTGCAAGTAAATTAGAGATTTAGTACACGTCCTCTCTAGTCGTATACTGTATACACATGCCAACGTGGCAACGACACCAGTCCAAGCAAGACTGAGTTAAGTCATAAACCAAAAAATACGTTATACAAATAGCTTCTTGAAATTTACAGCTTTTATTACTATGATACGAATTTATTTATTCGTTTAGACACGGAGGTTAATTTAATCTATCGCACTGACAATTTTTGTAAAAGAAAACTAACAATATAATTATATAATTAGTTCGATGATTGCAAAAATCCAAACACTTGACGGAAGCAACATCGTCGTCATTGTCTTTTACACCAACAACTACGATCACCATGATCTACAAATGTACATAAATATGTTATTTTGGTCCGATCAAATCAATTCTTAAGAGAAATATTTTAGTTATCGATATTTTAGTAGAAGTGGTTACTTAATGGTTTTTTTTATATATAAAAAACATCAAATGCATGCTTTCGAATGAAGTAGGTACAGTCAATATTTTATTCTTCTAAAAGTAGGTAGGTACAATTTATTTTGGAGCTCATTGTTAATTTAGAAACGGCTCAGTTTTCATACAAAAAAAAAAATATTTGATAAAAGGTTTTGTCAATTCAACAGGTTCTGTTTATTATATGTTTCCTTTAATATTGTTTAAAGAATGTTTCTTTTAATAGATGAAAGGCCGCACTGACCTAATTCACCTAACTATAAAGAACACATTGAAAACATATAAGTTTATATCGAGCATATAATATAAATTATAAATACAAAATTTATTGTGTCGCACATATGAGGGATATATGATTGGTTTTGCTATATATGTTTCCCGTTTTTATTACGTGTTACAAGAACTTCAAATGTAACAATGAAAATTTACTTAAACAACAATGATGATGGTGATCCTAGGAACAAAAATAATATAGGTTTATTAAAAAAATTGAGTAAAATATAGTCACTAATTACTATAGCTATTTGGGGGTAAATTAGTCATTATATATATGCATACAAATTGTACGAGCAAATTATAATACATCCGTGCACGCCATGCATAATCCACATCGATATTACATACATGAAATTAAGTTACTAATTACTTACGATAATTATATACTTGTTGATATATTACAATGTTGTATCACATTTTGTCATAAAAGGAAAGGAGTATCATCGAGATTGGCAAAGAGGTCCCATGGTAACAAAGGATCCGTCATATCCAAATCCCATTGCTCTAAAGAGATGGAATCTTCAGCAAGATATGATGAAGATTCACTTCCTGAAATATTACTATACAAAGATGAGAAAGAAGAAGACGAGATAGATATCTCGTTGCCTTGCATTTCAAATAGAGATCCGATGTCTACTTCTTCTGCACATAGAGTTTTGCAGTTTTTCGCCATAAGTTCTGCGTCATTATCGGACATTATTAATGTTTTCGTTGTGTCTGTTATAACACCATCTTTTGGAATTTGATCCTTAGTTTTCTCTCCTTCCTTGATGGTAGGTTTGATTTTCTGGTTTGGATCGGTTTGGTCCATAATATTATTCATCGGTTCATGCGTAGCCGGATCTAAACCAAGATGTTTCATCTTCTTCTTGATCTTCGTATTCCAGTGGTTTTTTATTTCGTTATCAGTTCGACCAGAGAAATGAGAGGCAATTTTAGACCACCTACGACGTCAAAGCATTCATAACACATGTCAGAAGCGAAAATATCAATAGCACTTTATACTACAAGTCTCATGAACTATAAACAAACCAAAAACGTTTACCGCATGAAGGATATGTGTATATAAATCTATACTACATGTATAAATCACATTACATATTTTTCCACAACCTATTCTTCACTCAAAAGTAACCCACTGCCATGCACAGATACGTATACTTCAAACTTAATTTTTGCTTTATAAAACATTTTTTCATAATTTTTAGAAAGAAATAAATGAACTCATGAAAAAATTTGAATGAAACATCTCGGACCTAAATCCATGCCACGTACGGTTACATTTGGAGATTTCATAATATAAAAAAAAACTAGTTTGAATACCGACTAAAAAAAATTATATGATAAAAATTAAATGAATTATCGTACCGATTTCCAAGTTGAGAGTGAAGTTCCATAATCCGATCTTCTTCAGCATCAGTAAAACCACCTCTCTTGAGATCGGGTCTCAAATAGTTTATCCATCTCAATCTACAGCTCTTCCCACATCTCAACAAACCTTCAAAAAGATCAGAAAAGCAAGAGATTAAAACCCTAATTAATTATGCATGCAGGTATAAATATAAATTTTTATATAAACAAAATAAGCACCTGCGAGTTTGGGGACAATTCTCCAGCAGTGGATGCCATTGTTAAGAATGAAGTTCATGAGTCTATGATCTTCTTCTATAGTCCATGGACCTCTCTTCAATCCAATTTTGTCACAACAAGGTTTTCTCCCCATTGATTTTTTTTTTAAAAAAGGAAACTCTACATATAGCTATAATAATGCTAATGTAAAGCAAAGCGAGAGAGGTTGATGAGTTAGCCAGAAATATAACGAAGAGAGCTTTGTATCAAGTAATGGGCATCACTTATAAATAATAAGAGGTGAGTTGGGAAGGGCAAAGATTCTCTCTTTTGACAGGTCACTTACAGGCTAAAAGACAAATAAATCCAAATTTAAAAAGCTAAACACTAATAAGTGAAGCAGTAAATAATGATTGCGGAGACGCTTAAACAAAGATTTAGTGAGAAGTGTGTGAGGTTGTTTTACAATAATATGAACTTGTCGACAAACTTCTTTTAGCTTATGATTCATTAGTTATCAAAGTTTGCACTAAAGCAATACTTAAACTAATTAAATGCGTATAAATAAACTACTTGCAATCAACTATTAGCCATTACACAGTGATCTTGTTTCTATAAGGAGAGACTAACTAATTATTATTCATACGTGTGGTGGCGGCAGAAGAATAATCCTCGTTCATTAATTACTTCACTAGCCATTAATTCTTCATTGTAAACAGTTTAAATAACAATAAATTCCAATTTTTACCGACCCAAAAGTTTAATTGGGATTTCGATTTGAGATTTCCTGAGTTTTTTTTTTAAAAAGAACTACAACATTATTAATCAAGTTTCCACAATATATTACAAGTTATTTGTTTGCTTTATTTCTTATGTTGAGTTTATGATTATTAATATGCTTTATTTCTTATGTTGAGTTTATGATTATTAATAGTATATGCTTACTTTAATTGATAACTAAAGGAATTTCATTAGTTGAATAATAATGTTTTGTTAAAAGTGTGGTTAAAAGAAAACGATTGGAGATTTGTTTGGATTCATTGGTCTCCTCCTTCAAACTTCAGCCTTGTGCCTATTCGGTCATCAAAGCATCTTTTATTTTTCCATTATTCTGTTTGTAAATATATTTGTAGTTGCTATGAATACTTTTTACGTCATCATATGTTAGTTTGCACTTTGCACTTCATGATTAGGCAACTTGCTTAGTAAAGAAAGTCGATTTTATATTTCGTGAGCTATAATATGTACACTATGTAACAAAATGATTTAGCATAATATTTTCATAAATGACCAGTTTGATGCCAACAAACTACAATTGGCATTAAAATACTCCAAAACCAAAACGGAGGGGATACTCGCGTTCATGCATGAAGGAATATTCTCCAAGTACGTGAAGGTATATGCATATGTCAAATATGGATCAATTAGAAATCTATCTTATTATAGATCAATGCTGAAATTTATTAGGCTATGTGTCATAGTCTATTATAATCTTTAATTATCAACCTAACTCGATATATGTTTTATAAAAGAAAAAACCATTTTGTACATCTAAATTGTGTTAGTTAGTTTTGTATATATTGAATATATTTAATTCGTCGTGAAAAACAATGATGAATCTCATCATGCCATCCAAGAGCTGAATGCAAAAATGGATAAGATATTGAGCTCTAGCGGACTAAGAATCAAAATTAAGAAAAGGAAGTTTGTTTTAAAAAAGAGAGTATTTGATTCGTCATGCCTCATAATGTGATGTGAAACATTCAACTTTCATTAAGCTACTATATAGAAAACTATTCGAACGAGTTATATATTAGACGTCAAATATTTATATATATATATAGGACCGCGAAAATCCGATTGAAATCACGAATAAAAAATAGCAATATTATAAACGATATGTTAAGGTAAGAGATTAAAACGAGAGTTAGAAAACCGATTGAAAATAGACGAAAACACGGAGTCGAGATATAATCTCTTTCCTTAACTCAATAAATCGTCTGTAATGTGTGACGGTTTGTTGCGATTTTTGAATCACAGGATACAACCGTGATGAGATTATTACGCAACACCCGTAATAGAATCTGCGAACTGAAATTATACTACGTTATAGCTCTCGAGACACTTACGATATTAAGACGAGAGGGATTTGCTGGAAAGAATTATTTGCTGTGTGTTTAGAGTATTCGAGAATTCGATTATAATTCGATGATTTAGAATGAGAGAAGAGGGCGTCTATTTATACTGGAAGGTTCAGCTTGATCCGCAAGGAATAAGCTTTGGCGAAAAGGAATATTCACGGAATATTCACCTTTTTCTGCAAGTAAAAGGATTCAGAAATCTTCTGTTATTATCTGAACGCAATCTTTTATTTCTTAAGATTTATCCTTTCAATATGCAAAAATATTTCGTAAGAACTAAGAAGCCTATGATCCACACCCAGCTATATAGAGCCCAAGAGCCCAATAGCTCAAGAGCCCAAGAGCCCTAAGAGCCAACTAAAAAATGAGCACGAGCACGAGCCCGAGCCCAGCACCAACACCGGCACCGGCGACGACGGCAGCGCGTGTAGGTGTTTTTGCATAATGCCGTTTTACTTCCACAATGCTGCTGACCCTTATTTGTGAGATTTTTCTCTTTTGTGAACAATGTAGGACAAATACACTTCCACTAAACTTTCACTTTTAGTTATAGCCAATAGGAACATTTCATTTCTATAGGCTCAAATCCAAATCTCAAATAAATTTATAAGGTCTATTTGCTTATTAAACTTCATTTCTTATTTACACACAAACTCAATCTTACAAGTCTAAATGCTTATTAATATTAGATTTCAACAATATATAAAACAAAAAAGTTATAGATTTTATTTATTATTATTGACGTATATATATAAGAGATCGATGTTTTCATTTCGTAAATTGTACATTACTGTTTGTAGTATACAAGCTTTTTTGTCGAGTATTATACGACCTTATTCAGCAAAATAACTATATTTCAATTCTTTATCATTGCGTGGCGCATCATAGTCTTGACGAAAATAAGATTGTAGCTAACCAAATATTCGATTTTGTTTTGGTTCACTGAACTGAAGTAAGTTTTAGACTAGTACAATAAAGTATAGAATATGTGGGGACCTTGACGGAAGAATAGTTACACGAGGGACCGTTGGCCAAAGGAGTATACACGGGAGCCTATGTAAGAAAATTATTAATACACGGGGGACCAATATTAAACATCTTACCATTTACAAGCCCACTAAAATATAATCTTAGCTTTTTAGCCCATTAGGTCGAACTTATTTCCACATCTTCATTAAGTGGGATAGGCCTAAAGATCGAACTGCCATTTTAGTTTCTCAGTTCTCACTGACAAAGAGATTCTCCCTTTCCCCCTGTTAACCGGTTAATTTGTAGTACACATTTCGTTTTCGTTTCTTCGTATATTTTTTTCTGTAATTATTACTTATTTGTTTGCAACAATATTATTTTTAAGAATAGATATATCATTTTGTTTTTTTATAGCTGCGAAATTTGTTTGCTTTCAGGAATGCTATTATTTAGTTACTATTTTTTTCGGATGTTTTAGCTTAAACTTTTTAAAAAAAAGATTTTAGCTTAAACTCGTTGCTAAAACTTGGAATACTCTATTGGTAAATTCAAAGTCACGTACCTAAGTAAACCAGTACTAAAATTACATTATTTTATACCACATCAAGAGCAAAAAAAAACATATCAGCCTCATAGGAAGTACATATATACACCAATTTCTATTTGGTCGCAGTCTAACAAAACCGGATTGAGCTATAATCGATCCCTAATCAAACCGGAACAATTTGGTTTGGTCACTAAACGTCTCTCTCTCTCAAAGTAACAGCTGTTCCAGGACATTAACGAACATATAAATGGGTGCCCACTAACAAGTTCAGACACATCACCATGTTACATATCTGTCCTTTTTTCCGATTTTTTTTTGTGGTTTTTTTTTTTAAATGTCTAAGCGAACAACATGTAATGACAACGACTAATGATCGTCTCAACACGAATACTAATTCTTAAGCGTTGACTTTTAAATCCACTAACCAATTTTATAAAACCTTTCCCTCTCTATAAATTCAGACCCCTTGGTTGATACATCCTACAGAGAACAACAAAGAAAGACACCAAAGTAGGAAGACGAAGAAGGAGAAGAATAATTGAAATGGCAGCAAGAAGTCCTTTGATCCGCTTCGCCTTCGTCTGCATTGTCTTGGCCGTGTTGGTCATGACTGCCGAGTCGCACAACGGACACCACCATGGTCCGACTAAGGCTCCGTCCCCGGCTCCAATGCCACATGGACCAGAGGCTCATGCTCCGGCTCCAAGTGCTGCCACTTTCTCCGCCTACCCTCAGCTCATCGCCACCGCTTTGGTCGGTGCCTTGTCTTTCGTCTTCTGAGATGTGTTTCTATTCTAATTAATATCGTTTCTCTCTCGATCGAGTAATATTATTTATTTTTATCTCATGTCTTCCTTCTTTCCTTTCGTTTTCTGAGAGATTGTCATGATCTGTTTCTGTTGCCCTAATAAGTCCTATCTATAACTCCTTTTATGTTTTTATCGTATTTTCTACATTTAGACATCAACAAATGCATATCCAAACTAACAAATAAAAAATAAACACCCGAATATTGTAGTAACTTTTTTTTTTTTTGAACAAATATTGTAGTAACTTGCAACCAAAACCATGAGTACACCAGAATGTTGTAGTAGTTTGCAACCCACTGAATCATCAGATGTGCAAACTCAAAGCCGAATAATTTAAAATTCATTAGAACAACATGTAACGATACCAAAGTCAACGACCGTTCTCAAGAGTTACAAGACTCATTCACCAATCCTCCTTTGACTTTGCATCTATCCACTTACCATTTTAATACAATCTCTCTATCTCTGAGTCTCTGACTCTCGCCATATATTCAATAACACAATAATGTTCCCTCAATGGCTTTTTTTAAACAAAAAAAAATATATCATCTAGGACACTAGTCACTCGTTTACGTCAACAAAAAAAGGTCACTCGTTTATGCATTTTAATTTGACGTTAAGAATCTTCAAATATGAATTAACTGCGCAAAGTTGGTATTATAAACTCAATTACAAAAAAAAATCCAAAACCTTTAGAATTATAGTTAAAGAGGCATAACATTTTAATTGTTTTAACCCAATTTTATGCAGTCATTTCATACTTGAATATGTAATCTGCAACCATAATATTTAGAGAATAAATTTGGCAACTGCAAATCTTTGAAAATTAAATGGACATTCTTTTCGAATATTTTACAGAATAAGAAATAATTAATGAAAAACGAACTAAAATAAATAAATGGTGTAAATTAATAATGAGCCTGCCTCAACAAAGAATAAAGCCCAACAAGTATTTATTTTCTTGAATAAACGGAGCCCAACAGAGGCGCGTTTTGGTTCGACGTTTGCCTTATCCTTTCGTCTCATCTTCATCGTCGCCTCTGAATTTAGTTTTCCAGAATCTCTTAAATTTCAAAATCCGTAGGAAGAGGATTGAAGAAAAATGGCGCAGATGGTTGCGATGCCTGTAGCGCACTCGCTATCACTCATTTGCAATTGGACAAAATCCAATTCTCTCTCTCGCAACACTCTTGCTCTGCCAGCTTCAAACGCTCCCAAGGTAATGTTCTCTCTTGCGTATGATTGTTGTAATTGAATTTGTCTTGGTGTCATTTGTGCTAGTTTTCTATTAGGGGCTGAAGAAATCTTGTGTATAAGTGTGTGACTCACAGTTTAAACCCTACTAAGACCGAATCAATATAGGTACTTGTCTCTGGTTTTAGGGTGTTTTTGGTTTTTGTATTGAAATGCAGAAGCAAAGTCTAAGCATCCGAAGTGCTCGTGTTGGAGGTGTGGAGATTCCGAGCAATAAGAGAATTGAGTACTCTCTTCAGTACATTCATGGGATTGGCCGAACAAGGGCTCGCCAGATTCTCGTTGATCTCCAGATGGAGAACAAAATCACCAAAGACATGGCCGAGGAAGAACTCATCATTCTTCGTGATGAAGTCTCCAAGTATATGATCGAGGGTGATCTGGTATACACTTTTCTCCTACATCTAGCACAAAAGCAATGTGCATATAGCAGTCTATGTTTTTCTCCAGTCTCAACTAGTGATATGAGATAGCAACAAAAAATTTTGCTGCTGAATTGCTTTAGTTTGTGGTTTCATGATGGTTTTGGTTTGTGTTCTTTGGCCTTAGCGAATGAATTTGTGATTTGTGTTGTTGTGGGTGTGTGTGCAGAGGAGATTCAATGCTCTTGCGATCAAGAGATTGAAAGAGATCCAATGTTACCGTGGGGTAAGGCACATTCAAGGGCTGCCATGTCGTGGACAGAGAACCAAGAACAACTGCAGGACTCTTAAAGGCAAGAAAGTCGCTATTGCAGGGAAGAAGAAAGTTTCCAAGTAAACATGATCTTGATTTCCTTCTTGTTTTGTAATACTCTTTTTAGTTTGTCTAGTTTCTCTGTTTAAATTGTGATTTGTAATCCTTGAAACTTGGTTCGAATTGAGCCCTCTCCAGATTATCTTCGTTTTTCTGGCTATTGTTATTCCATATCTTCATCACTCATTATAAAGCTACAGAAAAAGTTGAAGGTTTTAGCATTCAAGAATCGTCTCATTGGACTTAGGGGTGGAGATGATTATATAAAACATTTAACAAAGAGGTGCTCCACAACATGTTGATTTCAAACCAAGAACAAACCTGAGAATTTGATCGAACCAATATGGTTTATTCAGAATATGTACACATGAATACATCATCATGCTTCAAAAAACCAAAAATAAAAATAAAACAATTGATAACTTTTGAGAAAAAAAACTCAAATTTTGAATTGTCTCTAATCCTACTCACAAAATCTTGCTATCATACAAAAATGAAAAATTTATTATATAATAGAAGAGTTTTCTATCTAAATTGTCCAAATCAACAAACCCTTAAATAAATATGCATTTAATACATATATATTTATATTTATTATTAGTATATTAAATATAATTACATATAATAAAAAGAATTTTAACGTTAAAAAAAAGAAATAAATGACAATTAAATATCAATAATTAAATAATTTTGTAATACTAACTAAATTTATAATATCTATATTTTATTAAAATGATATAGTGTTAAATTGAAAAACAAAATTAAAAAACAGTAATAATTAAAAAAAAGTCAAAAGACAATTAAAAAAATAAAAAATAGAAGAAATAGGATAAATTAAAATATAAAAAAAAAAGATGAAGACAAACAATATCAAAAAAAAAGATAAAAAAAAACAAACAAAAAAATAAGACGAAATCTATGAAAAAGAATTTGAAAAAAAAAGAGGAAAAAGAACTAGAGAAATTTTTGAGAA
Organism: Eutrema salsugineum; assembly: GCF_000478725.1. Taxonomy (NCBI): domain Eukaryota; kingdom Viridiplantae; phylum Streptophyta; class Magnoliopsida; order Brassicales; family Brassicaceae; genus Eutrema; species Eutrema salsugineum. The sequence goes on along the minus strand of NW_006256829.1, from coordinate 4,683,574 downwards.
TATGAAAATAAAATCGTTAAAGGTAATAAATGAAAACAAAAGATAAAGATAACAAACTATATGAAAATATGAAAATGAAAAAAGAGAAAAAAATATAAAAAAATATAAAAATACACAAATAAGGATAACTAATAGAACAGATGCATTGTTAACACAAAACAAATATAAAAAATTAATTATTATACTAAAAAAAATATCAAACGAATTGTTATTTAGAAATGCATATAAAATATATAAAATACAAACACAAATCAAAATCCGTGCGAACTCATTGACTCAACCCTAGTATGAATAATAACAGGGTATAATTTCAGTAAGAGAACTCGTGGCCGCGGATCGAAATGTATTTCTTGACCCAAATGGCAATATCTTCGGCGCAGGCCTGTGCCTGAGGAGTCTTGAGAAGCATATCAAGCGTTGCAAACTCATGAACTGCGTCTTTGTATTCTAAAACTGGAGAATCTACGTTTACCTTCCGAAGCTCCTCTGCATAAGCAATGGCCCGATCTCTCATCCAGTCATGCTCAGCCACTACTGTAAGCGTTGGAGGCATTAGCTTCAGAGGTGGTCCAGTGCGGTTATGGGCAAGTGGGTTTGCTGCCGGGTGGTCAAAGTTGAACTCTTTCTCTGGTAAGAAGAGTTTCCAGGCGAGAACAGAGACGGGCTTATCGTAGAAGTAAGAGTTTGCTAGTTTTATCTCGGACTGTGTTGGGTTGTTTCCGATGAAAAATGGGTACATAAGAACCTGTGCAACAACTTTAACCGGCTCTAGAAGTTTCCCAGCTTCCACTGCTTTCCGAGCTACGTAGTCTGCTATGTTCCCACCACAGCTCACCCCGAGAAGAACACATCTGTTTAAAGTCATGATGTGCAACAATTTGAGAAATTGAATTTGATGTGAGACTGCAACCAACGGAAGAGAAGCTATCTAAGTGAATTTAACTAGTTCTAAATAGAACCCTGACTTTGTTCTCAGTTCTTCAATAGATCAACCTGAAACTATCCTAAACATGTAATCTGCCGAAACGGGTCTACATTCCAAAAAGCATTCTCTGCAAGCTAACATCAAGAATGCTGAAACAAACTAAATCAGAGCGTGTTCTAACTTCAGTAAACATAAAGGGCTCTTGATCACATCAAAATCCACTCTATGGTCGTTTACATCTAACGCTTTGCTGTCTCTAGCTCATCATTCTTTAACTTTCATACTTTGTCTGTCTTAAGCAACAACCAGGCAAGGTTACAAATTCAAACCTGGAAGGATCGGCGTGAGCTGCCAGCCAAGGCTCAACCATGGAAGCTCCAAAAGCATCCACTATCTGTCCTTGAACGCTAAGTTTCTTCAACTCAACGCCATTGACGCGTCGATTACCCACACACTTGCAACAATCAGCTAGATTAGCCTGTTTCCCGAGCCAATGCAGCACCTTGACTCCGTCCTCGAACGCCGCAGGGTACCGATTATCAGGCGCAAGCCTATAACCTACGGCCAATACAATTACGTCGCAAACTTTAGCGATTCGCCGGCAAAAGAAGTCATTAGCCGCCGAATCGGAACTTCCGCTGACCCAACCTCCTCCATGGAACTGCAACATCACTGGAAGTTTCCGGGAATTCCTCTTCGGAGACGGCGCATATCCACCGTATGGTTCTAGATTCTCGATGTTGCATCCGTAGCTGTTCCTTCGAGATTCGTTCGGCGGAGAGTTCTGATTAAGAGAGCCGTGGCTGTGTCTCCGATCGGATCTGGGTTGGTGTTGATAATTATCTCTGTGGTGTAGCTTCAGCGAATCGGGTTCGGATGGAGAAAGAGCAGATTCGGGGAGGAAGATCCTTACCGTGAGTGACGTCATTGGATCAATGTGAATATCTTTGGTTGCAACCCCGTCGGTGAAGGAAGGATTCGCGGCGGCGACGGATTCATCAGATCGGGTCGAGACGCCGAACGAATCAGATAACCCATCAGCTGAAATCGAAATTAGATTCTGGAGCCGATGTTTCAATAGTAACTTGAAAAAGACGCTATAGAGTTTCACAGCTACGCTTGGCATTTCCCAGAACTTTACCGCGATTTCCCAAATTATTAACCCTAAAATTCCAAAAGCGTTGATCCAAGGTGTGAGAGATATCACATTTGGGGCTTCCCAACTTGAAATTGACCGAGTCTGAAGCTTTCCAGAACAATTGGGGAGACTGGAATCGAAATTGAATGAAGAATCGGGTGCAAAGAGTCAGAATTGATCAAGCCCACTTTCGGTTTCTATAATTTTCGACTAAATTACAGAGAATAATAAAATGATGACGACGACGAAGAGAGAGACACGATTGTGGACAAAGTGTCATTGGGGCTATTGCGAAGAGAGGAGAAAGTTATTCTCTGAAACGCGTTTACCGTAAATCGAAACTCCTGTCTCGCTTTTGAGATTTTGTACGTTCTAGAGGCGTACAAATGCTAAAAGATTCTTCTTTGCGTATTTCAAATACGGTATTTGTTTATGTTTATGTTTTTTTTTTCTCTTCGCAGATTATTATTTTAGGATTATCAATTGAGATTCCAAAACTAGTAATCATAGAGATTGACACTTCATTGTGTTTCAATCATATACTTATATGGCATAAAGACAGCACAAATAATGATTTATCTTATCAAAAAGTCCATAATTTCTATACCATCTTGGTTATTAAACAGAAACATTCATTCAAACTTTAAAGTTGATTTTTATTTCTTTTTGTAACCAAAAACTAGCTTAAATTTGGTAATGTAACAGATAATGCTACCTTGAATTAGTCATCCTATGGTTGTTTGACCATCCTACCTTTGGAAATGTTTAATAATCTTATTCAATGTTCAAATGACAATATGTAGAAGTTGCCATAAACGAGAAAGGAAGAAGAAGAAAAAAACTTGAAAATTCAATTTGGTCTGTGTTGGTAAACTTGATTCTATATTAAAATCAGACTCTCGAGACACATCATATATAAGACATTCGTCTAACTTAGAATATTAAAAATTGACACTAATGGCCGTTGAAAAAAAAATACTACTAATTTGCAATATATTAGACTCGGTCAATAAGGCCCATGGGACAATCGATAGGCAAATATAATTTAATGGGAATAGTTTAGATATTTAACGACATAATTAATCTGTCTAGTCTCTATATGGCATGTTGCTGTACAATAGATTCTTTTTTGCTATGACTGGAGAAACAGATTCTTTTGCAAGTTAACCTAATCAGGACGTATGTGCCACTGACCCAGGTTCGATTATACATCCATTGAACTTGAACTACTTGTCTAGAGGATTTTCAGACAAGTTCGATGTACTTAATAAATGCCTGAATCTAAATGTCGAATTAACAGGTAGATGTGTGTGAAACCGATTATCATTATCTTAAGTTTAATTTTGATTACTCAACAAGAAAAACAATGAAAATCTTAAGAACAAATCGAAACCTAAGATTATTGCTTGAAAAGTCAACCAAAGCAAGTCAACGACTCGGCCCATTCATTCCAAACAATAGATTCCCACCACCAGGCAAATAGGCAACGTTGGGAGATTTAGAAAGCGTAGCCGCGACTTCCCTAGCCGCCTCGATCCTTCTGAGCTCGATCAAACCCATCCCAGCATCTGCAGTCGCTTTAGTTATAACCCGAGCCGACTCGCTCTCTCCTTGGGCTCTGATCACAGCTGCTCGTCGCTCCTGATCAGCCTTTGCCACTATAAACTTGGACCGTTCAGCTTCTTGCTGAGCCACCTGCTTCCGCTCCACCGCACGTGAGAACTCTGGACCGTATTTGAGTTCCGTGATCGCCACGTCATCGAGTACAATGTTGAAAGCCTTAGCTCGCTTGATTAGCGTCTCACGCACAAGAGCCGAGACCTGTGGACGATCTGTTAGAAGCTGGTCCGCGTTGAACTGAGCCACCACTGCTTTCAACACCTCGTTCCCGATCGCTGGTAAAACCTTTTCACGGTACTCGAGACCCAAGTGGTTGAATATGTACGGAAGACGCGAAACCTAACTCAATAAATCCACATAAGAAAACTGTCTTGAACTGATATCTTTTTAGACATGATTAGTACTTTCCAATTTTTTTTTTAAAAAAAAAATCAAATGAGAACAAGTGATAATTTAGTTCATGTCAAATTTCTATTTATATATATATATATATATATATATATATATTAAGTTAGATCCATCTTCAACTTTCTAACCATATTAATGCAATTACCTCAGGGCGACACATAACACGGAGTGTGAGATTGACCATTTGAAGATCTTTAGTTCCAGAGTCGGAGTTGAATTCGTAAGGTTTGGTTCGAATGTCGAAGATATACGGCTTTTGCAACCATGGAACCTTGAAATGTGTCCCTTCTCCGATTGTTTCTTCGAGAACCCCTTTGAATCGATCGAACAGAACAGCTCTCTCGCCGCCATCAACTGTGTATATCAACGAGTTCAAGGCAGTCAATGTGGCACCTAGACCCAGAGCCGCCTTTGCGATCTCCTTCCAAGGGATGGTCGGATTCATATTTCTCCTAACTATGTTTTAGGTTTTCTGTAGTTTTATGGTTTTTTGTTTTCAGGTAGGAAGACGTAGTTAGAGAACGCAGGAGATGAGATTTTACAAGGACGTTTTTTTGCGTGAGGGAGAAGGAACGGATTAATAAGCTTGTTCAGGTTCTCATTTACCGGGTCGGGTCAATTCAATGTTGTGGTCCATATTGGTGGGCTTTGTGGCCATATTTTTTAGCCCGTTAAACCAAATGTTTTTTTTTCTAAGGTTTTCAGTTCCCGCGATGCACTCGCGCCATCTCAGTCCTGCGCGATAAAAACTCTCCCAAAATCTTTCTAGTGAGGAAGAGAGAAGAAGTAATTAGGAGAAGTAATACCGAAAGCAGTTAAGCAGGTAATACTACGAAAAATTGGAATCTGGATTATGTACTCATTGTTGGTGGTTTTCGATCTATCTTCTCGACTCTCGATGCTTTCTTATGAAATGGACTCTCCGATGAGAGTTAAAATTGTTACAACTGCTTCGATTATTTTTTGTTTAACAGGATTAGGTTGCTTTAAGATTTATTTTCTGTGTAATTACTTTGTGCGATTTCTGGTTTAAGCGTCTGTCGTTTGGGTATAAGAACCGGTTAAACTGTTTTTGTGGGAGTATATATGGTAATCATCCGATTTGATTAGGTTTTACCCGAAAGAGAAACACATTAGCTGATTATAGAGAGTGGTTATACTTATAGGATTGTATAGGTTCGTTTGTTACTATCTAATTTTCTTTTGGAAATTTTGCAGGTATAAGGTTGTTTGATATGAACCTTATTCGACTGTTTGGGGATTCCATTTATGGATCAAAAGATGGAGTGCGAGTAGTGTGCCGGAGAACATATGCTGCTGCAGCTAGTAAAGTGAAGAGAGGTGGAAAGGGAGGTGGAGCCAATGACGCACCAAAAGCATCGACTCTCAGCAAAGAGATCAAATCCAGTGTGGTCGTTGGTGCTAATGTTCTGAAAGATGATTCAGACCCTAAGATCTTGCTTGATTCAGATTACCCAGATTGTCTTTGGCATCTGCTTGATAAGCGACCAGCGCTTAGTGAACTTAGAAGGAAGAACATTGAGACTCTGCCTTTTGAAGATCTTAAACGTTGTGTGAAGCTGGACACCCGAGCTAGAATCAAGGAGAACAATTCTATCAAGGCCAAGAACTGAGATTCAATAACGACTTATAGGAACCCTTGCTCGAGCAAACTCTTCCTTTTCCTTGTAGGAACTGAGATTCTCGTAACCTTTTTTCTCTATTTGTTGGATGTATTGCATAAAAACAGTTTCGTTTTCATTGCACAAACAAAACATTACTTCATAAGCAGAGAGAGTTATAATAAGCCAAGATATCACTCCAAAAGAATGACACATACTTAGACAATGGGTAGCAATAACCTCTGAATAACAGAGAGAGACGAAACAAACTTGTATTAAAAGTGCATTTGCACATACTTCTAATCCAGAAGCAATTCTATAATCATTCCAAAACGTACATATAGCTTTAGAAGACTCTAAGAAGGTGATATAATAATGGTAAGTAAGTTGGTGGTCATATAGTACAAGAAAGGAAGAGCAAACAATGGTGTTGAGGAAAACTATCTAACTTTCTTGGCTTGTCCTAGTTTAGCCTTCCTTTCTCTAAACAATTCTATCCAGAGGTTCCAAATCCAGAGTATACTAACAGTAATGGCAGTTCCAACAACAATGGCCCAAGAAATCCACAACCAGTTAGGAATCACGCCGTTGGCTTCGCCTCGGGCGTAAGAAGCAACCATCTTCCCGAAAAACAAAGGTCCCAAAACTCCCCTAACGATACTGTAGAAGGCGTAGAAAGGAGGAGACAAGAGATCGTACACTTTTACGGCTAACCGAGACTCCGGATCGTTCTTCCTTGCGCCGGCGAGCGTCCACGCGTTCTGGCACGCGCTGGTGACTTCGGCGAGGATCAGGAGGCCTAAGATGGCGCAGGCGCCGTGGAAGACGAGGAATCGGCAGGTGACGAAGACGAACAGAGTGGCTAGGTGATGGCCGATGAAGAGGACGTCGCTAGGGTAGAAGACGATGTAGTGGAGGAGATCGGTGAGGAAGTAGGCGACGCTGAAATCGAGGACGGTGTTCTGAGAGGCGGTGTTGGCGGAGGAGAAGGATCGCGACGGGGATGAGAAGACGGCGCCCGAGGCGAGGAAAACCGCCGGAGTTCCGTGGAAGATTGAAATCAGACAGCTTGAGGCTTCGGGACGGATTTGAGGTTTCCAATTGCGGAAGACGATGGAGTAAGCTATCAAATAGATGATTAAGAACATGGAGAAGAAGATAGGGAGGTCTGGAACGGAGATTTCTCCGACTTCGATCGACATTGAGATCGGAATCCCAAACCTAGCTGAATCTAAAGAACGAAGAAAAGAAGAATCTACACGGATGAAATAAATCCGATTAGGAATGTCGCGGGTTAGCCAAAATCAATAGATCCCAATAATACTTTTAGACATTTAATAATAATATTTTAAACCAGAAAAAAAAATAGCATTCGCATTTTTTTTTTTTTTTTTGTAAGCTCTCTCAAAAGAACCAATTTTAATTCAGTTGACAAACACAAAATTGTTTTAATTCTTTAGTTAGGTTCACGACGACGTCACACAGAACTAATAGTAAAAGTTAAGGTGAAATCTCGAAATTTTTCTGGAAGAGCCGTATCTGGTCCAGCTCTTGTCATAGCATACGAATCAACTCCTTCCTTTCTGACGATGACATGCCATAATATTTTTTCCTTCTTCTTCTCTTTAGGAAAAGATAAAATTTAATCTAATTTCTAAAAACACAGACAGAAACATTTGATAACCAACAAAAAAAGCATTAACAACGTCATTCATGTCTGTAATTACATTAGCAGGATTTCAATAACGCTACCAATCATACATTTGCCTGTCAAGCAAGAGATACGCTCCAAGTAACAAACCTGAAATTGCAATGCATTGCAATAAAAGAAATCAGCAAACAACATCATTGAACGCGGGTACAGACGCACAAATTTATTTCCACTACACTTAAAAGAAGTTGTATTTCATCCTCTTAAGCGAATAAGGATCAGAAACTAATTGTGTAACCTCATATTCATGTTTTCGAGCAGGATGGGCTAGGATAAAAACTGGATGTGTACACACATAACCGACCTCATAAAACCAACCTCAGATAGTAATGATCAAGGACAGGACCAAAAAGTACTCTCGCCATGTCCAACAAATTGCAGCTACAACATCAACCTGCAACAACATTGTTTTACAGGTTCAGGAAATACTAGTTGTTATCTGAGAGAGAGAGAGAGAGGGGACAGAGATGAGTGCCTTTTTATTTCAATGACGGAGCATATGGTGCTGGGCATGGAGAGATGGTTGTATCGGGCAAATCATTTAACAAGTCGACGGTTGCCACAAGGCATGCAGCTAGCATTTTCTTCTCCAATCGGACAAGCCGTGTGGCAACTCGCTTCCTAGGATTCAAACTAGGATCCTCCAGCTATTGAGCAGGAATTCTGTTAATATCATGCAGGAAAACCAAAAAACAATGTGTTTGATTACAAAAGTCTGAAGAACATACCAATGCATCATCTTCTTTGAGGGTAGTAGGGTAGCCAGACAAGCGTCTCATGAAGTAATCAGCAAGCTGATCTAGTACTGCTCTTTCCATGCAAGGGCTCATCTGAAAAAGGAGACTGAGAGTTAAACCTTTACAAGTAGCTTCATGTATACTAGTAACATTGGAGGCCTCACATATTGGGACTGAGCATTTGATACAATCAAGGAAATATCAAAAGATTACTTAGAAAAAAATGTCTGTCAGGTCACTCATCCTCTACTTACTGGACAAACTGGACCTTGGGACGAAATAACTGATTGCATTTCATCGGGATCAGACATGTAACCCAATCGCAGGTAAGGAAGCATGTCTTGAACAGCTTCTCTTTCTTTTCCCACACGAACCTGAGGTGGATGCGGAAAACAAATATCAGGCAAAATATCTCAAAGTAGCCTTGTTGACATGGAAAAGTCACACGATCATACCTGAAAAACTTGTTGGGATAATTTTCCGTTCCTTTGGGCAACCATTCTCTTGTCCTGATATTGAGGATCCTGGGTGCTCAGCGCTGCCTGGAATGCAAATATGACACATAAAGCATGTAAACCTTGACAAAGCTACACTGAAGTTTACAGTAAGGCACCAAAGTTTCATAATTACCTCAACTGTTATTCTATCGTAAGGGTTATCTTCATCAACAAATCCATAGTTCAGAAGCAATTTTGCATTAGGTTGTGGCCCACACCTTGAAATAAAGGATTAAACACAAAAGTAGAAAAGATAAATCAGATAGAGAAAGCTAGCGGAAAAGAAGCAATTTGGCACACAGACGCACCAGGCAACTATAGGATCCCCAGCCTTATATGGCCTATCTACCACGAGTTCAACAGCACCATCAACAGCGGTAAGCATTGCCTTGCAGTTGGAACAGTAGGCCAACAAGGGAGGACCAAGAGGAACCAAAGCAAACCGACGAGCCAAACTGACATTCTGAGTACAGGAAGAAGCATAACAAATCTAAATTAGCAGGAGCAACAATCCACGCCTGATTAGTTATTTAGGTTATGAGCTGCAAGCTAAAAACTGTTGATTTAGCTGTAAACAGAGGTAAGACCATATTATTAAAATTAACTCTGGTATACTTTCAAACATGGGCTGAACATATGAATTGTGAAGGACAAGTCCAAAAAGAGAAAATTTACTTGTAAATGCACCACACAGGACTGAATGGCAACAAATGCCTGTTTGAAAATCTCAAATGTAAAAGCTTCAGTTGGTATGTCATATGGGTATTGCTGCAAAACACAAATCATGTGATTTAAGTCCCAAAAACAACAAAAAAAACGAAATAGGAAGAAATCTTAGGTAGCAAATATAGTAGTCAAAAACCTGAAACAAAGATCCAGCCATAAACCAGACAGTGTCAAGCTCCTTGTATTCTCTTCTGATCCCCTCGGCCCTCTCGAGAACTTCAGCCTGAACCATGTCAAAGAAGATCAACACAGAGAACCCACAAGTTCATCACAGTCATGCATATACTAATGCAATACCTTCGTCGGGCTGCCCGTTAAGTATTCTAACTCAGCCTCTGACCACAGCAACGGGGATTCCACGTCTAGCTGACCTCGCCCTCTTTGACGATCGAGTTCTCTTATATATGGATACCATACTGATTTCTTCCCTTGTTTCTTCTCATACATCAGATACAAAGCTAGGCAAGCCAGTTCAGACAATTTGTTCGTCGTCAACAGTTCGGCTGTATGAATAGAAAAGAGAGGTTTATGGCTTCAGATCAGCTTCGAAACTACGTAAGTTAAATCACAAATTCTAATCCAAATACGATTGCGCATGATGGTAAAGTAGCTACGTGGAATGGGAAACGTATTAAAGGATGGTTCATATCATACCAATAGTCTCGTTTCCCAACACTCTTTCCAGTGTGACCACCAAAGAGTTCGGAACTGAAAACGCCACATCGCCTTTCTGAAAAAAGGGAATTAGGATTCAAAGCCCAGAATTTGAAACTTGGAAAAGTTTGGAAAAGCCGATAGAACTGTATAAACCGACAGTAAAACTGCTGAAATGCTAAGTCAAACACCTGAAGATCCTCACTAGCAGCAACATAATGTATGGGTTTATGCTTCTGATCATGAGCCGGTCTCTCCTTGAGAAAAACCTTGCAAGGTGGCAAACCATTCTTATCCATCCAAAACTTCAAATCCTCGGAGTCATCTCCATCCTTCCTGCTCGATACTTTGATCTGCCTCTCGTCTTCCTTTGGTGAACCGCCCGCGACTAAAGTATCTGAGCCAGAAGACGAAACGCACAAGGTCCTATGATGAACCGATCGCGCTGAAGAGACTAAATTAGTGTCTCTCCACCGAGAAAGTGAAGAAACCCTAGAAAGTGGGAAAGAACGAATTGGAAGAGAGACGCATTTGGTATGTAAACATGTGATAACCCCTTCCATCGGAATTAGCGATTCCCAAAACTGAATCTTTCAAAGCGTAAAGATTCTCCGGCGGCGTTTCTGAGGATTTTGCTCTGTTCTTGCTTCGCGTTTTCTCAGATATTTTTTTTTATTGAGGATAAGAGAGGGAAATCAGGTTGAAAACGAAATGGAGAAGATGCGACGAAACAAAATTAATTTAAAAAATAAAAATCTACGTGGCGTTTAGCGAGACAGAAAGGAACGACACCGTTCTATAGGTTTCCCATTCCACGAAGGCCCATAGCCCCGCCCTAAACCACTACGGGATAACAGCATATCAGGTTCACCAAAAACGACACGCAGTTTAAAGTTTACAGAGCAATAAGGGAACGGACTAATCGCAATTTTTCAAGTAATAAAGATTGGAAGAATTGCTTTCATGAGCAATTCAATCAAAAATTGACCAAAAACTAAAAAACAATCAAGAGATAAATTTGATTTGAATTAGCATATTATAAAAGCAATTCTCTCATAAAGATTTGCGGATCCAAAATGATCTTCTCTAAATGTTGGCCATTGTGTGAAAAAAACAAAATCTGAAACTTCATAACCAACAAAAATGAACAAATGAAAAGGTTGTCCAGATTCACAAGTACGGTTGTCTTAGAGCCAAGTTTTGTTCCTTCAGGTCTTTTGCTGTTTACATGGAGAACTTCTGTGGGACAGTATCAAAATCGTCTCCGAAGTCATACCTTTGTCTTTCCCTTCCAACCTGACCAAAAAGTTGTCAAACCGTTTAGTCTGAGAAACTCAAGTTCCGAGGACAGAACAGTATATGCAACATGAAATTAAGTTACCTTTCCCAAGTATAAAGGATCACATGACAAGCTCTTATCCATGGTTAAGATATTCTTCGACAGCCCAATAGTCCTAAAAATCACAAAAACGCAGGAAGCTCGTTTGATGCTACTACTCTACTATAGCTAAACGTCACAGCAAAGTATTTGGTTTTTAGACATACCTTTGGATAACAGAATCCATGATCTCTATCATCTCACTGGTTTTGTATTGCTCAGGGTCCTCCAAGAATCTGACCATTCCATCTTTCTGGTTGATAAGGGCATGTATCTGACCATCCTGGATCTGCAAGTTTGGAAAGAGAACATGATATTGCCATATAACAGTTATAAGTTATAAAGCTAGCTTACAAAAATCAAGGGTGGGACACAAAGAATACAGTACCATCTGAAGCACATGCATTTCCGCCTCCTTAGCACTAGCAAGTTGGACCATGTTGGCTATATCTTGAAGCGACAAGGTCAAGTACTTCTGAGTCAATCTCAGAATGTTCCGCTTGTAAAGGGATGACACCGCTTGCTTAACTAATCCAAGGTTCGTGTCCTGACAAATAGCATTCCATGCAAGTTGTAGGGTGAATGAAGATTCATATCAGAGCAGAAACTACAGTGAGTGTTTAAGGAAGATTTACCTTTTCAAAATCTGAGCTATTGGCAACAACCAATGCCTCTAGTTCACTGATCTTTCCTTCGTTGTAACAATTACCCACTTCAAGGTAACGCTGAAAAAAAGTGAATGATAATATCAAAAGCCTATATAGATATAGATAGTATGGGGGTACAAGGCAGCTGAATTTATTGGATTGAACTGAGAAAACAGGACTAGCAACCACAATTTGGAGAAAAAAACGTTTGATATGCGCAAAAAAAAATGAAGATCATAACATAGAAAAATCGATATATGTACAGCGGATACGGTTCAAACTTACTAAGCACCAGTTCTTAAAGTTTCTCTGAGCTGCTGTAGAAGCGCACTTGGGGAGACTGTTACTAAACTGCACAAGTAAAATAATACAATATTATAAGAATAACATCATAAGATAAACCAATGCTTGAAGATCAAATCAGACACAGGATATAACTAGTGAAATCAACATTACTCAAAACATCTAATGGATCAGGCTCGAGCAATATGATCGCTCCCATGACAGAAAACAAGACAAAAAACAAAAAATAAAGAACACAGCCTAACCTGCCCATTGTGAATGAGAGACACCAATATGTACTTTTTGTACGCCTCAACAGCTATGGCGTTGACAAGATGCATAGGAGCAGTGACAACCTGAAACAAGTAGTTCGGTCGAGTTAAAACTAAAGCAAAAGTCATTGATGGCTAAAAAGCATGTGACAAAAGTAAATAGAATGCCTTACATTGAATAGAAGCTCCAATGCTTTCTGGAATCTCTTCCGTCCAATGCATATCATTCCCCTGTCAAAAGTGCAGAATATATATAAGAAGATAATTTTGATATATTAGCACAAGGATCAAGGATGAGAATCTAATATAATATTAAGAAAACTCAAATGGATGGATTAATGCGTTGATATAAACATTGACTAAAACAAAAACAAAAAACTGATAGCAATCAGGGAAACTGGCTTACCCATAATAACAATAGAGAAAAAAATCTCTTGGCTGGTCAACCTCCAAGATATCATCACTAAGAATGGAGAAACCAGCTTTATAGCACTTAGCCAGCAGACATAGTTGAAGAATATCTGGATGCAATGCAGTCAAACGTTTGGTGGAGACCTGAAGCTTATGAACAGCTGTCAGCAGTGGCGCCACCCCTCGTATGGGATCTTTGAGCTCCAAAACTTTGTCTTTCAATCTCTTGCAAAGAGATACAACTGCAAGATCAAAATAATAACATCACTATCTCCCTAAAGATAAGAACACAGAGAGACGAGAAAAGATCCTTTCAAGTGACAACGATTACATTTCTCGCTCGCTAAACGAATCTGCCCAGCATCGCAAGAGTTGATGAACCGTGCAATCAACACAACCACATCAGAAGCTCTATCCTTGGACACTGGACCACACGTAACAGCGTCACTGGAACAATCAAAACCAGACGAAATTTTAACATCAGGTATCAAATAAATAGAAGAATAAAAAATAATCATCCTTGTAACACTATCAAGTTCATCACACACCTCAAGTTTCAATGTACATAACCATAAACACACAAAAGAAAAACAGCTACCGTGGATTATCCCAAACGAAAAGAAACTAGTAATTTCAGTATCCGGATTCATCAACCAGACTCAGGATATGCGCAAACAGCAGCAAGAACACAATCTATAAAGTGATATGAGAAATCCAAACATATCAAAGTACAATAAACTCACAGGATATACAGGTAACCGAGAGAATGCTTCGAGGGTTCGAGCTGGTCGAGAGTAGAGAGTTGAACCTCCGTATCGGTTCGAAGCGACTCCTCAGCTCCTTTCAAAGTATCGTGAAGTGCAGATAAGTCCCCGGGACTCGCCGATAGACCCTGGATTGACGTTATCACAGCTTCGACCGAGCTCATAACTCTGCTCATATATCAAATTCAGACGAACACAAAAACCCTAATCGATCGCCTTTTTCTCTCCCTCTCAAAAAATTTCCCAACTGGTAATTTCCGAACTCTGAATCTTCTCCATAAACTATTAAATACATGCCCCCGAAAAAGTGCGGACACTCGGAATCTTCCAGAGGCTTTTGGCATAAGATGAAACGCTCTAACCGAGTGATAACCGTCTTATAAACCAGATATTATCGGATCGGTATAATCAGATAAGCAATAGTCTCGGTATTATTCGGTTTAACTAAACCAGTTTCCGGTCTAACCCTTTTAGAGAAAAAAGCCTTTTCTTCCACAATCGACGAGATTGCGATCAGAGAGAGCAATCGGCTTCTTTTCCCTTTTCTCCTCTCAGATTCAAACTTTGCTTCGTAGGTGGTAAAGGCGATGGCAGATTATCATTTCGTGTACAAGGACGTCGAAGGAACATCGACGCAATGGGACGATATCCAGCGGAAGTTGGGGAATCTCCCGGCGAAGGCTCCGGCATTCAAACCGCCGGCTTATACTCCGGCACAAGAGGAGTCTTCAGCTCCTAAGGACCAGGCATGGTTAAATGAAAAGACGGAGGAGGAGCTTGAGGATCTTGAGGACGACAGAGATCTCGACGATGATCGCTTCCTCGAAGAATACAGGTTTGCAGAACGAATCGAACATTCTGATTTTTGTATTTACCAGCTTAAGTGACCCTATTGGATCCTTTCTGTGATGATATTCTTAATTGTAAATTCAATTTTCTCGGATCTGTTATTATGTTGTCATGTAGCTCCTCGCTAGCTCTTTTTATCTCTTTTTCTTCTGGATCGGGAATGCAATTATCAAGCTCTGGTTTTTATCGATTCGTTTGTGTTTTGGATATGAAAACGCCTTTCGTTTCGTAGTGCCTGAAGAAAAGAGTAGTGCTTTATTTTGACGTGGCTGCTGTTTCTTCTCGAATGTTTTGATGCTTTGATAGGAAGAAGAGGTTGACAGAGCTGAGAGAAGCTGCTAAAGTTAGGAGGTATGGATCAGTGACTCCCATCTCGGGCTCTGATTTCGTGCGGGAGGTTACGCAAGCTTCTGCTGAAGATTGGGTTGTTGTATGCCTCTACAAAGATGGGTATGCTTTTGAAGTATTCGTGAATTATGATAGCTCTTGAAGAACCAAATCTTATTTCATGCTTGAAACACTGAAGTGCTTTTGTTGATTTCTTGTTTAATCTGATAGTTTTGCAGTGTGTGGCTTGCTTTTGGGCTGTCTAGATGAACTGGCTAGCAGATACCCGGCAACAAAGTTTGTCAAGATTATTTCCACTGATTGTATCCCGAACTACCCTGATTGCAATCTTCCTACCTTGCTGGTATACCACCATGGTGCCGTTAAAGGAACACATGTAGGCATGAAGAGCTTTGGTCGTAGGTGTACCCCAGAGAGTAAGCTTTAGCCTTTTTTACCTTTTGTATTCACTGTGCCTAATTGTATTTGATAACGATGGCGTGTCTCGTCTTTAACCTCTGTCTGATCTGAAGATAACTGATGCGACCACATTTGCATCTTATCATGCTTTCAGCAGAATAGAGGGAATGATGTCTAAACATGCTTGCTGCTTTTACAGGTGTAGCCTTAGTTCTGTGTCAGTCAGAGCCAGTTCTTAACGATGGCAAAAGTGGAGACGATGACTCCTCAAGGGAAGCTGTGATGGCTGGAGTTCGAAGACAGTTCATAGAACGAGTGGTGAAAGACCACGAAGATAAGGATAATGATGATGATGGTTACAATAGCGATTAGAACTTCAAAGGTTCTCTACTTGTCTCTGCTGGTTATTGCTTGTTTGCGTAACTTTGCGTTTGTAACTGGTAAAACAAAAGTGTCGGCTTCATCTGTGATGTAATGCTTTTTAAAAATCCTCATGTTTTTTTAAAAGAGACTGGAAATTCATGCTGTTTTTAATATCCAGGTCCTTATCACATGTCGACTTTCATTGCTGGATCTAAGACTATAAATCCATGTAAGGACCAAACTTTTAAATAGTCTATGTTGTGGCCAAAAAAATTATTTTCATTCATATGCAAGTATGCAACCCTCAAATCTCGATTCCATCGAGCTACTTCACAATTTTACAGCAGATATCAAACCTAGAATTTGAACCAAGCTTCTTAAGCAAACCCAACAACTATAAACACCCCCAACACAACAGAAGCACACTATTTTCAAACTGAAGCTCCCTTCTCAAAACTTCTTTATATACAAAACAACACTCTAATTCTGAGTTCTCCCACAAATAATCTCTCTGGTCACAAGTCTTATCCCTCTCACCCACATCTCTGCACCCACTAACCCACCTTCACAAACAAAATGAACTTCTTTGTTCTCCGTAGTCACTACCCGGAAAATCCCTTCTTCCTCTTCCGCTGCATCGCCTTTCCCCTTCCGGTTCTTCCTGAATCGCTGGCTCATCCCAATCTCTACTTCCTTGCACACCACGTTTCTCTTCCGTGACTTTCCCCAACATAGTACTCCACTCGATTCCAACATTCTCAAACCCTTGCCATGCTTCTTCCCTTTCCCTCCCTTGGTGTGTTTCATCACACAGCTTCCCTTTATCACAAACCTCCGAGACAACTCGTTACGGATCACTTTCTCTGCGTCACCAACCGCAAGATCCAGCAGCGTTTTCCCTCTTCCGTTCTTAGCATTGCAGTTTGCGCCATGCGCAATTAGGAACTCACACATCTTTCCATGGCCTTCTATGGCCGAAAGCATCAAAGGAGTGTAGCCGTCTCCGTCCGGGACGTCCAGACCGTATCCTTTCCCACTTAAAAGCTTCACTGCTTTGACGTCTCCACGCCTTGCAGCACAGTGTAGAGCGTAGAACCCACCCGCCATGTTCCTGTTGTCCTTCTCGAGAGCAAACTCGAGCATCACCTTCTCGATCACATCGCGGTTACCATTCTTTTCTGACAGAGAGACCACTGCGTCCCCCGATTTGTTGAAAAGCTTCACGTCTGCGCCTGCGTAGACTAAGACTCTGAATGCTTCAACGTTCGCGTTCATGGCTGCTAGCATTGCAGCCGAGAAGCCTTCTTCATCTTGATAGTCTAGGAAGATTTCTTGAGCTTTTACAAGAGATTTAAGCGCCTCGGCGTCTCCTGCTTTAGCCACGTATAACAAAGGCGAGAAAACTGAAGCTTTGCTCGAATGTGGAACCACACCGAACCGGATCAGTTCAAGAAGTACTCGTTCTAATCCGAGTGACCACTTGTTTGATTCAGCGATGGAAATAACAGAGTGGCCATACTTGTTCACTAAGCCGAAATCAGCACCAGCGAGGGCTAGAACCTTTACGCACTCTGAATGTTTCTGTCTTGTTGAGATCAGCAGAGCTGTGTCCCCAGCATCAGTCTTTGAGTTTATATCACAGCCAAAGCCAACCAGTTGTTGTATAATCTCCACTGATCCATAACGTGCAGCAATATGAATCGGCCGGAGTTCAATGCCTCGTGAAGTTCTGATAGGAGTTTCTGGATTGGCACCACAGTTGAGGAGGACTCTGACGGCTGCCTGGTTACCGCAGAGGACAGCATGGTGGAGCAGAGTCCTACCATTGTGAGGAGCGTTTGGAGATTGGACTTTTAGCAGCAAACGCAAGATGTCGCCACTGGTTTCAAAGAATTCTACAGCACACCAGGTCAAAGGGTAGGGCTCAGCAACTCCAGCTCCCACCCGAAACTCTTCCGCAGTGTTAGTGTCCCATGACCATGCTCCTAGCCTCACCATTATATCTGTCTTGACACCAGCCTGTGCAAATCATTCAAAGAAAAGCTTGGATGTCTTAGATACCTACTCTCCTTGCAAGGACCAAGTTTTCAATTGTGTTAAAGGCTTTAGTGTTGGGAAATGAGAAAGATACCTGAAGTAGCAAGCGGACAGCCGAGACCTGCCTATTGACAATGGCAGCGACAAGAGCTGTACAGTCTACATTTGTGTATAGAGAAGGTTTTGAAGATTGAAGCAGAAGCCTATCGGTTGAATTAGCATCAACTCCACACTGTAATGAAGCAAGAACATGAAAATGATCGTTATTGAACAAGTCTTAAAGGGTCACTTTTTAAAACCACAAGATGAAGAACTTACTTTGAGCAAAGTCCCTACAACGTCCACAAAACCTCTGCAACAAGCACTGGCTAGAGCGTGCACAGCAACCTGAGGCCGAATAAGATCAGTTCCCATGAGAAGCTCAGCGAACCTAGGGCGTCCGTGACAGCTAGCCCCTACTAGAGCCTCCTCACAAGCGGGCTGAGAAGCACCGGCTTTGAGTAGAATCTCAAGTACCTCGTAATGACCTTCCCTTACAGCTACAGTTGTTGCATATCCCCTGAAGAGCTTCTGGTTCACATCAGCTCCAATGTTCTATGATATGATATTGCAGGAAAGGTCAGATGACTGTAACGATTGTCAAGTATTTCTTTTTTTAATCAATACATTGCTAAGTACTAAGGACCCCACGTGGGGTGAAACCCAGAGCCAGAAGAAGACAAAAAAAAACTGTGTATATAATAGTAAGTTGTACAATAATGCAAAGTATATAATTGAAATGGATCTACAAGAGCAGGAGGGAACAACCCTGACGCAGAGGAGCATGGCTTGGATTGATCACAGACATTTGATGATGATCCAAACAGAAAGAGAGGAAGTATGCAAATATAATATTCATGTACTGCAGATGCAGCCAATGACAAGTGACAGGACCATATGGAGGGGGCCTCAGGTTCTGTTTAACAAACAGGCTACATGGTGCAATATCACCACTTCTTGTCGTACTAAATATTATTCAGTTCCTTTCAGGCAACCAGATAATCAAATCAACTCAATCAATTATAACTGCAAACCAATAGTGAGCTTTGGAACTCTTGTGTTTTTAAAAATAAAAACCATAACGAAGAGCAATTCATATCCAAGATTTTAATCCCACTTTTCAGCCTAGTTAACTCCGGGGATTATGGCGAATATGGTCTAGCAAAGGTCATGAAGTCTGAGGAGATAATACAAATAGAATTAATAAAAAGCAAATCTGTAACGATGCAGCAAAAGAAAAAGTTGAGAGACTTCAAGCTTAGAAAATGATGCCCGTCTAATATGCAAATCTGACTCGGTTGAAGATGCAATTCTAATTCTTTTTTTTTTTACTATTTTCGCATCTTGGAAGATTCCTAACACCCGCACCACTGAGAGTGAAGTTAGTCAACAGATTATGAATTTTTTATAAAAACAAAAAACTCGCACGAAATCCGATCCACATTTTAAAAATTAAAATAAAAATGGTTAGAGTTAGTTAAAAATGGACAATCAGAAATACTATATGCAAATGAATTAGCTCATGCTATTTAGCTATCGTGGAATCGGAATGAGAATTTCATGGAAGCAGTTTTACCAAAACTTACAGGAATAATAATTTGTTTGGTTGGTAAAAAAAAAAGCAGAGAGAATGGAATAATGGAATATCATAATCCGAATATGGATATTTGTGGTTAGAAAAATAAAAAAAGCTGAGTCCGAAATTTGAATTTCGAAAATAAGGAAAAGTAAAGTAAGCTTGAGGCAGACATAATAGATTTTGGGTCTTTAATTCAAGAGACAAAAAGGTACACGAATCACCACTTAGCAGAAAATGCGCAAAAACAGAGAAACCACGAGGAAACCGATTTTCCATTGATTGCGTTTGGAACGTAAGTAACAATAGTTTCAACTCAGGGATTAAACAAAGATTATTCAAATTAACAAAAAAAATGAAAAAATTAAGGTTGTGTATCTATCGTGAAAGTAACGGCGAATTGTTGTGAATTAATGGCAGATAAAGCCGCGTGAAGATCAACGCAGATTTGTTGATCGGTTTCAAAATCTGAGCTAAAGAGTAAAGACAATGAGAAACGGCTAAACCGAAGCAAAAAAATTATGAGGACAGAAAAAATAAAATTGTTAGCCGATTTTACTGCTACGATCTCGCTCATAGGACAAAAAATCGGATTAAAAAAAAATTAAAATAAAAATTTACCAGGAGTTTCTTCACGAGAGCTACGTTTCCGAAATTAACGGCGAGTAACAGCGCCGTAACATCAGTTTTGAACTCCTCGTACTCCACTCGGATTTGGCTGGAAGCTTCCTCACGGAGCACGACCTCGCTCCTCCTCGTCTTTAAGCTAACGGCGCCGACGAAATTCACGTCGACGAGCGGATCGGAGACGCAATCCGATGTCGTTTTAAGATCGCCGTCGAGGATAGCATCAAGGAGCCTCTGTGATACCTCGGTCTCGTAATCCATCGGAACGACTTGTTTGCCGGAGAAAACCGTCATTGTCGGAATTATTATGATCCTTGCGCCGTCTTAAGTCGTTGACCAGAATGTCCAAGCTACGAAAGCTCCCTAAACGTCGCCGCTTTATAGAATCGTTTTTTGTCTCTTTACAAGACGCGAGGCTCGAGAGAGAGAGAGAAGAGAGGAACTTGAAAAGAAGTGAGCGCCAGGGATGGAAGAAGAGAGAGTGACAATTTATTGAAACGGAAGTTTACAGCATTAACCACGGTTAACGATGAATGGTTAAAAATAAGTAATTACTGAGAATCCGTGGGTCCCATTTTTTAACCCTGGCTAATACATAGTGCGTTATGTTCACTGTCTTGGCAACAACGTAGCTTTGGCAGAAAATAATAATTACGACAGTGTTATTACACGTACTATAATATTAATACTGTATCTTTGACATAAAAAAAAAATTATTGAACATCTAAAAACATTTTAGAATGCCCTAAAACGTCATAAAATAATAAGACTAGTAATTTATTGTATAGTAAAAATGAAACTAGTATCTTTTATTGTATAGGTTAACTCTTACTTATTTACTTTCTTAAGATATCATTTTTATGAACAGTAAATCTTGTCTAAATTTTCTACTTATACAAGAAAAACAACTTATTAAGAGATACTCTCATTAAAACACAAAAAATAACTGTTACAAACTTTTTTGGTTGAAGTTGGTATGAAATTGTTTAGATGCTAATGAGATATAATTATATATAGAGCAGCATAGAGAAAAATATATAGAAACAAGGCTAGTTTTTCCAAAATTGGGATTTATTTTAGAGTAGTTCATGTCAAATTTTGGTAGATATTAGCTGGGAAAGAAGACAGAAGTAGAATAATATTGGAGGGTGCTAATAGTAGGGAAAGTTAGATAAGACTGCTGAGAGATTGCTCATTTTGTTTATATAGAAACTTATCAATACAAAAATATTTATTTATTTTGTTCAGTGAGTCCATACTCTTTTGCTCACTCCTCTAGCTACAATCCTACAACTTTCCCCTGCTCAATTAGTCCAGCAATATCTTCTTCTTTTTTTTTTTTCTGAGTGTCTATCTATATTATATTTTTGGAAATACTAAATTGCGATACTTAACTTTTTTTGTGGCCTTATGTTAGATGCATTGCAGTAAATTAATGTTGTTGTTTTTATATTATATGTGACATGCCAAAATAACCAATAGTGAGGGTTTTAAAACAGACGCATATCTTCACATTTATAACTCTTTTAATTTTTTTTGTCGTGGACGATGTGATTCGAGTAGAAACAGATCATACAATGAAAACTGTGGGCGACTAAAAGTAAATGGAGGGAAAGAAGTGCTGTAAGTGAGATCTTTGGATGATACAAGGAAGATCAAAGTGTGGTAGAGAGAGTATTGGAGAAGTCGGTGGAGATATATAAGGGATAATAATAAAAAAATAGGACCATGCCTTATTGCCTTTCTAAATCGTAATCGTACGTACGGGAAAGACGAGACTCGTCATGAGGTTGACTCCTCATCAACCATTAACAACTCATTCGTGGAATACGTCTCTGTAGATATGACTATTTTGGTTAAATCAACACAGCCCCATATATCTAACTATTTGTGAAACGACGTAAATCGAATTGATAAGGAAATAGCTCCGTTGTCTCATAAGAATATCCCAAAAAATTTAGGCAAGACCTTATAAAAATAATTTTTAGAGCACATAATAATAGTGACAACACCGATCTTCAATAAAACAGTAATAACAGCAGTATCGTCTATAATTATGTGTAATTACTGTCTCGAGTAGTTTATACTTTATAGTTTGGGTGGCATTTTGGATCCTCCCGATGATAAAATATTAAAATGAGGAAATAATTCAATTGTTATCAAAAAATATATCCTAAGAGTTTAGACTTGACAAACCTAAAATAAAAAAGACAATACTTAAGAAAATAGTTTTAAAAATTAATAACAGCAATAACAGCATTTTTTTTCTATGATTAATTGTACTGTGTAGTTTCCTAATTAGTATGCAGTTTGTTACGAAAATTTGTGGAATGACTTATTTAATTCATATACCGTGTATTGCATGAGTATTTACGTTTTGCTCTATACTGTATAATTTAACTCCACGGGTATGAGCTGAGCTCAACCATTTAATTTATTATTTTATGATATACTATGGTTTAAATGAAAATGAGTTGACCCGAAGAACGTGATTCATCGGATCCTAGTTTGGACATTCATGTCGCGAGAAGATCTCGTGATCCAGATTGCGACATGAAAATTACATTTTTGATTCCACAAATTTGTAAGATATTATGTAATTTGTAACATGTCGAACTTTTTTGTTACAAAACATGAAGTCAATTATATCCAAATATAAATAAATCTTAAAAATACAGTAAAGTGAATAGTAAAATATCTGAAAGTAAGCAAATGGAATATAATCAAAGTGGCAAAAGGGATACAACTTGCACCAAACATCTTAGGACTTGTAACTTTTTAATTTTGAAATTTGAAAAGGATAATAGAAGGCAGTCATAATATTCGAAAAGGATTATACGTGTTATCAAATCAATGATTTCGAATTCATATTTGGCGGCAGAGATTAAATATTTAATTAGTTTGCTTCAACTTTAAAGTTCCATGGCGCAAGCAATATCATGTCTAATTAACGATATAATTTAATCTTCAAAAAGACATTTAGTCCTTTAAAGCAAAATGACTACCCTTTCCGTCCCATGCGATAATAATCCTAACTATTAAATTTGAGATTCAAATTCTCCATTGCAAAAATGGGCCACATAATGTTCTCGTATTTTCAGCAAAATTATTATTTATAAGTTTTCTTTTCCCATTGAGCTTATGCTATATGTTCAGTTAATATTCAAAGATGGTATGCTCTAAAAAGCGATTATTGGTAGTACTTTTACAAACTTTGCTCATAATAAAACCAATTATGATCTTATAAAAAAAAGTGCTTTTTCATTTCATCGATTAAATTAACTACCACGATAACTACCAACAAATTTAGCATTCCTATAGTTGCCTAAATCCACATTAAAATAAAATAAAATTTGCCTTATAAATAACGAAAGCTTTTTGGTCGGGAACACAAGTTAAAATAAGACCGTGATTGTTGGTAATTTTTTTTTCTTCTAAACTATGGATTATTTGACCAGGGTTGAGTGACCAAATGTATTCTCCAGAGCATGCTACCCACTTGGACCAATGTTTTCAGCTCGGAAAGAAAAAACTGATAGAAGTTATTGTATACTCCAAAAAAACTCCCCAAAAATGTTATTTTCCTATGTGTTTCATTCGGATTCTTTTCTTTCTAACACTCCAAGATTACTTAAAAAAAAAAAACCGTCGTTACGTATGAGGCTGACGATAATAGTGAGCCTGAGGAAATTATGGATTGTTTATGGTTGATAGTTTACCAACAAAAAAAAAAACATACAGTATTGGAAAATCGAAATGGATGTAGAATAAGAATGGTTAGAGAAAATGAAATAAAATAAGAAGAATCTGGTTTGGATGCAACGAAATAAACCAAGGCCCGTTAGGCATATCACTCATGATAATGGGCCTCAGGTAATAAAACGGTAGCTTTTGTTGCCGCTTTAAGAAGCAGGAATTTGCCGCTGAGTTTTTATTTATTTATTTATTCCCGTCGTGCTTTCTCTTCGTCTGGTCAGAAATTTGACGCTTAATTGTCTTCCGCTTGCAGATACCAATGGCGCCTGACGCAGTAGCAGATCATGATAAAAGTAAGAAAACTTTTGTTTTTTCCCCTCCGTTTTCATTGGAATTTTAAGTTCTGTTTCGAGAATTTGAACTGTTTGTTTCTGCTCGTCCGTGTGTGTGTGTTTTTTTGTTTTGATTAGAATTTGAAGCACTTTCAGGCAAAAGAGTTGCAGTCGTAGGTGCAGGTGTAAGGTAATTTTGGCAGAGCTCATCGTCATTGTATTTCTTCTCTATTGTACTGTGTAATTCTTCTGATTATCCTAATTTTTCTTCAACTTTTCTGGGTCGGGATCTGTTTCCGGGTTATTTGCTCCAAATTTTGTTTGTCGTTCCTCGAGCGGAAATGCAAGGAAATTACTCACAGATATGTTGTTTTGTGAATGCCTTTGATTGGTTTTATTTCAAGTGGTCTTGCGGCGGCTTACAGGTTGAAATCGAGGGGTTTGAATGTGACTGTGTTTGAAGCTGATGGAAGAGCAGGTGGGAAGCTGAGAAGTGTTATGCATAAGGGATTGATTTGGGACGAAGGAGCAAACACCATGGTAGTTTCTTGCTTTAGTTCAAGCTACCCCAGCATTCTTTAGAGCCACTAGTCACGTCTGTTGCATATGCAGACTGAGGCTGAGCCAGAAGTTGGAAGTTTGCTAGATGATCTTGGGCTTCGTGAGAAACAGCAGTTTGTGAGTACTTGCCATGGTCGTGGATGGTCATCCCTTGCTCATTAAGAGACATATATATTATTTTCCGTTTATATGCTGTGTGTCTCACACACTTTCTAAGAGCATTCTTTATTGTTTCAGCCAATTTCACAGAAAAAACGCTATATTGTGCGGAATGGGTTACCTGTGATGGTAATCCCTACTTGTTTCCTTGTTCTTATGTGTTGCTGTTTCTTCATGTGACGAGGTGTTCGTGTCCAATTTATGATGCTAATATGTTCTCTGTTTTCATGCTAGATACCCACCAATCCCATTGCGTTGGTCACAAGTAGTGTGCTCTCTACCCATTCTAAGGTACATTTCTCCAGATTGAAGCTCACTTGTAATGGACAAGGAATGTCTTGATGGTAAATTGAAGCATGTTATATCTACTCTGTATAACTTTCTATGGACTACCACCAGAAACTAGAAGCTCTTTGCTATCAAGTGATTTTATATTTTCAGTATCTCAAAAACCTCTAAAAGTACTAGGTCTTACCTGCAGTTTCAAATCTTGTTGGAACCATTTTTATGGAAGAAAAATGACTCGTCCTCAAAAGTGTCTGACGCATCTACAGTAGAAAGGTGAATAATTTGCTTGTCCAGGCCATCAGCAATATCTCAATCACATACGATTGTAACTCAATTTCACTTCCATTTTCTCTGTTGTAGTGTAAGCGGGTTCTTCCAACGCCATTTTGGACAAGAGGTTTGTCGCTACCTAATCTTACCCTTTTGTTTTGTTTCACCTTTCCCTGCTTGTGTCAACACCAATTGTTGACTCTCTTTATTAACCGTGATCTTTCTTTCATGTGTCCCTTTTTATGTATTTGATTTGTAAGGTTGTGGATTATCTCATAGATCCTTTTGTTGGTGGAACAAGTGCTGCGGATCCTGACTCCCTTTCAGTGAGCAACTTTGCACTTACATATTGTCTTTGTTTTTTAAAGTTGCCGTTTGATAGTACTCTTTTTTATACCCTTCCCCTACGATTTATGATCAGATGAAGCATACTTTTCCAGATCTCTGGAATATAGAGAAAAGGTACTTACTCATATAACTATACTATATTCAATGAGTTCCGTTTGAAGAATACTTCCGAATTTTCTGGGTGATGCAATCAGGTTTTGAGTTCGTCATGCCTTTAATCATGTCATTTCAAACAATTTTTGGTCCCTTGTCGTTTAATAATATTGGGAGAAAAGTTTACTGACAAAGACCATTATTGTAAATATCATTAGCTTCCTTATTTGAGGATTGGGTTGAGTTTTTACCTGGTTCAGTACTTCTCTATGCTGATAATATGGCGATGAGCTCATTAACTGTTCTCCGGTTAGTTGCTAAATAAATCATATTATTTTTCAGTTTTGGCTCTATTATAGTCGGTGCAATCAGAACAAAGTTTGCTGCTAAAGGTGGTAAAAGCGGTGAAACAAGGACTTCTCCTGGCACCAAAAAGGGTTCGCGAGGGTCATTCTCTTTCAAGGGGGGCATGCAGGTGATGCTTTGTCCATGAAAGCCAGTTTTTTTCTATCATACAAACGACGATTTTCCACCGATACTCATGTTCCTGCACCACTTGTTGTGGGTATGTTTCCACATTGGGATATAGCAGATTCTTCCTGATATGTTGTGCAAAGACCTCTCACATGATGAGCTCAATTTAGACTCCAAGGTTCTCTCTTTGTCTTACAATTCTGGATCAAGACAGGAGAACTGGTCACTATCCTGTGTCTCTCATAATGAAACGTTGAGACAAAACCTCCATTATGATGCCGTAGTTATGACGGTGAGTGGTTTTTTGTCGGATGTGTGATGAAATTCACAGAACCTCGCAACTGACAAAAAAATTATGTACCATAGGCTCCTTTGTGCAATGTGAAGGAGATGAAGGTTGTGAAAGGAGGACAACCCTTTCAACTAAACTTTATCCCCGAGGTAATTGCGTCTTATCCAGCTTATAGAAATTAATGTTCGAGAGAATTAGGCCTACATCTAGATTCAGTCCATCCTTTCGGGTTGTCTTAAGATTTTTCTACTCCAGATACTGATAATGAGAGTCTTAATGTGACATCAAAGAACTCCTTCGCATGATTTCTTGTCTCCTATATGTACTATTTATTCCAAGATAATTGCATCACGATGTTGATTTTGTTGATTTCTCAGATTAAATATATGCCCCTCTCGGTTATAATCACCACATTCACAAAGGAGAAAGTAAAGAGACCTCTCGAAGGTTTTGGTGTACTCATTCCATCAAAGGAGGAAAAGCATGGTTTCAAAACTCTGGGTAATTTGTTGGTGTCTTAGGCCATAGTTTAAACAAATACCCCTAAATTTCTTTTATTATAATTATTAACCCTTCATACTCCTCTATACACAGGTACACTCTTTTCCTCAATGATGTTTCCAGATCGTTGCCCTAGTGACCTTCATCTATATACAACTTTTGTTGGTGGGAGTAGGAACCAGGAACTAGCCAAAGCTTCCACGTAAGAGAAATATAGCTGCTTTAAAATAATTAAAGCAGTCCAACAAGAACCTAACCATGTTAAGTTAAGCTCCTTCGTCACTAACAAATGTGATGCAGGATCGTTTAGAAGCTGCGAAGTATCGAGGTATTTATGCCAATTTTTTTAGTTTCTCACTTCACCTGATTCGGACTTTGTTTCTTTTTTGGTTCTCCCTTTGTAGAGATGAATTAAAACAAGCTGTGACTTCTGACCTTCAGCGACTGTTGGGGGTTGAAGGTGAACCCGTGTTTGTCAAGTATGTGGAATTTGGAGATTTCTCATTTGATCGTTTTAGTATACGAAAGAGAAAATTACCCTTACAGATCAACAATTTATGATAATTGCAGCCATTTCTATTGGAGCAAAGCATTTCCGTTGTATGATAGCAGCTATGACTCAGTCATGGAAGCAATTGACAAGATGGAGAAAGATCTACCTGGATTCTTCTACGCAGGTAACTCTCAATTAATGTCTCAGTCTCGTAAAAGGAGTACTAATTACATGATCCATGATGATGGCATAATGAGTATAGCACATCTATGGTCTTGATACGATTCAATGCAGTTATTTATCTGTTGTGCATGGACCGAAATGAACAGGTAATCATCGAGGCGGCCTCTCTGTTGGGAAGTCAATAGCATCAGGTTGCAAAGCGGCTGATCTTGTGATCTCATACTTGGAGTCTTGCTCAAATGACAAGAAACCAGAGGACAGCTTATGAACGTTGCCAAGGTTCGTCCTTTTTAAATCACTTAGTTTGTAAACTTGTAAAATGCAATAAGCCGTGGGATTAGCCAAAAAACTCAAGCAAAAACCAGATTCTCATAACTCACTAATTCCAGCATAAACGATCCATATATTGTTTGGTCTGTTTTCTCACTGGTCTCGAACATTACAGAATGGGTGATTTTAGGATTTAAGAATCTCTAAAAACAAATTGCTGATACTGTCTTATCTTGAATATCTCATTTCTGTTCTCTTGACAACTAAGACAAGTTGGAGAGAAACTTGTTTGGTTTCTGGTGAGAAGGGGATGTTGATATTTTGCTTGTTTCTTCTCCAAAAATCATAACCATGAAATGGTCCCAAAATGGTTGTCCTAATGTCAGATGTTAGTATCTTAATGTCTAGATCTCCTCGTCGCACATGCTCGCCTATTCCCATCCCATGGAGTCTTCTGTTTTGTCTTATCTTTCTCCTATAAAGCGTCCTCTGTCTTAAACCCAATTTTGCATTGCTAAGTCTCTTTGTGATGGTTGTTCTAGTCTTTTCGTTCTTTTTGTGGTGCTTAAGTAAATAGAAAATCAATTAATGATTACGGACTCACTATTGATTCATAGTTGTCAATTTGAAAATACCAAAGTGTTTCAAGAACCATCATATATTTCGTTCTCGGTCCAAAAGAACCATCTTAAAATCTTAATAATTTATCCCAAAAAAACGAACCATCTTAATTTTCATATATCAAAAATATTGACGCATGTGAGACAGAAAATATAGTTAATATGATGGTCCGGTCTTTGAGAGTAGCAGACCTGTGGGACCAAAAATGTGGCCCACTAAAGTGGGTTTTAACCTTTTTTGTTTTTTTTCTTCTCCCTGAACCTTTATCAAAGCATAATCACTACCTTTGCGCCTGCGAAGAAAAGACTAACATGCCCTTATAATGGTACAAGCCTACAGTCTCGACTCTGGTGTATAGCACATTTGTGTCTCAAAAATAGATGCTATAATCTTAATCCAAAGTCTAAACATTATGGATTTAGATGGTTGATAAGATCTGATTAGATATACTTTTATATGGTTGGACTCATATTATTTTTTGCCATATTTTACCCTTTAAACTAGGCATGTGCACATTATCCGAACCCGACCCAAAAAAGAGAAATCGAACCCGAACCGAAACTGATAAAATATCCGAACAGTTTTTAAATTTCTAAATCCAAAAAACTGAAACCGAATCAAACCAAACTGAAAATCCGAATGGATATCCGAAATATCCGAACTACAATTATATACCCAAAATACTAACTACATTTAGACTTAATAACCTAAAATTACAATTACAAATCCAAAATATGAATTATTTTTATTCTGAAAATGATGAAAAAATCCAAAATAATTTAAATATATTAAAGTTTTTAGTTATATTTGTTAAATTTTGTCAAATTTTATTTGAATTTAACCAATTTTATTTAAATTTAATTATTTTTATTTAATTTTATTATTTTTTGGATATCCGAACCCGAACCGAACCCGATCAAATATAACCGAACCCGAACCGAAATTCTAAAAATATCCAAATAGGTTTTAAATCTAAAAACCGAAAATCCGAAAACCTTGAATTATCCGAACCCGAATGGATATCCAAAAGTTTCAACGGAAGCTACTTCTACCGAACAATGCTTTCGTAGAGCAAAACTGCCCTTCTACGATACCGAATACATATACGTAAATGACAAAACGAAGCTTTTGCTCTACGAAAGCATTGTTCAGTAGAAGTAGCTTCCGTTGAAAGTAGAAGGGCAGTTTGGTGAATTAACAAGACATGGAATCTAATCACACACATAAATCAATGCTTAAAATTAATCATCGAGGATGGAAGAAGAAGAGGAGACATGTGTTAACGGCATCTTCTATGAGTCAACCAAATTGCATTTGCATACCTTAAATAAAGTTGTCATCAAATCAATAGTCATACTTTATCTGCACCAAATTTAAATTCAAATTTCGTTTTTCTTTTCTCATTTGATAAGTTAACATTGTTTATTACTCTTATTTTACAGAGAAAGGAGAAATCCAGACAATTTGGTCATTAAAAGGAACAATCTTTCATCAAATTGAGTGCACATTTTTTTGCTTTATGATTGTTTTTGGTGACCCACATTCTCAATTTACTATTTCCTTCATAAAGAGAAGAAGAAGAAGGAGAAAAGAGATTCTTTGAAATCTTCTCAGATAAAAATACAGAAGCCCCCATTAATGCTGCTCGCCCCTCTGTCATTAATGCTCTTATCATCTTCTCCTTTAGCTTCCCCAGTTTCTTTCTCGTCTATGTGTTAATCCGACAAACACACACAAGAACACCGAACATTCTCATCCACGATTTCTGCATTTGTCCTCACTTCTTCTACTCTCTTTCTTCTGCTGCTGCTTTTCTGTTCTCCTGACTTTTTTCAGGGATTTGATTAGAAACTCGTTTCCTTGGAGTTTTCTCGAGAAGAGCGTCTAGGATCACGAGCTGGTTTCGTTTCTTTGACTTGAGTTGACTAGCCAGACACTCGTGTGTGAATTTCCAAATTCTAAAGCAAAAACACTTAGATGGGTCTCTTTCAGTTTCCTCTCAGAATCCAAATCTGTTGCTCATTCTAGGGCTTTGTTTCCTTCCTGCTAATTTATCATGGTTCTTTCAAAGATCTTGCCATTGCTCTTTTTTTCATGGGTCTTGTTGTTACAAAGCACCCATCAACTTCAAAACTCTCAGACCCAGGTACTGTATCAGCTCAGGAAGCATCTGGAATTCCCCAAAGCTCTGGAGTCTTGGGGAAATTACTACGGAGACTTATGTCAAATCTCTGCAACTGCTCATATGAGCATCTCCTGTGAAGGTAATTCTATCACGGAGCTTACGGTCATGGGGGACAAGCTTTTAAAACC
Organism: Eutrema salsugineum; assembly: GCF_000478725.1. NCBI lineage: Eukaryota > Viridiplantae > Streptophyta > Magnoliopsida > Brassicales > Brassicaceae > Eutrema > Eutrema salsugineum. The sequence continues at coordinate 4,652,650 of NW_006256829.1, read as the reverse complement.
ATTTGGTATGTTTCATGGATCTTCACTCCCAAACCACACTCTCTCTGAAGCTTTCTTAATTGAGTCTTTTGCTACCACATTGACAAGGCTTACAAGCTTGAAGGTTCTTAGCTTAGTGTCTCTAGGAATCTATGGTGAGTTACCAGGGAAGATCCATCGGTTGAATTCTCTCGAGTACTTGGATTTGAGTTCAAATTATCTCTTTGGGTCTGTCCCTCCTGACATTTCCAGACTGGTTAAGCTTCAAAGTCTGATGCTTGATGGAAATTACTTCAACGGCAGTGTTCCTGACACGTTGGATTCCTTGACCAATCTTACTGTTCTTAGTTTAAAGAACAATCGGTTCAAAGGTCCATTTCCTTCTTCAATCTGCCGAATTGGAAGACTAACAAATCTTGCTCTATCACACAATGAGATTTCTGGTAAATTGCCTGATCTCAGCAAGTTAGAGCATCTGCATATGCTGGATCTAAGAGAGAACCACTTGGATTCTGAACTACCTGCAATGCCTAAAAGATTAGTTACTGTTCTACTGAGCAAGAACTCCTTCTCTGGCGAAATTCCCAGTCGTTTTGGCGGTTTGTCTCAGCTTCAGCATCTTGACATGTCGTTTAATCATCTCACTGGAACTCCATCTCGGTTCTTGTTCTCTTTGCCCAGCATTAGTTACTTGGACTTGGCATCTAACAAGCTCAGCGGGAAGCTTCCTCTCAATCTGACCTGTGGAGGCAAACTTGGATTTGTGGACTTGTCGAACAACCGATTAATTGGGACACCTCCCCGTTGCTTGGCAGGCGCTTCCGGCGAGCGGGTTGTAAAACTCGGTGGAAATTGCTTTTCCATAAATGGTAATCATGATCAGCATCAAGAATTCTTATGTGAAGAGGCTGAAACTGAAAGAAAACAGTTACAAGGAAGAAAAATTGGGACTCTAATTGCTGTAATTAGTGGAGCTATTCTTGTTCTTGTGTTGTTTGCATTCGGACTCCTCCTGTTGTGCACAAAGCGCTCCTGTTGTTTTTGTTGTTCAAGAGAAAAGTCAGTGTCACAAACTCGGCTTAAGGTTGTGACAGATAATTCACACACCAGTCTCTCCTCTGAAGTTCTTGCTAGTGCAAGTGAGTAGTACTTTGACTAAAAAATGTAGACTTTTACCTGCTATAAAGTCTTTCAGGAGTTTAATATCCTTGCACGCTATCCTCTTGCAGGGTTAATCTCTCAAACGGCAAAGCTAGGTGCACAAGGTGTGCCCTCATGCCGATCATTTACTTTTGAGGAGTTAAAGGAAGCCACAGACGATTTCGATTCATCACGTTTCTTAGGTGAAGGCTCCCTAGGAAAGGTATGATCTTTTAATGCAAGATTGATTCTTATGATCTCAACATCAGTCATTTGCTTTACTTTACTTGTTTTGGTTCTTTGCAGCTATACAGAGGAACATTGGAAAATGGAAGTTCCATAGCTATAAGATGTCTGGTTTTATCAAGGAGATTCTCAAGCCAGAGTATCAGAGGTCACCTAGATTGGATGTCGAAGCTCAGCCATCCTCATCTCCTTAGCTTCTTGGGCCATTGCACTCAAACCAACGGAGAACACGATCCTGCAGCGACCATACTCTACCTTGTATACGAGTATATGCCCAACGGGAGCTATCGCGCGCATCTATCAGGTCAGATGGACTTTTGTAGTAAAACGCAAAGTTAAACTGAATCTCACTGTTGCATGGAATCTCAATGTTATTCGAAATTTTGTAGAATCTTGCTCGGAGAAGATCCTAACGTGGCCAGATCGGCTAGCAATCCTGATTGAGATAGCAAAGGCAGTTCATTTTCTTCACACCGGTGTAATGCCTGGTTCCTTTAACAATCAGCTGAAGACGAATAACATTTTGCTTGACGAACACAAGATTGCAAAACTCAGTGACTATGGAGTCTCTACCATCATTGAAGAGAACGAAAAGCTCGAGGTTTGCATCCATTTCCACTCTCTGTCTGCCTCTCTTTTAATCTTCATTTCGTATTCTCTTCTTTAGTACTAAGTCAGGACTCTACTTTGCTTCTGCTTTTTCGTTTTGCAGACAAAGTCAGAAATCCACAAATCAAAGTAAGTACCCTTTGCCTCTTTTTTAGCTAAAACTTCTTGGTGTTTAGCAGAATCTAATCAAAATTGCAACTAAAATCATGAGTTTTCCTGCATAACTTGGGGATTATGCAGGAAAATGGCGAAAAGAGAGGACGATGTATACAACTTCGGATTCATACTTCTGGAATCTCTGATAGGACCATTGCCCACTACAAAAGGAGAAGCCTTTCTTCTCAACGAAATGGTAACAAAGAGAAACAAAAAGATCTTGATCATTTTTTATTTGACTGAAACGAAGCTAGTAAATAGCTGTTGCTGCAATGTTACGTTTTTGTAGACGTCATTTGGGAGCCAAGACGGTCGACAGAAAATAGTGAATCCAACGGTCCTAACAACGAGTTCACAGGAGTCTTTAGCGATTGCGATCTCAATCGCCAATAAATGCGTTTTGCTTGAACCTTCCGCAAGACCTTCCTTTGAAGACGTTCTCTGGAACTTACAGTACGCAGCTCAAATGCAGTCTGCCGCAGACGCTGAACGCAAATCTGACACGTCGTCGTGAATCCGGAGGCTAATGATTGATAGTTTTTTCGTTGTGTCTTCAAAATGTAAATTCTTCTAAGTTTGGCTTTTCAGGGGAACAAAAAACTTTTACGAGTGAAAAAAAGCATAGTTCCTTCTCTAGGATTTTATTTCGTTAAATACATATGGATTGAAGATAATGAGTTTGTAGATGGAAAGAACTTCCAAATCTCCAAGAACAAGGTAAAAGTAAGGTAGGAGAGATGTCAAATTCGGTACCAATAAACTATAGCTTCTACTATTATGAAATGTTATTTATGTTGTTAATTCATTACGAGTCTTGTATATAATTTGTACACAAACTCACACACGCACACGTCAAACCTGTTTCTTCGCTTACGAACATCTCTCACGGAGAGAGAGAGAAGACAATAATAGCCACAGTGGCACGAGCATGTTAAGGTTTCTCACAGTACATGGATTAGCATACAAATTACCGTAAACCAAGGGCTTACACACTTCTTCAAATGTTTCAAATAACTTAAACAGTAACTGTGACTTTGGAGTCCACTGATTTAAGCACCTCCTCACCCATCTCCTTGCATCCCACCAGTTTCTGTTTCACATTCCATTTTTCAAAAAAGAAAAACACAAGATTTTAAGTATACATATGATGAACTGTTTGTTACAAACTTAAGAAAAACAAAAAAAAACCATCATACATACATTTCCGGGGGAGTAGATGTCTCCGGTTCTAAACCCTTTGTTGAGAGCATCCAAGACCGCGTCTTCGATCCTTTTTGCAGCCTTTTCTTCTCCAAGCCCATATTTCAAAAGCATCGCAGCGCTGAGAATGGTGGCCAATGGGTTTGCCTTGTCCTGACCAGCTATATCTGGTGCAGAACCATGTATAGGCTCAAAGAGTCCAGGTCCCTGATTTCAACTCAAGTTTAACAATCCAGATATATATGGTATATGTATAAACAGGAAGAACCTTGAAAGGTTTAGATTAATTTTTTTTTTTGTTTACCGATACACCGAGACTAGCAGATGGAAGCATCCCAATGCTTCCAGTGATCATTGAGGCCTCATCAGATAATATATCACCAAAAATGTTATTGGTCACGATTGTGTCAAACTACAAAATGTTTAAGAAGATCAAAAACACCTTGAGTACTAACTTCCACTCTGCGTAAGCTTTGTAAATCAGCGTGAAAGTTTGATATATGCGAGAGGAGGAGCACCTGTTTCGGGTCACGAATAAGCTGCATTGCAGCATTGTCGACATACATATGTGATAGTTCAACATCTGGATATTCAGAGGCTATCGCTGTTACTCTTTTCCTCCACAGTACTGATGCCTATATGAAAAATACACTTGCATTACGAGAAACACACAAAAGTGGAAAAAGAGATTCAACAAAAATTAACAAACGTACATCCAACACGTTGGCCTTATCAACAGAACAAAGCTTGCCACGCCGTTTCCTAGCAGTCTCGAAAGCAACACGAGCAATTCTGTCAATCTGAAGAACATGAGCGATACATTTTTCAACTTTAGGATTTCTTTAACTCAGTTGATAACAGAGTACAAAGAAGAAGGCTTGTATACAAGCTAAACTAGAACTGATAACCAAACTAAACTAACCACAACAAAGATAATAACCTAACTAAAGCAGCATTGAAACAGAGATATACAAACAGTCCATGTCACAGAGAACATAGTGAAGATAAATACCTCGTGAACAGCGTAGATCTCTGTATTAAACCCGACTTCTTCGCCATTGTCGTTGGTCGTAATGCCCCTTGGCTCTCCAAAGTAAATGCCTCCTGTAAGCTCCCTTACAATCATCATATCAACACCTTCTGCCACTTCTCTCTTCAAGGTGGACGAATCAACTAGCTAAAAAAAGGAAGCAAATGATTATTTACGATTCAAGCAAAAAACAAATCCAAGTGCTAAGCAGATCAAACCGAAGATAGCCTTTAAATACCTGTGGCAAAACTGTAGCAGGTCTCAAATTTGCAAAGACTTTGAGATCTCTGCGAAGGTAAATCAGAGCCAATTCAGGCCTCTGATGTCTCTCATTGTTGTCCCATTTGTACCTGAATATCCAACCAACCATGAATCATCAAAAACTCAAAAATTGAAGCAGAGAGATATCTGAATCAAGAGTCCAGTGAACAAGAGACACACACCCTCCGATAGCTCCAAGAAGTATGGCATCAGATTGTTTTGCAGCCGACCAGGTTTCCTCCGGCAAGGGCACTCCGACCAAATCCAAGGCTGCTCCTCCGACAGGCATCTCCTGGAAATTAAATTCCAGTCCTGTGATTCATACACATCAAAATCAAGACGCAATCTCTAACTGTCTAAAACACACTCGTTCATCACTACTAGTTCACTTTACAAACAAGCTCCATGCTGAAAATTAGATTAAAAATAAGATACATTGAGCGAGAGATGTAACCTTCGAGAGATCCAGCTTGCTGAAGCACATTCTTGGCAACGGAGATGACTTCCGGACCGATCCCGTCGCCGGGAAGGAGAGCGATGTTGAACCGTTTTTCCCCCGGTGAAGCGGCGGAGCACCTTATTCGACACGGCGCGCGAGACTGATCGGCAAGAGATCTGCATTTTCCCGGGACGATGTTGATCAGACTCAGCCGGATGTTCGTCTGCAAAACCGCCGTCATTTTTTTTTTGGAGTCAGAAAATTTGAAATTGTGACAAGTGAGTGAGTAACACAGTATAAATTATAAAACAACATCAAAGTTTTTTTGGCACTTGGATAGGTAGGTAATGTATACACACGTTTTTGCATTTGCGAAATTAGGCCTTCAACGTTTTAATTTTTTTCTGAAATGGTTGAAAACAAATCTTTTTCACCTATAAACCAGCGCAGTGAGTATAAAATTATAGAAATATCCTTTCTCTTTACCGATTATTACGCATACATGCCACTACAATTGGGTTGAACTCGATTAACCGATTCCGCTTTCACGAATATAGGCCCATTTAGAGACCCGATATTGGTTGGACAGCTCTTAAGTTACATATAAATAGCCCACAAAATGTCAAAGTCGAGGGATCACCATTTTTTTTTCCTTTACGTAGTAGTAGAATGAGAATGACTGATTGTTTTTTCAGATTTAACATGCGATTCCATTATCCTAAAATGAGCAAATTTTTGCAGTTCTTAGTGAAAATATTTCGCAAATCCATTCAGGTCAAAATCCAATAACCAAATGGTCAAAGACAAAACATTAACGTACAGTAAAATCGGATCTGGATGTAACGAATTGTGACCACAACTTACAAATACACCACCACACGAGAATTGTGGATGACTTCATGTTTTGGTATTTTTTGAGTATGGTACGATTTATAATGGAGTGCCTAGGGAGTAGGGATTGAAATGTGAACACCAAATATGAAAGCACGACTTGGTCATAAAATTATTTGGAACATTGTGTATCCCACATTTTTTTATATTATCTAAACGAAACACGTCTCGAGGGTGTTTTTTTGGGTGGGTATTTTGACACCTTACACTGTGTTGTAGGGTGTGCAATGAAAGCCAAAGTGAATCCCTTATTTTTTATTAAAAAAATTGTTGTAAGTTTTCCCCTAAAAAAAACAAGAAAATGTTTTGAGTTCTAGAGAAAAACAAGTAACGGAAGCTGAGGTCATACTCCACATATCCGTCCCTACAGCATCTCCGATCATCTTTAACAGTTTCCTCTTTCGTCCTATCTTTTTTTTTTTTTCACGTCTCACGAAAACAGATAATGAACATTAGGAAAACATTTTATGGTATTTTTTTCATTAGCTTTGTTTTTTTGGTTAAATTTTTCTTTAGCTTTTCTTATTCAATAATTTAATCTACAAGTCTAAGTTAGTATGTAGAATACGAAACTTTTCTAACAGGTTTGTGACTGTGTATTGATATGCTGTAATCAATTTAATAATTCATAGAACAAATTATATTCTTGTTTTCTGATAGATACTAGCTAGTCAGCATTACTATATATACTAGAATTACCAAGGAGATGTATTTCCTAGTATATTCATTATATTTGTATTTTGGGATTGCTTTTCTTATCAGGAAGATATTCTAATTTTTTTAATAATCAATTTCTTTCTTGCTTATTAGGTTAGGAGGATTTTACATCGCATATACATATACATTTTTGCTGACGATATATAGGTTAAGACTAGTGTTTTTTTATAACAAATGTATCATCAATGTTTCAATTCTTTGATTTTTTTCTTTTCTTAAAACCATAATTTTTTGGGGTGGGGGTGTGTGATATATAATATTATTCTGTTCGTCATCTCTTCAACCAATAAAAAATAAAAAAAATCAGTCCGTCATCCCCTTTCACTATATAAAATACCCTTTCACTTTAATTCTTAGAAAGAGACACCGCCAATTTCATTCAGCGGTTCCGTTATGGCTCCATCCGGTTCAACCGGTTTGCTCTTATGGGTCTTAATCTTCTTCGCTCTTTCCATCACCCCACTCGAAGCACGTGGACCCCTCGGGTGGCTTGCCGGAAAGCCACCGCAGAGGACTGCCGCCGCCGGCATATGCGCTTCTTCTGTCCACATATATGGTTACAAATGCGAAGAACATGATGTACGACACTTTTATTTAGTTAATATATAGTTATTAAATGATGATTATTTATTTTTTTGCTAACTAAGATGATTAATTATAGATAGAAGCATATATATGAACTGAGTGATTTTAATTCATTAATTATGAAGGTGGTGACTCAAGATGGATACATATTGAATATGCAAAGGATACCGGAAGGACGAGCCGGCGCCGGAGATATGTCGAAGAAACAGCCTGTCTTAATACAACATGGAATTCTTGTCGTAAGTTTAACTCTATTTTACCCTTTTTGCATCGCATATTAGCCGTTAAATAAATCTATTTTGTCTTTTTACTTTCATATATTATTATATACACACGTAACACACGCACGCTATTTATTTAAATCCTCGTGTGCAGTTAGTTTATCTGATTTAAACACATATATTATCTGATTTTCCTTGTAACACACTGACACACATACGTTTCAAATCTTTCTAATTACAAGGAAAATTAGATTCCCGTTGGCAAAAATTACATCCCACTCAAATTGACAAATCTGTTTCTTTCCTTTTTCAAATTAAGAAAGAAAAAAGTAGAAAGCTAAGTGACGTAAAAATAACTGAGAATAAAATTAGTAGGTGAAAACTTTATACTCATTTTTCACAAGTAATACAAATGTAGAAAGAATTTTGTATGTTCATACGTTTATTCTAAGAAAATAAAACATGTGGGCCAAGACCAACGTGTATGCTGAGTACTTGCCTCGTTAATATGCTACGTACACTGTGGTCTGTCTAGATATAATATAGATACACCTTCATTGTATATCTGTGTGTATAGTATCTGAGTGTGAAAGTGAATGCTTCTCTACTCTCTATGTGCCAGTTGTTTCAACTCAGGAGTAAAAGTTAATAAGTAATTACATATTTTAGTGGTGGGGGATAAAACATGATAAAATGAGGGACATCATGAGTGTTCAACATGTGTATCCAACTAATAAAGTGATAAATCGAGCGTTACTAGAAAGCTAAATGACAGCTTTTCTGGTATGGTTGCATACGTAAGTTATATAATGCGTCGACTCAAGTGCTCATCGAATTATTAAAAACACTAAAGATCAAGAGCACATCAAACTCGATCACCATTGTTAGAAAAATACTTTTATGCATTACCTTATGTTAGATGTTTCTGACGATTTTGACAAACTAAATTGTCCTTCATTTCTAATGATGGTTCACACTTCTTATGCTTTTTCATTGCTTACGATATATGTAAGGTGTAGAATAGAATCACGGAAACGGATCAATAAAATTCTTCCAATGAAAGAAAAGAAGAAAATATCATATAAAAAACATTGAACATTTTTTTGTTGTTATATTATTAAATTGAAGTTCTGAATTATCAAAGAAATGGTGAAATAAATATGTGCAGGATGGGATGTCGTGGCTGTTGAATCCGGCAGATCAAAACCTACCTCTGATTTTGGCGGATCAAGGATTTGATGTGTGGATGGGAAACACAAGAGGGACTAGATTTAGCAGAAGACACAAGTACCTAAACCCTCATCAACCGGTCCGGTTCAGTCATCAACTCTTTAACCAATTGATTACGTACGTAGGTAGTTTTTTACTACTAATTAAAACCGAGATTTAACCTTCGGCACGTTGTAACGTAGGCCTTCTGGAATTGGACGTGGGACGAGCTTGTGAGTTTCGATCTGCCTGCTATGTTTGACCATATCCACGGCCTAACAGGCCAAAAGATTCACTACCTCGGACATTCTTTGGTGGGTCCAACGTTATCAACATATATTTTCTATGTTTATATATTCTTCTCCTTACAATGATGATTCAATCAAAATATGAGAAATGATTTAAACATGGAAATTATCAGGGTACTTTGATAGGGTTTGCGTCATTCTCGGAGAAGGGGTTGGTGGATAAATTGAGATCGGCAGCGATGCTGAGTCCTATTGCTTATCTCAGCCACATGACCACCGTAATCGGCGACATCGCCGCCAGAAGCTTCCTCGCCGAGGTCCCTATATATCTTCTCTCCTCTATAATACATATATACTATATTTTTAAAATTTGTTCATGTATTTATGAAAAACAACTGTCTTACCGTCTTTCATCAAAAGGCCACGGCCATTCTTGGAGTGGCAGAGTTTAACCCTAAAAGGTAATTAATCTTCATCACCCTTTTTCTTAAAATGTGTTTGTTATTGGCTTTGTTTGATTACATAAAATGATCAAGCAAAATTGACAGTGGATTAGTAGGGGGTTTTATAAAGGCTATATGCCATCAAGCGGGGGTCGATTGTTATGATTTAATCGCTGTTATCACCGGTAACGCAACAACCTTAAACCACCAATATTTTACCATTATATTGATGAATTAGTTATTTATTAATTACGTAAATTTTACAACAAAAATTAATGTAGGCAAGAATTGTTGCCTTAACGCATCAACCATTGATCTGTTCCTGGCGAACGAACCTCAATCTACTTCCACAAAAAACATGATCCACCTTTCTCAAAGTAAGTAAAACCAATAACCCATTTGTATTTTCTTCAAATGATCATATATATATATATATATATATATATATATAATATATATGCATTAGGGTGTCTGTCGTTGAAATAAAGATTTCATTTTTTTTTGTAGCGGTAAGAGACAAGGAGTTAAGAAAATACAACTATGGAAGTGGTGATCGTAACATGAAACATTACGGTCAAGCGTTGCCGCCGGCTTACAACATATCGGCGATTCCACACGACCTTCCGATTTTCTTCAGCTACGGCGGTTTAGACTGCCTGGCCGATGTGACAGATGTCAAGTACCTCCTCGACCAGTTTAAGTTTCACGACAAGGATAAGATGGATGTGCAGTTTATTAAAGAATATGCTCATGCTGATTTCATCATGGGTGTTACTGCCAAAGACGTTGTTTATAACCAAGTTGCTACCTTTTTCAAACGACAATCTTGATTTTAGTTAGCATTAGTTTATATCATTATATATAATTTGCATGTGCCCATAATATTCTTCAATTGTATGTCTCCAAAACAAACGGGCAAAAAAATAAAATTAATATTGTTACTAGCATCTAAGAAGCAATTTATTAAACGTAGCATTTTAATACTTTTTTGTTAGATAACAACCGTAGTCTCTTTGTAATATATCGTAAGAGTATGTATATTTGAACTTCAAATAATTTTTAAGAAAAAAATTGGAATATTCCATGAAAAAAGATTGTTATTTTCAGGTATTGGCGTATTATTGCACATAACTCTTTTGTTTGTTTTTTCCTGACGTCAAAAATTAATTGCACATAACTAACTACAAATTCGTAAAACAAAATTTTGACCCAAAACAAGTGTATTAAAGTTGGGCCAATTGTGTAGTTTCAGTAGTCATCGTGGGCTTTGAAAATACGGGTCGGTTCTAAACCGGTTTAAAATTAAGATAGCTCCGGTGATTTTTTTTTTTGTTTTCTCCTCTCTCGACAACTGAGAAGCAGCGGAACACCGGTGAAATCCAGAAAGGAGAATCAGCAGAAGAAACGAAAGCTGCGACGAATCTTCATCTTTTGTAAGGAACTCTCATCTCTCCCGGTCTTTTTAGTATATAGGCTCTGGGTCTTCTGTTTTTGAATCTTTTACGATTTTATGAATTCTAGATCTTTTCTTGTTCAATCAGTAGCTTCTTTAAAATCTTAATTTGAGTACATACTTCGTCTGCTTGCGCATTTGCAGTCTTATATCTCCTCGGCGTCTTTAAAGCCTGGGGATTATTCCTACTCGTTAAACTGTGCATCAATCTTATAAAATTAGGGTTTTATGAGGCTTCAATTTCTCTGTAGCCGATCTATCGCGTCTGCATTTTGCAAGAACGTATTTGTTAGATTTCTGATAAACCGAAGTTTAGTTTTCAAGTGTGATATATATCTTCTGAAAATATTCAGGCACCAATGTCGAGTAACAACAACAATCCACAGAAGCCTCAAGGTTCTGCACCTTCACCTTTCGGGAATCCTGGGATGGCCTCTGCATCGGTTCCTGGAAACCAGGGTTTTGCTCAGTCTCAAATGGCAGCTAACTTTCAAGCTCAGTTTCAGTACTCACAAGCTCAGGCCATGGCCCATGCTCAACAACAGTCTAAAGTTCAAGCACAATTGCAAGCTCAGATACAAGCAGGCATGACGATGAACCATACCCAAGGTTCCCAGGGGATTGGTGGGTTGGGTCCATCTTCGCCTTCTATGACAACTCCTTCAAGTTTAAACGTCAAGAGGTTCCAGCAGAAACCGCCAATGCGTCCTCCTTCTGGCTTCCCTGCGACTAACAACACTATCTCCCCCATGAGAACAATGGAGTTAACTCCTGCTGCACGGAAAAAGAAACAGAAGCTCCCTGAAAAGTCGTTGCAGGAGCGGGTGGCAGCGATCTTGCCTGAGTCTGCTTTATACACCCAACTTCTTGAGTTTGAGTCTCGGGTGGATGCTGCGTTAAGTAGAAAGAAAGTTGACATCCAAGAAGCCCTTAAAAACCCTCCTTGCATACAGAAGACGCTTAGGATCTTCGTTTTCAACACGTTTGCTAACCAGAACAACACGATTCCTGGGAATCCGAATGCTGACCCACCAACATGGACTCTGAAAATCATTGGTAGGATCCTGGAAGATGGCGTGGATCCCGACCAGCCAGGATTTGTTCAGAAATCAAACCCATTGCATCCCAAATTCTCGTCTTTCTTCAAAAGGGTAACAATTTCCCTGGATCAGAGGCTGTACCCTGAGAACGCATTGATCATATGGGAGAATTCTCGATCACCTTCTCCTCAGGAAGGGTTTGAGATAAAGAGGAAAGGGAATCAGGAGTTTGCTGCTAGTATACGGTTGGAGATGAACTACGTGCCTGAAAAGTTCAAGCTTTCTACTGCACTGATGGATGTTCTCGGGATTGAAGTTGAAACCCGGCCAAGAATCATCGCTGCAATTTGGCATTACGTTAAGGCGAGGAAACTGCAGAACCCAAATGACCCTTCTTTCTTCAACTGTGACGCTGCACTTCAGAAAGTTTTTGGGGAAGAGAAGTTGAAATTCACAATGGTCTCTCAGAAGATATCTCATCACTTGTCACCTCCACCTCCGATTCACTTGGAACACAAAATCAAGCTCTCAGGCAATAATCCGGCCATATCAGCATGTTACGATGTGTTAGTGGACGTACCCTTCCCGATCCAAAGGGACCTGAACAACTTGCTGGCCAACGCAGAGAAGAACAAAGAGATTGAGGCTTGTGATGAAGCGATATGTGCAGCCATAAGGAAAATCCATGAGCATAGGAGGAGACGTGCATTTTTCTTGGGATTCAGCCAATCGCCAGTTGAATTCATAAACGCATTGATCGAATCTCAGAGCAAGGATCTGAAGGTCGTAGCGGGAGAAGCCAGTCGAAATGCTGAGAGAGAACGTCGATCAGACTTCTTCAACCAACCTTGGTAAGCTTATCATCCAGTCTCTGCTCACTTTGGTTTCAATTGATTGAATGATTGATTGATGATACGTTGCTGAATGATAAAATGTTGCAGGGTCGAAGATGCAGTAATACGTTACTTGAACCGGAGGCCAGCAGCTGGGAACGAGGGGCCAGGGAATTGGTGATGGTGAGTACCTTGCTGGTACCATAGGATACAAGTCTCTTCATCTGTTTGAGCTTTTTTAGAAGAATAATTTATTGAGATTATTCTGGTTTTTAAAAGGAAGTAGTCTATCTGTAATCTTGTGTATGATGAAACAGTATTACTTATATCTAGATGAAGGTTATGTTTCAAGTGATTTGATACGCTCAATTTTTTCTGGTCTTTTTTTCCAACTGTACAAGTATGTGTTAAAAATAGACGTTTTGACTGATATTACTCAGTCGAAAAGACGATGCGAAAACAAACTGAAATCAAGGAGTGAACTATCATAAAGGTTTAGATTAGGGTGTTTCACTTACGCACATCCGAGTTCTTATGTGATATTGTGTGTTCTCTCATCTCTCTATCGCTCATTCGGGTTAAGACCCTGGAGATCCAAGTAGCGAGACCCTGGAGATCCAAGTAGCGAATATTAGGCTCCATTGCTTTGTCAATGGGCCCTTTTGGGTTTTAAGTTGGATCTATCGAACCCAGTTCAGATTTGTCATATTAGTTTTGACATTCTCTTTATCGTCGACCAGTAGACGCCGGAATGCTCCGCCGGGAGATTCACTCCAATATCTTTGTCGATTTCCCTCCAATATGATCGTTGTTGCTCGAGTCCAGCAGGTTGCTATGCTTCTATACGTTGTCCGAACAAGGTGATCTCGCAGAGTTTGGCATTTGAGTTTTCCCTCAAATTTTTTTTTTAATGGTCAACTGTATGTGATGTTAAAAAAAACATGGTCAAACTGTATGCTAACATGTCAAAACACCATTCTGATGTTTAAATAGTTACTAAGACACAATCACTGGATCTAAGAAGCGTTGACATTCAAGGTTTTCTTTGAAGCAAAATGGCGATGTGGTTTCAGTTAATTTTCCTGTTGCTTCTTGTTTCCAATTGCGCCTCTTCAGGTAAATCTTAAATGCTTAAGCAGTAATGATTTATTTATATATTTTTTTTGTTTCTTCTACTGATTTTATTCACTTGTCTTCATAACTCCTATTTTGGCCACTAATTTCCATTTCTACTGGATCCGGTTGTTGATTAATGTCTTGGTATAATAAGAAAAGACTGTGCATTTTCATATGCAGATTTTCTAGAAAATTCAGGCTTCGAATCTCCACCATTAAACTCAAATGCGAGCTCTAGCGCGTTTGTGTTGCTGGATCAGAACAGTACGCTCCCTGGATGGACATTCCAAGGGACAGTGAAATACGTTACTTCACTTGAACTGCCTGATTCCGGACATGCGGTTCAGCTCGGTGAAGATGGCAAGATCAATCAAACATTCATTGCCAAAGGTGAAGATTTGAACTACATCCTCACATTTGCGCTGATCCCCGGAGGCCAGAATTGTTCAAGCTCTGCTGGTCTCACTGTCTCCGGGCCAGACAGCAGTGCGGTTTTTTCTTACCGGCAAAACTACAGTAAGGTTCCATGGCAGAGCTACAGTCATAACTTGGGTAGTTGGGGGAATGGCGAGCCTATCAATCTAGTTCTTGAAAGCCAGACAATAGATTCTGATACAAACTCAACATGCTGGCCTATTGTTGACACGTTGCTCATCAAGACTGTTGGTACAACAGTGGTCCAAGACAATGGTAAGTTACTTGTCCTTGTTCGTTCTGTTTTCTCTGCTTGGTTAAGTCATCTAATCCGAGACTGCTAAATATTAATTCATAGCTCAACATGGAACATTATGAAAACAGATCTGGTTTATACAAGTTGAAATCTTGTGAACCTAGTTGCATAGATTCATACTCTGATTATGTTGGTGCAGGTAACCTCTTAAATAATGGTGGATTTGAATCTGGACCGGGTTTCTTACCTAACTCAACCGAGGGAGTTTTGATGGACGCGGTCCCAAGTCTGATCCAATCAGCATTAAGGCAGTGGTCTGTTATAGGAACAGTCAGATACATAGACTCAGAGCACTTCCATGTTCCAGAAGGCAAAGCTGCAATAGAAATTCTGGCTGGCACAACTCCATCTGGCGTACAAACAGCAACAAGAGATACAAGTGAAGGTTCGAGATACAACCTCACATTTACATTAGGAGATGCCAACGATGCGTGCATAGGGCATTTTGTGGTGGGTGTTCAAGCTGGATCCACAACTCAAAACTTCACATTGGAAAGCAATGGAACTGGCTCTGGTGAGAAGTTTGGGTTAGTGTTTGCAGCAGACAAAGATGCAGCACAGATAAGTTTCACCAGCTACTCAGTTACAATGACAAAAGAGGATGTTCTTTGTGGTCCTGCTATTGATGAAGTGATCGTACATCCTCTTGGTGGAGCAGCGTCAGTAAAACCCACGTGGCTGCTACTCTTTTTTGCTTTGTTGTATCTCGCTGTTCTCTGATTTAATCTGTCTTTCTGATAAAGAACATTTAACAGAATCTTTCTCCAGGAGATGTGATAACCATTCTAGTTTCATGATTATATATGAACACATTTATCATACATTAATCTTTCACAATCATGGTTTATTCTCCAGTGATACACTCTTAATTTCTACTTTAATGTAGAAATCACACATACAAATACACACTTGAAGCCTTGGAATAAGCAGACGCCACCGGCTCACCAAGTCCCCGGTGTAAATGGGAATTGCAAGGCTTCGAGCTTAGGGAGAATCTGCTTGCTCACAGAGATCTAACAGAGCCAATGTCTGTTCATCAACGATTTGATTAGTACAGACCAAAATTAGCTGAACGAGGACGGCGTGTATGGAATGATCTACATACCTCAGGAATGGTGAGCTCGAGTCGAAACTTGGGACCATCATAGTGGTGCAAAACTGGCCTGAAAGCATCCTCTTCCAAAGCTTTGCACACTTTCCTTACACGGATTCTCACCTATTATTTTGTTTATGTATGTGTGAATCAATCATTGAAAAAAAAGATGAAAGAGAGATTCCACATCGGAGGACAAAAATGGAACCTGTGCAGGGAATCTGGATTCTCCTTTGCATTTCTTATCCTCCCAAGCAGTTGGGTCAATGTTTGAACCTCCAAAGGTTGTCGCCTGCGAAAAACACAGAGAACAAATAATCATGGAGTCATAGAGCAAGTCCGAAGAAACATTGAGAAAGTAAGTGCTTATAAAACAAACCTCAAAAATCCCATGCAACTGATGAGTTGTGTAGTTGTAGAGAAACAGAGGCAGGCCTGGTGTTATCGTCCTGACGGAGTCTCTATATCTCGGAGGCAAACCTGACAGACACAGTAGAAGACATAAGAACATATGAGCACTTGCCCTTAAAATGGACAAACTCCAAGATGAATTGAATACCAAAGAGCTGGCGCTTCAGATCTTCCAGCATTGTGTCGTTGTTGCAAACAAAGATGTATCCCCCAAGCACTTCACTCTTTGGGAGACACTCCGTGGCAGGCAAGGTCTTGAACCTTTTATCAGCAGCAACATTCAGAGAGTCATTGCTGTGAGTGCCGCTAAAGTTGTTACCACCATTGTTGCCTTCTCTGCTGGTGAAGTGATTGTAGCTAAATTTACCTCCAGCCAAGTGTTTCTGGCTAAAAACATTAGCATTGAACTTGAGCTCGGAGTTTAACATATTGAAGTTAAGAGTCTCAAACTTGTTCTCCTCTTGAAACCCAAATTTCTCCCTTGGCCTAATTTCAACTGGACCCTTTGATAGATCAAGATTGTTCGAACGTTCTCCCTTGGATCTAGTCTGGTCAGCAAGTTTCGATGCAGCCATGAACCACTTCTGATCCTCTGAGGCTTTCGATTGTCCCCGGAGCTCATCCCCAAGCTGCCAAAAGCTGCGCATGTTATCCATCTTCAAAAGCTTTGGTTTGATAGAGACACCTATCAGAACAAAAAAAAGAAACACTTCACCAACCAATCCTAAAGATTTTGGACTTTTTAATTAGCTACTGATTCAACAATTCCGATTTTTTTATCGAAATCTCTTTAAAAGTATGAAACTTTACACACATTTCACATTATACGACTATTTCAGAGATTACTAAGGCGAACGAACACTACAGTTAAAAGCAAAGCACTGAGAAGTGAGATCTATGACCAAAAGAAAAAACAGAGTCCGAACTAATAGTTTGCAAAAGGAAGGGAAAGAACTAAAATGGAAAATAGGTTTTAAGGAGATTATCAAAATAACTCTTACCAGAAAGAAGAACCCTAGAATGCAGATCCCTGAATGTCGAATAAGAAACTAGTTGATTTTACTTGTGTTTTCAATTTCTTGGAGCTTCTTTTTCCCCGACAAAGTTGTAAATCACGGAGTGTCCTTAATGCCATGAGCAGAGCTTGGAACAGCAGAAAGCATGCCGTCTGTCAGCATTAGAATGGTACAATGTTTAGCTATGAAATTGATAAACGGGATGCAGTTATAATAAGTCACATGAGCTGTCGTACGGTCACGTGATTTTTTTTCTTTCTTAAATAATCTCTGACTTTCATTTGACTCTTCCTTTCTACATGTACTTTATATAGTTTGTTTTCTCTTAATGACTTGCAACTTAGTTGATTGATTCGATCGATTATATCTTATTTTTGTCTCACGCTAGAGATGCTCTGTGTTGAAAGTTATGCTCTGTTTTCTGATTTTGGTTTCACTTTTTGGGTCCAATCAAATGGTAAATATTTCTCACATGATTAATGAATTTCACAATTTAAACAAAAACAATATTGTATTTTGGATTTGAATACCGACGACCTTTTATTAACGTAGCAGGCTTTTTTCCTAGAAGCTAAAATCTGATTATCCAATATGCTCATAACTATTTCTCATTTTGATATTAACACTCCTTACATTATCTCTAAAGTGTTTGATTTATTGAGTTTCCGAAAATATATACATTTCTCAAGAAAAGATTCACAACTTTAACATTTTAAGAAGCGTTGGTCATATATGCATGTATATGTTGTGTGGTATATTTAAGATAGTTTATTGGGTGTATAGCTGTGTGTATTTTCTTTATAAATTACTGAAACACATCAATTTAGTGTGATTCACAAGGTGATCTCATCTTTGTACCTTAGTTTTAACTTTTCAGTTTCTGAAGTTCTCCACCTTGACCTTTGACTGCCAAAAAATATAACGTTCAAATATTGTAGACATGAAGTTTAAACAAAACACAAGAAAGGCAAGCTGGAAGTGTCCTTTTGCCACATCAGGGATTTTCAGGTACTAAAACTAGCATTCTGCTTTTGCGTGGCTGTGAAGAAAGTTTTAACAGCTCTTGTTTCTGTCTATTAGACTATTACCATTAAAAAAAAACGATAGCAATAACCCTTGTTTCGTTATAATCAGATTGATAATACATGGCTGATTTATTTTTCACAATTATACCCTTGTTTCACAATGGAAAAAAATACTTAGAAAAGAAACCACACATTTTTCTCATTTACCATACCAGAGAGAGAGACAGATAAACGGAGAGAGACAGAGAGAAAGAGGAGGAACTAGAAAGTGAAGAGGTTTCCGATTAGATAGTAGAAGAAGTTGTTGAAGGAGAAACAGAGAGAGATGGCTAGGAACAGTGGTTTTTGTCGGATTAAAAATGAACGAAAGAAGTTGAGCTTCTTCAAGATTTTTCAGAGTGCAGATTTATCCTCTGAATGCATGGTAACTGTTTTCCAAACCTGCATCTCCTTTACTTTGATACTTCCTTGATAGATGGTTGTCTCTGTTTAATGGGTTTCAAGTAAAAGGTTCATCTTTTGGTTTTCTTTGAGAGGTTAAATCTGTTGGATCTCTAAATCTTTGTATTCTCTGTTTTTGAAACTTTGAATCTGTTGGTTCTCAACGGTTGAATCTTTAGGTTTTACTGTGTTTGAAACGTGAATCTTGTTAGCTACGTTTGCAAAGTAGAATATTTTGGTTGTCTGTGTTCAATTAAAGGTTGAGACTTTCCACTGCCTTTCTCGTTTAAGGAATGTCTTCATTTGTTCACTCTTTGCATTTTCTGCTTTTAAAAACATAAAGCTGTGCTTTCTCTGCCTGTATGTTCAGGTCTTTCCTCTGTGATTTTCTCGAATTCCTGTGTTAGGATTACTTGTGATAGATTGAAACTTTGGCCTTCAAGTCTTTAATGTAATTTGAAAAAAATAAGTTAAACTGTTTTTGCTTTCTTCATTGTATGTTCAAAACAGAGAGCTATACCTTACAACTTCATGCAAAGAGTCTCTGAGAAAGACTTCTCCTACAAGATGGTGATAAGAGCGCAATGGGGAAGCTCATGGAAAGTAGAAATCTCCAAGAACCCGAGATTTTACTACATGGAGAAGCACGGATGGAACCAGTTTGTGAGCGACAATGCCTTGGGAGACAATGAATTTGTTACCTTCACTCACAAAGGAAAAATGTGGTTCGATGTCAACATATACCATCAGAATGGCAAGGAGATTCTCATACCTCGAAACACCCCCACAATGGCTCCTAGTAAGCTTTGCTTATAATACTTTATGAAACAGAGGAGATGGAGAAGAATGACTAATTCTTTACTTTGATGATGAAAACAGGTGGGATCAAGAAAGAACAAGGTGAGAGCAGCTACAAAGATGTGAAGAAAGAAGATGAAACAGGTGATTCTACGGGAGGAGAAGACCTTGAAGTCCGAAAGAAGAAAGCTAAGGAATCCAAAACATCCAAGAAGAAGAAGCTCACGAGCAAGAAAGTGGTGAGTTCTGTAGAAATAGGTGAATCTTCAAGAGGAGTAGAGCTCAAAGTCAGAAAGACGAACGCTGAGAAACCCAAATCATCCAAGAAGAATAAGATCAGGAGTAAGAAAGACAAGAATGGTGTTCCAAAATTCAAAATCACCATAAGGAAATCATACCTCAAGTTCCTGGTAAGATTAATACCAAAGGCTCAACAAATTAAACACTTTACAGTCTCTGTATTGGTGATATGTCAATCTCGGAATTTTTATCAGGCTATCCCAAAGCGCTTTGTGGAGGGTCATATCCCTAATAAGTCTACGATCTTCACGATACATCACTGGAAAGGGAATTGTTCATGGGAGGTGCTTTGCTTGGTGAGGGAGAATCGGACTATTTTCTCAAGTGGATGGACGAAACTGGCACGAGAGTACCCTTTACTTATCGGTGACAGGTGTATCTTCAAGCTCATTAAACCCACCGAGTTACTCCTAATCTCCAAGAAGGCCAGAGAGAAGATCATTAAGATTGATGAATGAATGGCAAGTGTCGTGCTTTGAAATTTGTCTTGAGACTTTAACTTGCTCTATCTGTTTATGAACTTTGTCTTGAGATAATGAGAATCAATGTTTCAGTACTATCAATCTTCTGCTTCAATGACAAAAGTAGGCAATGCCTTACTTGTCATTTCCTTTAGCAGAGAATAGAAACCATGCTTGTCTAAAACAAATTGTAACTAATGTGGATCAATCACTGAAAAAAATTAAGAAAAAGAAGAGAAATCTTTACACGGTAGTTAATAATGTTAAGTGGCCGAATTTATAATAGTTTGAATGCATTCTTCAAAAGACCCAGTAGTTAACAATGTTAGTACTTAATACCGAGAAATACAAAAATTTTCTTCACCATCTTAAACCTCAGACTAGGAGGAACCACAAGCCACAACTAAGTCGTTGGCTCTGGTGCAGACGAAGGCTTAGTCCGTTCTTCCCTATGAACAGACCGTGGAATAAAGGTTAGGCCACGACCATGGCGTCGACCAAAGCTGACATTCGAAGGAGTTGTGTCTGAGGTGGTTAGCGTGGACAGTGCTGATACAAGACCGTCGATGCCGGCTTTGTCTTCCACTTCCATGGCATCTGACGAAGCTTCTTCTTTCTCTTCTTCATGTTTCAACTTTGATACACGTCGCCTCTGAAGTTTCTCTCTTTGCTTCTTTGAGAGTTGAGTCTTCTTGAAAAACTCGAACGTCGTTGGGAACTTGTGTTTGTCAACTAAGTGTCGATGGCGTGCTTTGTAGTTCTTAAACTTCAATCCACACCCTTCTACGAGGCACTCGTACTGCAAATTATGTTCATGAGAGCAGAAAAAATAAAGATTTAGCATTGACAGGAATTCTATCACAGTCACTAACAGTTTGAGCTCTGCCTCAAAACGCTATTTATAGTTGCATAAGGAGATAAGAATATACAGTGCATACCATGTCATAGCCCCGAGCAACTTTAGCTTGAAAGAAAGAGTCATGTGCTTCGGATATGTGGATACTTAGTAGGCGAGAAGTAGGGTAGACCCTTGAGCATACTGAACAAGAAGCAGTGTGCCGTGCCTTATAGTGATCTTCAAAATTTTCCAGAGATTTCAGGCGCTCAGGGCAGCCAACAATGGGACACGAGATTCTTCTGCTCAAAACAACCAAGCTTATGAGCATTGAGGAGAAATGTGAACCAAAGTTGGAATTGAGACTAGTATATACACAAACTTGATTAGTTATGCAATAATCATTGCTATGTATTACTGCTCGCCCCTTCGAAGGTGGGTATTGAAAGAGAGCTACTTACATAGCAGTGTTCAATTTATTGCCATTTAATTACTATTTGCTAGAATTCTTACACGCACAATCGACACATGTGAACTGTACAGTAAACGATGCGAGGTAGAAGAAATGACACCAAGCCAGAATCACCAAGAAAAAAAAGACGGTTCAAAATATTAGCTTCAGTATCCCATCACGCGAATAACAACACATAGAAAAAATGAAAAAAACCCTTTAACTCTCGTAAGCAATAGTCTAAGTAAGAAAAGAACTTAATCTGAAATTTCTAATCATTGTCATAATTGATCAAATTCTTTACATTAATAACAGAAATCAATCACAGCTAAGGAGCTCATCAGTGAGGAAGGATAGATACCTGCTCTCAGTTTCCACAAATTTATGTAAATGGTTGATTTCATCTTCTGTTACGTCCAATGCCACCTGTATATAAAATCCTCCTTATGACTCAACTCTTTCAAGCAAATATTTTGGTAAATTGTCAATAATCTACAGCATAAGCCTCATATCCTATCATGGAAATCGAAATAGAACAATGACATGAATTAGTTGTTTTATCCAAATTGACAAAGCTAGACCTACTTAGAAGACCAAAAGTCGAAAATTCTTAGCCAACAGATCGAAATTGAATGATGAGTATCATCACTAGGTAGAGGAAATCCCCAGAAACGTTTCCGGAGGCAATGGAAGAAACAAGCCAATATAATTTCGACCTTATCGAACACAGAACCGGATCAAATGAGTGCCGAGTAAAATAAAACGATAAGCTGTGAAGGACAAGGAATCGATAAAACTCTTCGATTTGGGAAATTGATCATGCAAGAGTATTCCCTAAGAAGAGCATTCGAGAAGATTCAGATGGCAGAAGGAGTACCTGTTTAGCAAGTAGTTCGCGCTCGACATTTCCGGAAGCAAAGAAGGGAGAATCGGGAGGAAATCTTCGACGGAGAGGAGTCCAGTAAGGGAAGCCTAACTCGCCTACCGTGTCTACCGCCATGCCCATAGCCATCGCCTCCAAACGCAGAAGAAAATTCAAAAAAGCATTCGTTTTCGTCTCACAAACATGAAACCAAGCGTCAAGCATCTAACTGAACATTTCCTCGGCTCCGGTTTATAATTGGATCTTTTCCGGACTATGATCCAATCGACTTTATCATTCAGCCCAGCTCAGGCCCACGTCCAGAGAACAAAAATTACTTTATTACTTGAATAAAATGAGTTAATTACATATATATTTTTTCCCTGGATTTATTTACCAATAACATTCCACATAAATAAAGATAAATGTTGAAGTTTGCTCAAAACAAAAAGTAAAGATAAATGTTAAAAAAAAATTGAACATTTGGCTATCATCTTCTTGGATCGGACAAACAAAATAACAGTAATAAAACTTATTTTCTACAATGTCACAACATGTCACAATCATGATACAAGAACTAGAATTCTCAGGAATTATAATTCGAAAGGCTTGATAAGCTCAAAAAAAAATTTTCTTGAATATTTAAAATCGTAGTGTTCCATCTCAAATATGTGTCAGTAATACATCATTTTTTATTCATTTATAATTTTTGTTGTCGACATACTATGAATCGATATTTATTTATTTTTGACCAATAAGGATCGAAATATATGGTAGTCAATTTAGACTGATTTGTCCTATGCGACAATTTTCTGGTAGTGATGATTAAAACCTTTCTATACGTCAAAGCAATTTGCAGTTAAGCTCTTGTAGTTTGTACACGTCCTGACGTGCAAATCATAGTATAATATCGGTCACCTGCAATGAGGCTTATAACTAGTTTTCTTATTTATGGTTGAAAATGAAATGAGCAAACACAGAAATGTTCTTTACTTACACGGTTACACGACGATAACGTTTTTCTGTTTTTTTTTGTAGAGAATAACATTTTAACCATCAGCAATTTGAATATTTGTTTAAGTTTCTAGTACCTCATATTAAAAAAACAAAAAAAGAGAGGGGAAACTAGTGCTGTCAGCTCTGGTATGATGATAAAGTTTAATCATCATACCAAAAGAAAGCTGTGTTAAAAATAATCAAAATTGGGTATACTAAATGTTTATTTTGAATATCGGCTGCAATATAAGAACCGTTGAGCTAAAGTTGATGAACTAAAATTAGAACAGGTATATTCGCTGAATTCAAGGATCAGTCAAAATCATTATCATATTAGGATGTACAAACGCTACTTTTCAAACTCATCTTTTGAATTTAGTTTATCCATTTTGTGTTAAAGACAATATATTAGTTATCGATTATTTACTCTACTTTAATTCAAGAAGTATATAATATAAAATTTCCATGCAGATGACTGACCTAATGAGGTTTGTTAAAATGTCACTGTCAATAAAACCCCCTAACTAAAGAAATGTTCTCGCTTATGTAAAAGTTGAGAAAATCCCAGTTGTAAAACTCTGGCATTCATCTGTGAATATGACTAGATTTTAATTATTCCAAATAAACATAATTATGCTATTTCTATTAACACACACAAAAAAAAACACATCTACTATATAAAAACAGAGATATATCCCAATATCGGAGGGTCGATGAAACAGAGTGTTGTGGTCCTTTATATTCAAGAGAGGACCGTATAGAAGGAGAGGGTTTAAAGAAAACAGAGAGACTACTAAAGGAGAATATCGATCTAGATGGATACTCGTGATAATGATTCAACAAAACACACGATGATGATGTGGTTCTATTTGGGGATGTTGTTCTTTTGCATGGTGGCCGAGTCGGATGCTCGATTGACGGAGAATTTCTACGCCTCGACATGCCCTAACGTGGAACTCATCGTTCGACAAGTGGTTTCAACGAAAATCGAACAAACCTTCACCACGGCTCCGGCAACGTTACGGATGTTCTTCCACGACTGCTTCGTCGGTGTATGTAGTCTTGTGTTGTGATCTTGAAACTTTTCTTGCATGTGTTCTTTTTTTGGTATTATAAAAGTTATGATTCATGTGATATAGGGATGTGATGCTTCTGTGATGATAGCATCCGAGAGTGGAGACGCGGAGAAGGACGCTCCAGACAATCTATCTCTCGCCGGAGACGGATTCGACACTGTGATCAAGGCTAAGCTCGCTGTCGAAGCTCAATGTCCAGGCCTTGTGTCATGTGCCGATATCATGGCTATGGCCGCCAGGGACGTCGTCGTCCTCGTAAGTCAACAACGCTCCTCATTGACTTTTTCATTCGATTCGCCATGTCATATTAATAATGTGATAATATTGTTAGGCTGGAGGGCCAGAGTTTAAGGTGGAGCTAGGGAGACGAGACGGGCTCGTGTCGCAGGCGTCTCGCGTGGACGGGAAGATACCTGGACCGGACCTAGACGTGAGAGGTTTGGTCGATCTATTCGCTAGTCACGGGCTATCAATGACCGATATGATTGCTCTATCAGGCGCACACACCATCGGATTCTCTCACTGCAACCGTTTCGCTCACCGTCTCTACAACTTCTCAGCGTTGATGCCCTTGGATCCCACTCTCGATCCGGCCTATGCACAGCAGCTGATGCAAACCTGCCCTCAAGGTCGGTCGGACCCCGAAATCGCCTTGGACCTGGACATAACCACCCCAAGAGTCTTCGACAACGTCTACTTCCAGAACCTTGTGGCAAGGAAAGGCCTTTTTACCTCGGATCAAGTTCTGTTTAACGATTTCAGGTCTCAGGCTACGGTGGTCAGGTTTGCTAACAGTGCTGAAGAATTCAACAGCGCTTTCATCTCCGCGATGAGGAAGCTTGGCCGCGTTGGAGTTAAAGTTGGGAGCCAAGGAGAGATTCGAAGGGACTGCTCTGCTTTTAACTAATCTTAAATATTGGAAACATAAAACATATGAATTCTGCAGCTTTTGAAGCTTGATATATTAAAATGTCATAATCCACAATGGAACCTGTGAAATTGTAGTCCTAAAAGCTATTTCTCAGGATAACACAAGCCCAAGGAAATTTATAATTTATTTTATATATTGAGTTTCTAAAGATCTTTCTGTAAATCTACACCATCGTAGATATCGGCCGTGGATATGAATCCAAAACACGTACAAATCAAACAAACAAAATTGACAACAACAACAACATCGACAACAAAATTCGATACAGAACCAAAAACATATGAATCGGAGAATCGAAAGCAAAACAAAAGAATAAATAACGAACAGATTAAGTGCGGGTCTTGCCATAGAGATGACTGTAGACGGACTTGGTACGACGCACGAGAATCATACTCAAGATGCAAGCGATGATGCAGAATCCAGACATTATGAGTGACGTCAAGAAGTAACAGATGTAACCTTCGCATCTAAGGGCATCATCCGGATCAAAAACGGACACGTGTGCTTGTCTTTCTGCTTCCCGGTCGTATATGGTGCTTGCAATCAGACCCGAGAAGACGAGTGACCCAGCCGGGTTGGCCAGCGTCAGGAAATTGTATAAAGCTCCAAACTTTTTCAGACCAAAGAGCTCCGAGGCAGTAGCTGGGACAATAGCCCAGTGAGCACCGTACCCGAGTCCAATCAATAGCGTGCCAATGTACATCGCTCCAGGCCATCCGAAAGCAAAGAAGACGTGTCCCACAGACATTACTAACTGAGCTACGGCCATTGCTACCGGCCTTGGGTACGCGTAGTCCCTACACATCAGTCAAATCAAAATCAGAAACAGAGCACCATAAACAGAGATGAAATCTGCGGATCATATATGGGAGTAAAAGTTTTTGGCTTTCCGCGAGATCAAACCTGACAATGAGCTCGGAGAAATAACCGCCGCCGATACGTCCAAGGAAGTTCCAAATGCTAATCATAGACACAAACACGTGAGTGTTATCATAACCAAGAGACTGGCTCATCTGACCAAGATTGTCAATAACTGTCAAACCCGAACCAGAGCCGAGCAACAGCGAGAAGAATATAAGCCAGAAGTCTGCCTTCACGAGTGCCTGCGTTAAAGTAAAATCTTCTCCTCTGTGCGGTCCTCTATGTCTCTTCACCCGAACCGCCCCCTCTGCAGCTGCCTGCATTAGCCGTGCTTGCAAATGCGCAATTCTCTTATGTCTCTCTGATGCAGGAAGCAAATCCATTTCTTTTGGTTTCTCATCTTCCACTTCACTCAAGATTAGGTCAGGAGTCTGCTGTCCCGGTTCTTGGTTTTCCCGTTTTGGGACAAGAGGCTCCTCTACCGTGTCAGCAGGAGCGTTTGACTCTGTGAAGAAACTTGTCATGATTGGGACCAAGATTGGTACAACAAGAATGACAAACAGCACAATGGTGAACACAGTGATGATGTTGTGGCTGACAACGACTAGATCTTCTATAAGCATAACGGCCATGAGATAGGCAGCGAGGAGAATGCAGACACCGTAGATGAAAGTGAAGCTGGCTCCATCGGTGGGACGGATCTGCCTGTGACCACCAACGGGTCTGATGAAGAACATGAGGAAAGCAACGACAACCGCAGGCCCAACAGCGACCATGACAATGAGAGAAGCCGGGTCAGGAGAGTGCATCGTTGTATATATCTGAGAGAGGATAGCACCACCTAGCCCAGCAAAACCCTTGAGGATACCCACCACTGGACCTCGGCTTTTGGGGAAGTTATGAACACCAGAGACTAATGATCCAGTGTTGAAGTAGGTTTCGCCATTGTTCCCAACGAATATCAGAATACACATCTGAAAAAACAGTGAAAATTAAACATACAGAAAGAGGTTGTGTCAGCACAGAATATACTATTTCTATGAACAACTTGAATCGGATTCTAATTCTCAGGGATTCTCTTGACACCAGCCAATCTACTAGAATATCATGTAAAGCCAACAAATTTTCCAGAATCAGAACGAATTGAATGAAAGCTGAACAAGAGCTGTTAAAGAAAAAGAAAAAAAAGTGGAATTTGTCAAGGATTTGACTGCGACTTCTGAGTATCTAAAGAACCTTAAAAGCAAACCTTTTCCGTGATTCTCCCACATATCTTTGAATTAATAGAAAGTCTACAAATTTTTAAAAACCAAAAAGTTTTCCCCCAATATAGAACATGAGCAGATGAATCTGAAGGACCATATGCAGATTTCTCCAACCGTGAAACCAAATCGCTTAACCCACAATATGACAAAAGGAACTATAAAAGAGAGAAAAAAAGAATCATTTGTAGACAGATAACTCACAGCCCATAGCGGGAGAATCGGAGCTCGACCGGTGACGATAAGCCAAACCCATCCGTAACCGACGAGGTTTTGAACGGCGCCGACGAGAAGAGCGGCCCAGAGAGGCAAAATCTCGGAGAGAGACCCGGCGAGGAAGCCGACACTATCACCGAGATCCTTGGCGACACCAAGTCTGGCAAGCTCCTTCTGGTTATAGTTAAGGGAGCTTTTGATCACCGGAGAAATGCTTCCGAACAAGTAACCGATGCCAGCACAAGACTGTATCCACATGGCAGCCACGAAGACGAGCCATCTATTGTTTATGAAAGACACAAACTTTTCTCGCGTGGTCGACGCCATTGAAGAAATAACTTTTGGGTCTCCGTTATTTCTCTCCGACACCGGGAGAATCCGGGAAGAAGCAGATCAAAGGAGGATCAGCGAAATTTGTCGTCTTAGTAATTTCTTTATTTCTTTTTTTTTTGGTCTATCTGTCTGTCTATCTGTCTTTTTTGATACGATTTTATCACTTTATAGTCTTAAATTGGAAAAGACGACAAGACATGACGGACAGTTACTAGATAGACATCGTATCGATTGAAATAAAGCTTGCCAACAAAGCTGTAAAAGGATGATTAAATTTGTTGATTCACAGTAAATTAGATGATTAAAACTTATATACAGTATGTTGTTCCAAAAAAAAAAACATACAGTAGATACTTCATACTATTATTAATAAGGAAGACGTGTACAAATTGTTTTTTTTTTTTTTTTACAAGACGTGAACAATTGTTAAACAAGAGGCTCGATGATAATTATGAGCAGTCAATGTAGAATTGATATGAGATTGGTCACTATATTTCTTCAATGCCTTGTGTGTGCCTGCCATCTTGCACGGGTCTACTTCCAGTCCTTCTAATTAACGTTGATTATCTCTTACAGCTATTCAGCATTATTGTATAACTCGTCTATCTTTGCAGGACCAATATTAATACTATTATAACTAAATAATTATTCGTGTCACCAAAAACTATAGTCCGGCGATTCTTGTATACTAAATACTTAATTATGCAAATATATGAAATAATAAAAGAAAAATATATCTAGAAGAAACTGCTATATCTTCAAAATATATAGAATGCCGCCAAGACACAATGGAGAATGTGAATGCTTCAAAAGTAATAACTTTCAAGTCATTGTCAGTACCAATAACTTGAATTGAGTCTTATCACAATTATTATATCTTCTTTAAAACTAGAGGACGTAATAAACGAGATAAATGTGAGAAAATATTAAAGTTATAAATGTATCTAGTCATCTTTTCAGAAAAAAATCCAATCAAAATAATTTATAAATCATTAAGGTTCAAGTTTAATCCATCCGTTTTAATGAGGTAAAAAATAAAGAACAAACTTAATTTGTAATTATATATATACATGTATATACTAATATACAACACAACTTGCATGCATGTCTTCTTTGCCAGTATCTTTATATGAACGCAACTTGCATGCATGTCTTCCTTGCAACAGAGCACGAGACTGTTTTCTTTTTTGGCATTAAATCAATTATGAATTTGATTGGTTTACTTGGTTGTACGTTTTCTTATCAAAAATCGCATTTGCAATTTGCAAATCAAGGATTCGGTGAGGAGTCGTTTTCCCGTGTGTTTATATGAGAGAAATATATGTAAAGGTTTAGAGTAGACCAACATGCTATTAAATATTCGTCTCGACAAATAAAATAAAACATGGGATTAACTTTTAGAATAAAATAAATAATATGTGAGCGGCTTGACTCGGATATGGATAAGTTCTAGCTAGGTATATGGACAAGAATTGATTTTATCATCATTGTTTTTGGCGAATAATGTCGTTTCCTTAATATTCGATCAACTTATCCATTTGATAGTGTACTCAAATAAGTCGGGTAACCGCTATTTTATAGAAATTAAATTACTGTAGCGTATATATAGAAATTTACTACTATGAATTCATTGATGAAGACAGCATCTCCTCAATTCTCAAAGGCCAAATGTCTCTTGTATCAGAAGAGAAGAGGCCAAGTGTCTCTTCTTAAAAAAAAAAAACAAGAGGGAGAGACCATCCACGAGATCGAATCAGATTCTTAGCATACCCAACAATCAACAAATAGTGTGACAAGATGATAATATAAAGTTTTGATTCGATCGAGTAGCTGCAGAGAATCGTTCTTTCCTTCACCCTACAAACTTCATAATATCGTCCGGTTCAAGCCACTGATGCATTAAGATCTCAATCTTGACTCAAGCATTCTATAAATGTACAAACATGAGTGTATTGAAACAGACACATCATATTAGCTATCCTACCAATATATAACTCGTAAATTTACATACATACCAATAACCTGATTGATTCGAGATGGCGTTGAATTGGGGACCGGTGTTAATGTCGGTGGTTCTGTTCATCGTATTGACGCCCGGAGTATTGTTTCAGCTTCCGGGGAAGACCAAAGTGGTTGAGTTTGGCGGTTTTCAGACAAGCGGCGCAGCCATTGTCATTCACACTCTCATCTTCTTTGCATGCATCACAGTCTCCCTCATCGCTCTTAATATCCATATCTACGCTGCCTAATTAATTTAACATTTCTCTGCAGCTCATGGCCTCATCGCTAGCTGCATTTTATTTCCTGTCTTTTTGTTATTATTTTTGATCAGCTTTGATTTAGGCTGGATTCCTACTTAAGTACTTGTACTGGAATTACAACGAATCCCCTTTCTATTTTATTTTATTGTCTTATTACCCTCTATAATTATTTCATATCTTATATGTGAACCACATTGGTAATTTGATATAGAAGCATGTGCGTAGACGAGATGGACTATTCCTTTACCTAAATTATAATATACAATTGTTGAAGACTAATCAGCTAAAGTAAAATATCACAATATCAGTATATATATTATTGCCTAAACTATTTTAATTACTGCATTTTGTAGACTTGATGACCGAGTTACGTACGAAAGCAACATGTGAAGATATAGATATGTTAATATATTCAAGGAAAAGCTATATACAGTACAAGTTAATTAATTGACAAAAAGAGATAATTAATTAGTATCTATCGACCCAAACTTGCACACAATCAGAACGAGCTATCGTCACGTCAAGTGTAGTACAGCTTCACCAATATAAAATTTGCTTTAAGACAAAAAAAATCCGGTTATTTCACCGATAGCAATGATTAGTCTGAAATTTCGAATTGAAATATTCGGTTATCAAAGGAATAAATAATTTAGACGTTAGCTTTGGTGGAAGATATGTTAATTTACACGGTGTATTCTAATTTATGTCAACATGAAAAAATAGTCAAATATAATCCTATGTTGTTAACAATTAACAGACCTTTTTAATCTGCCGAGCTAAATGGGCTTTGAATAATCTGAAAGAGGTCATAAAATATGCAAAAACGACGGCCCATAGAAAAGGGGATACCGACTAGTACCAGTAAGATCACGATGAACGAACGAATCATCTGCCTTGGCTGCTTCTCCAAGTAAAAAACCATAAGCCCTCCTTAAATCCCTAGCGTCTAAACCCCAGAAGCAGTGCAATCTGATAACCTGATTTTGCGGATCCTTGATCGGAGAATGGGTTTGACGAATTTCATATTGACGGTGGCCGGAGTAGGCGCCGTCGTGATGCTATTGAGGAGCGACGTCAAGCAATCTGCCACCGTCTTCAAGCGCAACGTCAAGCACATCCGCCACTGGCTCGAAGAAGAAACTTCCGCCGCCTCCAAGTTAGTCCTCTCTCCCACTCTCTCTCATGATTCCTTTTGAGCTCCACATTCACGAAGTTGCTGTTTAATTTCGCAAACCGGTTTAGTCTCTAATTTCTCGATTTACCCTAAGCAAGCTTAGTTTTTGCTTATGATATATGAATTTTATATAAGTTTGGTGATATTATGATTCTGTGTTCGTTTCTTTGGATGTACTATGTTTCAATTATCCGCAGCTGCTAGTTAGTTTTGAAGTAATCAAAATTCTAGAGTCATTTCTAGTCGTCTGGATGTCAATATAATCAAATTGATTCTCTTTGGTTGAATTTGTATCCAAGTATCGAAGCAAAGACATTTGGAGTTCTAAAGATAATTCAGAGTATTATTAGTTGTAGTGATCATCAGGCTATTCTGAGATTTGGTAACTTGAGAAAACAGAAAAGATTGATAATGTTATGACGTGATGGCACTGTGTGTATAGGTGTGGATAAAGAGCGTGATTGATCAATGCTGGTATTAGTGATAGATCTGTAGCAACACAAATCAAGTGGTGTGTATGTGTGTGACTGATGATGAGTTTGATGCGATTTTCAGGGCAGCGCAGTCCATAAAACCAAAGGAGATTGAAACAAAGGTTCCGGGGAAGGACATTCCAAAAGAGAAGGATTAACACGAAGGGTCTTTGTTGGACTTGGCTTTATGCAACACCATTGTCTACTACTTAGCTGTGAATTTTGGTTTTATCTTTAAAGGTTTTTGTTTTCTGTCATAAGTCTCACCTCTTGACGTTTGAGCATTCTTGGAAGTGAAACATAATAATAGCATAGGATCTTCTTTTGTAATGACATCGTTTTCCCAAGAGATTGTTCTAAATATCTGATATTTTTAATTGAACTACTCATTTTGCAGCAGTTATTGTATTTGTTTTCTGTGACATCTTTCTTTAATACTTTGAAACAACATTAGTTATTGAGAGAATCGGATTACAATTGGATACCTAAATCATGAATATAGAACAAATGTTTGAAAAACTATAGGGATACAAAGAATGTGAAATTAGTCCGTATACCATACAACGGTAATATCGAAGCGTTCAATTAGTTAAAAAGAAAATCATCAAAAAAGGGCAAAAAGAGAAAGAGAATTGGGTAAAAATGAAATCATGAAGAATATATGAGCTTATATTCTAATTTAGAATCACAACTTTATAAATATAGATTTAGGCAAAGAGAAGTTTTTTTTAAAAAAAATCATAATATTCCAACATAGTAGAGCCAAAGTCCTGAATGTCCTTTTTTTTTTTTACTTTGTGCTCAAAACCAATTCCTGCAAATCTATCAACATTTGTTGATGATGCTACTAACAGTTTTGAACACAATCTGTCTTTCGAGCTCCAAAGTTTTGTAGCCAACAATTGGCGTGTAAACCCACCTTAAGAATTTGTTGTCATTGAATTGAATATATTATTTGTCAAAACGGTACCAGTCATACACCAAACGTCCATCTGATTAGCCTACACAAATGTAAACACGTGTTTCACAAAATCTTGCATCTACCTGAATTTGGAGTTTCATTCATGCTGAAATGATGTATTTTTCTATTTGTTTGTTCCGACATACGATACATAAAACTAGTACTGAGCATTACATCCAACTTCAATTCAGTGCTTATGGAGAAATCAAATCTATCGGATACTTGGCCGAGGAAGGCCGTGCGTCTGTCACATACACATCCCAGGAAGGAGCAGAGAAGGCCATGCAAGAGCTTTCCAACGGGCTTCAGAGGCTAAACATCGGATGGGAAGTCCTCAAGTCCCCAAATCTGAACAAGATATTTCGAACCAAGTTGCGTCTTCTTCTATGTCAGCAGCAGAATCAATCCCACCAATGGCCTCCACTTCAGGCCGAGATTTTAGTGTTTCAAGCAACAGTGATCTTGAATTTTCTCACGATAAACACAATAGTTCTTTTGAAGTCCAATTTGATGTCGTATAACACATTACCTCTCTAAATAAAAAAAAATAAAACAGTTTTAATGCAGGGTTATGGGCTTTTTGTTGTTTAATCGGGTAGCCCATTCAATGAAACAAAATAGCTTGAAAGCTTAATGTATTCATCCATCGCGGTAAAAACTAAAATGAAAAGTAAATTACTTAGAGGATA
This sequence comes from Eutrema salsugineum, assembly GCF_000478725.1. Taxonomy (NCBI): domain Eukaryota; kingdom Viridiplantae; phylum Streptophyta; class Magnoliopsida; order Brassicales; family Brassicaceae; genus Eutrema; species Eutrema salsugineum. The sequence continues at coordinate 4,619,178 of NW_006256829.1, read as the reverse complement.
AAATTTTAGATGGTTTTGATGATTTTAAGGATGTTGTAATGAAAAAGCCTAATTGAGTTTTTTTTTTCACTTTCAATCCTCAGTGATTTGAAAATTTCTGAGAATTCCTCCGAATTTTAATTTCTTCTACATTTCAACTCCTTGGTTCGAGAAATTGGCGAAGCTCATACAGATGACCATGTCAGTATCGACGTTTTCGAGCCGCGCGCCTATCTCCGATATCACTGAGCCACTAGCATCATTCTCCGCCACAATTGGCTGGAAGCAAGCGTACGCCAATTCGTAACGACCTTCACAATCGTTCCATTCTTCTTCTACTCTTATCGTGACTAGTTGATTCTCTCACCGTGTCTGTCTGGTGATTTCGGTTCGGTGGTTTATCGACAGGTTGAGATTTCGCAGGAAGAAGAAGCCTAGGGTACTCTCTTGCGATTATTCTTGCCTCGAGGTGGGTTTCCAAACTTTACTCATTCTTCAATGTCAAGTAAAGAAAAGTATGCCCGTTGAGTTCAATGATTATTCTCTCGTTTGAGTGGATGTTGTTGATACGATACAACTTAATCTATTGGTTTGTGATTAAGCCTTGTTCATTTATTCTCAAGGTTAGGGATATCTGCTACCGTCCTCCTGGAACTGAGTTGAATATTTTGAATGGAGTTAACTTTTCTCTCCGTGAGAAAAGGTAATGCAATGTTTCTTTATGTCATTAGTGGTTTTCCCTTCCCTTTGGTGGCATTTTAGGTTCAATTCCTTTTCGCAGTTTTGGCTTGATTTTTGGGAAGAGTGGGAGCGGTAAAACTACCCTTTTACAGGTTCATTATTTCATCAATCATCATACCCAGCTTTCCGGTACTGTTTCTTCGAGTTGTAGTCTTAGCAACTTTTGGAGTCATCTTCTTCTCTTTTGCAGCTTCTTGCTGGGTTAAATAAACCAACATCAGGTTCCATTTGTATCCAAAGATATGGGGATGATGGCCAGCCAAAGGCGGATCCTGAGTTGTTGCCCACTGGAAAAGTGGGCATCGTTTTCCAGTTTCCAGAGAGGTGATTGTTATTTCTTGTCAGGTTTGGTTGTGCTGTTTATATGACAAGAAGATATTGACGTGGGCCAATTTCGTTGTGGCCAGGTTCTTTGTTGCTGATAATGTGCTTGATGAAATTACTTTTGGTTGGCCAAGGCAAAAGGGTAGTTTGCAGTTGAAGGAGCATCTGACCTCGAACCTCCAGAGAGCATTTAATTGGGTACCCCCCACTCCTCCTGGTTTGGACAGTGGTTGTATTGTGTCCAGTGATCTGTCTTATAGCTGCTTTTTTCTTGAATCGTTAGGTTGGATTAGACAGCATCCCACTTGATAAAGACCCCCAGTTACTAAGTGGAGGCTACAAGCGTCGGCTTGCATTAGCTATTCAATTGGTGAGTCCAAAGATTTCTTACGCATTCAAAAGTGTGACCTGTTCTAATGACTCATGCCTTTTATAGGTGCAAACTCCAGATTTATTGATCCTGGATGAACCTCTCGCTGGTCTTGGTATGAATATGATGCATCCTGCTTCTTCCTTCCTGTGCTTCTCATTCCTTACAGAAGATGTTTCCGTTCTCTCTGCAATTTCATTTCTTTTGCATGAAAAAACTTGAAAGTTTTCTCATACTATTTCATCATTAATTTTGCTCTACAAACAGACTGGAAAGCACGTGCAGATGTTGCAAAGCTCTTGAAGCACCTAAAGAAGGAACTGACTTTACTTGTTGTAAGTCATGACCTCAGGTATGCTCAAATATCATTTCTCTTCGCTTCTGTGTTTGTGATTTTATAGAGTTTCTTTCTTCTCATCAAAAGGTATGGGGTACTGAATCAGCGCTTTCTATGCCCAAATACTTTAGCTGTTTGAACTATTTTTATACAATCCTTTCCAAGTTTTTCGTTTTAACTTAAAATAGTTTGAACTCTCATAAAACTGATGATTTTCAATTTTTCCCTTTAACATAAACTGCTACGGCTTTTCTCCTCTCTCATTTTTCGTGTAAACCTTGCTGCAGAGAGTTAGCATCCTTAGTCGACCAGTCATGGAGAATGGAAACAGGCGGTATTCTTCTTGCAGAACGTCCACCAGTTTAGTTCAATATATATTCACTATTGCGGAAGGTCCATACCAGATTTGGCTCGGGCGCTTTTGATATTTGTTGGTTTACCCAGGCATATGTTTATTGTTGCGTCCTTTATGGTGGATTGCCTATGTAAGTTTTGTATATGAAACAACATGCAGTGTCTCCCTTATGAGATTAAAACATGTAATATGATTTGAATCAATGCTTACAAGAATGCATGAGATATCTTGCTGCAATTATAACACCCTGTAAGTTGTAACCATTTATTATCACATAAAGGAGGCATAATGAACATTCCCAATAAGTCTTGAACACATTTGCCTTAATCATACCACACAATTCACACATGTATGAAATGACATAATACACTCACACTTCTTAGTTTACTCGTTTCTTCTGATCCCTTTGCTACAGCTCCAACACGAAGTCTGCAAAGCAATCATGGATTAGTATTATCTGGTTGGGCCACAGGAAAAACAATTGTGCATGACTAAATGGCAGTGTATCAAAAAACTTTTTTTTCGAATTACTTAGTCTTGTAAACCAGGATCGCATTCTTTCTTTGAAATAGATGGGTTTATGCACAAACATATCTATTAACTGCATATGATGGTGAACTTACAATCTTCGTCTGTTTTGATCCAGTGTTCTCCGTTTCCAGCAGAAGGTGAACTTTTTAGCTCATACTGGATCCATCTTTTACTTGTCTCGTGACAGGGGTTCATCTTAGCGGGGACTAACCCAATAGAGCTTGCTCTGCTATGTTTTGGGTCTGCCATGCTGTTGTATATTTCGCTTTCCATAATGGAGTCTTCAGGATGTACTTTCCTATGGAAAACTTGTGCCATCTGCACTCCTCACAATAAATTCAAGCTTGTTAGAAGCAATCTTTTCATTGGAGCATAATAGCTAATTCTGCAAAGGTATTATGGAGTTGCTCCAGAAAATGCTATCAAAGTATGGGATAAATCATCGTTATGTGTATACAAGATATAACATCTATCACGCAGGCGTTTTAGATTATAGGTTCTGAAAAAGCAGAGCATAGAAAACCACACCTTGTGGAACTTCTTCTTTGTGGAAGCCACTTCAGTTTTACCATTGGCAGGGATCCTTGACGTTGGGTGTAGCTTTTTCAGTACCTTCTTCACAAGATGCTTTGCAGACTTGTGGGTTGAACTGGTTTGCTTCTTTTTCTCCCCACATTTGTTTTCTGGATGTTTATCTTGCATTTCTGTTACTTGAAACAGTTCTCCAAGCGATGCTCTTTCCTTCTTCCCTGCAATATTTGTTTCTGGGAATTCGATTAGAGAACCAAAAAGATACTCTTGAAGCGGGAACTTCATTGGCTGATTATCTTCTTCAGCATCTAGTCCCTCAGCTGCCTCAATGGTGGATGCAATAGTGTTAGTGTCGCTGTTCCTTCCTGATGGTTGATTGTGTCCTTCATTAGCTTCTGCCTCAAGGAACTTCTCCAATTCATTGCTAATGAGCTTCAGATCATTCTCTGTCACTTCTTCATTATCTGTTGCTGTGTCCCCAAATGACATGCCAAATGTTGGTGTTGCTGGTTCATCCAAAAGTGTTTCTCCACCAAGGGTTCCAATGGCAAGAAACCCATGAAAGAAATCACTGTTTCTCCCATCCTTGAAGTTTTCTTCTGTATTTTCCTTGGGTCCTGCGAAGGAGCTTTCCTGGAACATATTAAGCTGCTTTCTGGATCCAGTATTGTATCTGGAGCCAGCACATGCTGCGGTGTAAACATCTTGGCTATCAAGGGATGGATGAGCTGAAAGGGGGAAATGGTTGTTACCTGAAATGGAATTAATACGCCAAGAGAAAAATTGTTTAGTATTTTAGAAAAGTAAGAACAGCCACTGCGGTTTGGGAATAGATGCATTCAGGTAAGTGGAGGCATGACATGTATTGGACGATACTCGCTAGCGAGAGATGTCTGGTTTAGCTTCTGTCACTTACAAATTTGACGGCCAAAGACAAAGTTGGTGTAATCAATTTAAGTGGGTGATCTTTTTATTTAGCTAGCTGAGCTGACTCCCATCACATTGCTTTGCACACAAGCACATGACCCTAGTCTTTTATCTGGTAAGCAGTCTACCTTTCTAGAAATGGATGGTTAAAGTAGTGAGATAATTACGAGGCTCAGAAATGCTTTCTAAGTCTATTCTCCTAGAATTCAACACACCTCCTATTCTTGTTCCTACATATTTGACAGGAAAAAGAAGCATTAGAGAAGTACGTCATTACCAGTTGTAGCATCTTTCAGTGGCTCTTTGCTATTCTCTCGGAACTTATGATGCATCCAGCCCCAAAACTGCCAGAAAATAAGCTTTGGTAAGTGAGCTACAGTTTAGGTAATTTTTTTTTGTAGATATGGAACGTACCTTCATTTTCAAAATTCAGTTGCCACACAATACTAGAGGAGAAAGTGACTTTTATAGAGAACTATGATTGCTTGAAAGCTCTTCATATAGCAGTGAATTGGTTGTTAACAGTATCTTGAAACTTTTAGGTTGATGACAGTGGAGACCAACACCAAGAAAGCTACAAAATTTTGGTTGGCCATTCTCTTTAAGATCACATCAAAAACAAGTTGGGAGGGCCATTACAGAGTCTACTGTTCTGGTTATGACTTGATAATTCATTGGTGGAGTAGCTATCCGTAATTACAATCATCAATCATCTCAGGTATTGCTATTTGATCTTTGATTTTTATGTGGCACGTTCATGAGCTATTAATACTAAATTCACAAGCCATTTGGAAAATAAAGCATTACATAAACAGTGGCTGCAAAATGTATTTTTGCTATTGCTTTGTGCTGTGTGGACCTTAAATTTAGACATTCTTTCCCGCAAATTGCGATACAATAAGCCATTCATCTCTTGTGCGCTAGAAGGGAATATGCATTGTGTTTGAGATCTACTTACATAGCCAACGTGACTGGATGGTACAAACTCATTTTGTGTTGGTTATAGAAGAACTGTAAACTTTGAAACAACAAGCAGTTCTGGCTCCTAGTTCACTTGGAGTGATTGAGGGTGCATTATGTTGAAACGCTTTTCAATGAAAAGAGTACACTGCTTTTGTTGACTTGGCTGTGTCCGACAAGAAGAAAACGCAAATATAGATGATGACCATCCTGCAGAAAAGTAAAGAAAGAAGTGCTTTATCCAGGAAGCATATGGGAGCTCCGTGACAAAACAAACGAAGGCTTTAGTACTAGTTGATTCAGACAAGTGAAGCTGTCCACGACATCAGGTACTGTAGTTTGGCTTAAATGTTTTGTTCCATCCAAATATTACAACTTGTAATGCAGTGGGTTTGTTCTCCTTTATTAGTTATATCCTATACCAGTTTCCTTAGCCGTAGAAGCACATCGTTTTTGGTAGATCAAGTAGGAAGAACTTGCTAGGACTGGACCATGAATTATGAACCTATGGAAACACCATAGACAATGCAGATTAGATTGGATTAGGTTTGATAAGATTGGATTAGGTGAGCGGGAACAAATACAAAGAGATTAAGATGAGGAAAAAAAAAGAGAAAATGGGAAAGCAAAAAAGGAGGAAGCATCTAGGGGGTGAAACAAAGGAACAAGGGACAAAGGAACAAACAGAAGTAGATAGTATGGGTATGGGGACCAAGAGGGAAGCAGTACGCTTTTGTTCCAGATTTAAATAAACTTACAAATGCTAAATTTTGCAATTTGGAGTCACTTCCATTTCTCCTACTTCATTATCTTTTCTTATTTCTTAGAATGTGATCATCTTATGTCTGATTCACGTGGATAAGTCGATATTCTTCTTTGTCAGTTTCCCTTCCTGTTCCTCAATCATATCTTCTTTTGGTATGATATACAACATTTTCACTTTCCTTTTTACATCAGACTTCAGAAGTCGATATTATTCTATACTCTTTTTCAAGTTAAAAATAATAAAAACCATTAAAGAAGTAATAACTTTTCTGTTTCTCTTCAGGCTACATCTAGGCTTACATCCAGTGGGTGCACTGGTGCTGTTCTCCAGAGCCAAATTAAGTAATTTGAAGCTGAGTCGAAAGAGAAGTAATCGGGTTTGGTTTACTGGGACAAATTTGAAAAAGTTTTTAAAAAGAATTACCAGAAATGTTCGACCAAAAAAAAAAGAATTACCAAAATTGTTTGTTTTTGTTTTTGTCGTCACCAGAATTGTATCTAACCTAACCTAAAATATCGGTTAGATACAGAGGAATAAATATCGGTCCATGTAAATTCTTTATTTATAGAAAATACGTCAACAAAAATTTTAAGATACTTCTCTTAATTTAACGACATTTATGGGGTTTAACAGATATTTTTAAAGGCCAAAAATGGGTAGTAAAATAAAGAGAAGGCAGGTTTGTCCAAATAAATAAATAAATAAAGAGAGGCAGGATTAATCTCGGATGGAACGTTGTAATTTTGGGTAATTACAAGTCACAAATTGGACTGGGCCAGTATGAGTTTGACTGCTAACTAATGGACTGGTTCACTAATTTCTGTGCTTCTTCTCCAACTTGTCAGCGACCTGAAATGGGTGACGTCACCTTCTCCGCCGTGACCTTAATTAAACCGTTTTATCCAAGGAGCTCCCTCCGACCATGGGACCAGCGGCGGAGCTCGCGGTGAGGATCGGCCGGGAGCTTCTAAAAGTTTCTGGAAGCTCTCGCTCGGCCCGAACATGGAGTCCATCGGTTGAACAGAGTCTTCACGGTCTCGGATTTCGTCACTCGGTAAGTCCTTTGCTTGTGGCTCGAGTCATTGACCCGTTCCTCCTGAACCACCATTCCCTCGCTCTCGGGTTCTTCAATTGGGCCGCTCAGCAACCGGGTTACTCTCACGACTCGCTCTCTTATCACTCTATCTTCAAGTCTCTTTCGCTTTCTCGACAGTTCTCCGCCATGGATGCCCTCTTCAAACAGGTCAAATCGCAGAAAATCCTCCTCGATTCTTCCGTGTATCGCTCCCTCATTGATGCGCTTCTGCTGGGTAGGAAAGCTCAGAGCGCGTTCTGGGTTTTAGAAGAAGCTCTTTCGACGGGTCGGGAGATTCATCCCGATGTATGCAATCGTCTTTTAGCTGCTCTGACTTCTGATGGGTATTCTGATTATGCTCAGAAACTGTTTGTTAAAATGCGCCAAAGAGGTATTTCTCTGAATACTCTTGGCTTCGGCGTGTATATAGGAAGTTTCTGTAGGAGTTCCGAAACGAATCAACTCTTGAGATCGGTGGATGAGGTTAAAAAGGCTAACTTGAACATCAATGGCTCCATTATTGCACTGTTGATTCTCCATGGTCTTTGTAAATCTTCTAGAGAGATGGAAGCTTTCTACATTTTGGAAGAGCTAAGAAACATAGATTGCAAACCGGATTTTATGGCCTATAGAATCATAGCTGAAGCGTTTGTGTTAACTGGGAATCTCTACGAGAGACAGGTCGTCCTGAAGAAGAAGAGAAAGCTTGGAGTAGCACCCAGGAGCAGCGATTACAGATATTTCATCGTGGATTTGATTTCCGCAAAGCGATTAACGGAGGCCAAGGAAGTGGCTGAGGTGATTGTGAGTGGAAACTTCCCCATTGATTATGATATCTTAGACTCGTTAATCGGATCAGTCTCTGCAGTCGATCCAGATTCTGCTGTTGGCTTCTTAAATTTCATGGTAATAAACACAGGGAAATTGCCTGCAATTCGGACTCTGAGCAAGTTGAGTAAGAATCTTTGCCGGCACGACAAGAGCGACCATCTGATAAAGGCTTATGAGCTTTTGTCAAGCAAAGGTTATTTTTCAGAGCTTGAGAGTTATAGTCTGATGATATCGTTCCTGTGCAAGGCCGGGAGAGTCAGAGAAGGTTACAGTGCTCTGCACGAAATGAAGAAGAAAGGGCTTGATCCAGACGTGTCAATCTATAATGCGCTCATTGAAGCTTGTTGCAGAGCGGAAATGATCCGTCCAGCGAAGAAACTCTGGGATGAGATGTTTGTAGAAGGCTGCAGAATGAATCTGACGACGTACAATGTACTTATCAAGAAATTGTCAGAGGAAGGCGAGGTAGAGGACTCTTTGAGGCTGTTTCAGAAGATGCTTGAGAAAGGGATAGAACCAGATGAAACAATCTATACGTCTCTCATTGAAGGCCTATGCAAAGATACAAAACTTGAAGCTGCTTTGGAAGTCTTCAAAAAGTGTATGGAGAGGGATAAAACAGTTGCGAGAAGGGTATTGAGCACGTTTGTCTTAAATCTATGCAGCAATGGTGAGAGAACAATCATGTCTTCTAGTTTTCTTTTTCATTGCCTTAAATCAATTTTTGCCTGATTCTTTTAGTGTCTGTGTGTGTAGGCCATTTTGCTGAGGCATCGCAGCTGCTGCGCAAGCGAGAACACTTAGAACACACAGGTGCACATGTAGTGTTGCTGAAATGTGTGGCTGACGCGAAAGAGGTTGAGATTGGAATCAGACATATGAAATGGATCAAAGAGGTATCGCCATCTCTTGTTCACACCATTTCTTCTGACCTGTTAGCGTCTTTCTGTTCATCATCTGATCCTGATTCCATTCTTCCGTTTATTCATGCACTTGAGCACACATAATTACACCAATAGGCTTTAGCCTTTAGCAATTAGATTCCCTCAGTTGTGTTTTTCCCTTTATTCTGTGTAGATCCTATTCCTATAGGTTGTAACCAATCTCTAGGTGACTGTATAAAGTTACAAGTCGTTATATTGTCTATGTAAGAAATATTCGAATGAATAATTTTCATACGATAAATGCAATTTAGCTTCTTTTTCTTCTTCTTTTGTTTCCATGGTGAACTCTTTAAAATGCTATTGAAGTAAAATGCCAAATGAAACCTTTCTAAATCAGCAAATGTGGCCTTTGTAGTTTTCTAATCAATTTGATTGGTGTGAATAAAGTGTGTAGAAAGAAATTATTCTCCATTTTTACTTCAAAAGTTAGATCAAAAGAGCAACGGGTTATACATTCATAGCTGAAAAATCTGTGAAGTTATAATTATGTTAAAAAAAAAAAAAAAAAATTGTGAAGCATTCGATCAGCAATTCAGCATGTACGGAATAAAGAGCTCATATCCGACGCAACGGTCGGGTCAAAATCACGAATTATTGCTGGTGGGTGTCCACGTAATCTGGTTGTGGGGACCCCTGAGGCATCACAGTTAACAGTTATTACGGTTAAGATTTTAGGTCATATGAAAAAAACCTTATTCTTGTCTTAATTTGACCAGTAAATTTTCCAAATCAACTGTCCTAATTGGAAAATTAAAGAAAAGAAAGCTAAGCAGAGACAAAAGATTAGTTAATTAAACACATATATTGAGTAGTGTGATTAAGATAGACAAAGAGCTAAGCTTAAAACAAACGCACCACTCTTCTGACTTCTCCCCTCACTAGTTATCTCTAATTCAACACTATATAATTAACCTAATCTCTCTTTTTGTTTTGTTCTTTAAACACAAAAAAAGTAAAGAAGAAAGATACACAGAAGAAGAAGGTGGACTTTGGGATCATAGCCAGAGAGCGCCAGCATCTTTAAGAAGAGGGACAAGTGAGCCATTGATATGTGAAGCCATCACTCTCTCCATTGATCCTACCATCTTCCCTCCGATGAAAACGACCGGAAGTGCCCCCGGAGAAGTGGCGCCGCCGCCGCCGCTGGAGCATCCCAGGAGACGAAGGAGAGCTCGGTGGATATCGACGCCGTAAGGGTGGAGGTCGAGCTCGTGGACGGCTGGGCTGACTCCCATTCCGCGGAAGAGACGCTTGATGGCGTGGCACATGCAGCAAGTGCTCACGCTGAATATAACCACCGCATTTTCTGCCGCCATAGACTCTATCCTCACCAGAGTCTCTGACGGAAACACTCCCATGTTGCTGTTCACCTTGTTGTATGACAACGAGCCCCGAGTTTCTGATTTGTATTGCATTTTTGTTTTTCTCCAAGAGAAAGAGAGAAAGGGAGAAAGAGAGCGAGAGTGAGTGAGAGAAAGTGTGAGTTGGTTTGGGGAGAGATCTGTTAGACATGCAGACTATTTATAGAAGGTAGAGTTCTACATTTAATTGGTTGATCCTTTTTTATTTATTTATTTTTAATATGCCAAATGATAACAAAGTAATTGATGTGATAGCCATGGTTGTTAGTAGCTTTCGTAATGATATGATATTTTAAAGTTATATATTCTTTTTCATTTTTTTTTCCAACAAGATGAAAAGTCGAATATTTTTAGATATTTTTCAGTTAAATAGGTTAGTAGAATTAGGGAATTCTTGGTAGTAGTTATCCATCCTTCTTGTCGGCTTTTACTGAAATAACGTCTTAAACCGTTACACTAACTATTGTTTACAAAATTGGTCCATGTATTTTACGTGTATATAAATGGTCCAATAATATATGTGAAAGAGATCAAATATTCAATATAATTTTACAGAGATGCGCCGAATAAGACTTTGATGCCGCCAACATTATGTGAGCAAGTCGTAACATTGAGATGAGGTCGAATGTTTGGATATGGCCGGTGGTTTCTATTATATTCCATTTTCACGTTATGCTCAAATCCTCTAATTAATCAATCTCTATAATTAAACAAGCTACATATAATATCATTATGATCATAAAAGGATATGGAATATTTTGTTTTGAATGTAATCCATCTAGATCGAGCATCCTACACATATAGCTAGACATATGTGTATATATATATGAGTTGGAATATATTTTTTTTAGGATCGAATTTCGTTTAACATTTATTCTTAGCACAATATAATATAGAAAATAGAGCAATGTTATTACAAAAAAGAAATAAAGGACTCATCATTGATATTCTTGGAATGAACTTTAATTTTAAAGAGAAGACACTATGGATTGTGATATAGTTACAACCAGCGTTTACTTGCTACGATCAGAATGTCAGTGTTCTTGATGTATGGAAACTACAAGTTGGCATGTTCTTGCTAGCATCTTTTTCTTTATTTAGCATTAATTATTAAAAGTTGCAAGTTCTGTTAGGTCATAAAACTCATATATTGTAGATTATAGATAAGTTCACTAAAAGCCTGAAAAAAGGTTGAATTTTACGAAGTTGGTCACATGCCTTTTTGGCTTCCATGCATGCTTCTGCCTTCTTGTTTCTCATGTTTGACCAACATAACCCCTCTAAAAAAAAAGCTAAAACAAAAATATTTTTGTTGACAGCACAAACAACTTGTTACGAAATTTGTAGGTACCAATCTGCTATATAGAGTCACCCATCATCGATTCTATATGAATAAAGCTCCGTAAATTATTCATTTTTTCATCTATCTGATCACATTTCTGGTTTTTTTATTTAATAAAAGAAAAGAGGATTATTATGACATGGTTTAAGTGAGTCCGAAGAGTTATATGTCCCTTCATTGGTTCCTTTAGATTTGGTGAATAACTAAAGCTGATTTATTTTAGACTAAATCTTTGTTCTTAAGGTGGTAGTAAATAAAGAAATAAATTAAAAAACAATCTTGAGGGATTGCGTTTGTCGGACCACTTTAATATTTAAAAATAAATCGAAGGTCGTTACAGAAACCTTACGTAACAGATGTCATCAGATGTGTATTTTTTGTTGACCAGCTGGTCGGTCGGTTTTTTTTTGTGGTCAATCGGTCAATTATATCCCTGGAGCGAGCAAGCGACTGTGAGGTGCATATGCATTCGAGGAAGGGTATTTTCGGATATACGAGAAATGGTTTTGTTTTGTTTTTTCATTTCATTCAAAGCCTGCACCTTGAGTCTTTGACGCCCACTTTTCCACATTCCTTATTCCTTTTTTTGTTGGCTTTTTTAAATTGAATAAATTTTTTGTTGACCGTTAAGTCATGTTTGTTGTAAGATAACATTACTGATGACGATTAAATCTGGTTCAAATTATGTTATTGTATCACAACAACAACAAGACCAACAAGAACAAAAAGAATGTGAAGTTGTTCCAAGTCTTAAGACACATTCTTAGCTCTGTGTTGCATTAAGAAGAAGTCTCAAAGAAAGCGGAGTGAAGAGCCCTCACACATTGCTCAGCCTCTTCATCATTCACTATCAGTGAGATGTTTACCTGATGATACACACGCCTCTCCATTCATTAGAAAACCATAATTTATCATTATATATAAACAGATATACAAGTAGCAGCAGATTTCAACCTTAGATGCACCCTGCGAGATCATCTGCACATTCACTCCATTGCTTCTAAGTACTTGGAACACCTGTTTTGTCGTTCATTCCATTCACATTAAATAATCTGCTAAAAACACAACAACTTCAAAACTTAAAGAGAAACACAAGTCACCTTCTCTAATATAAGTGAGGATTTCTGAACATTTCCAATGAGAGAAATGATTGATCTGCGCTGAAGCAGTTTCACAACAGCAATCTTCTCTAGCTCCTCTACCACATGATCCAGCTCCTACTCACACCCAATCATTTTACCAATATTACATATCACTCACACAACAAAATATACATCAGAGTAAAACGAGTCTTACGTTTGCCCGCTGAACTATCTCTCTACCCCAGAGCTTTGCTGGATCCAGTGTCAAAGAAATACTAACTTCACTTGTTGCCACAACATCTACCGATATGCCTAAGTCTTCAAATGTAGTAAACACCTGCACAAGGACAGTATGTATTCTTGCAGTGAGTTATTAAACAAAGTAGAATAAAGATATCATTATCCAATTATATTACCTTCGCAAGGAAACCATACTGGCCGAGCATACGGGTGCTCGCTATGTCCAACATGGTCACATTACGTTTCAGAACAATGCTTGTCAGCACGGCCTACAAGGATTTTAAGGAGAGGGAAGAGGTCATTGATGTTTTTATATAATGAGTTTACAAACACTCTTGTTTCACGAACCTTACTCATGTCTCTTGATCTGGTGATGACAGTTCCTGGAGCATTTGGGTTGTACGAGTTCTTGACCCTCACAGGAATGTCGCCATCTCTTGCTGGCCTCATGGACAGCGGATGCAACACCTGCCATGGAAGAGGAATATGCTCAGCAATCAGACACAAAGTAGCTCATTAGCATAGATAATATACGAGATTACCTGCGCACCAAAGTAAGCTAGCTCAGCTGCCTCATCAAACGTTAAGTATGGAACAGATTGAGCTCCAGGGTATATGTTAGGATCACAAGTCAAAACTCCATCCACATCTTTCCAAACCTGCGCCAGAGAAAAAGAAATCTTTGCTTAACAAAATGCCATCTTCATGATGCAATCTTGGCTAAACCTATCAATTACCTGAATCTCCCGCAGTCCTAGCGCTTTCCCAATCGTCGTGGCCGTCAAATCACTACCACCTCTACCCAACGTAGTTATAGCACAAGACCTCCATCCCTGCAGAACCACATATGAGAGATTGAAGTTTTGAAATTTGACACGATGAGCAAAATAATTCATGAGCAAAAACCTATTCCACTGTATAGAATAGATGGGAACAAAGAGTTTTGCACTACATACTTTTGGATCCACGAGAATAAGATGATGTGAAACAGTCAGAAAAATATAAACCTTTCCGAGGAAGCCAGTAACAACAGGGACTGCGTTTTCCTTGCTCCAATCGCCAAGTAGTGTTTTCGAGACAGCAGGGTATGTCGCTTCAAGTATATCAGCATTTGTAAAGTCGTCTGTGGTGATAAATCCGATCTCAAATGCATCATACTGCCAATGACAAGCGAATACGTCATTAAATCATGGATTAGAGTGTACATAGTTGTGAGTATTGACACGCTCTCAACTTTCTTTAATCTGTTTAACGAGTGCTGTAATCTATAAATCGCAAGATCATATGAAAATCAGGGTATTATAAAGCAGCATACTTGGCGCGCTTTGTGGCCAATTTTATTGAGATACGCAGAGAAAAGCCTCGTGGACATGCACTCTCCAAATGAAACCAAGTAGTCCCTTGTACGTGAGGTCAACTCTTTCATCATTGATATGCCTTTCAGAAGCTGATGTAGTCCTTCTAGGTGTTCTACAAATGGATTAACCAGAAAATGGATTTCAGAAACGAAAATTTGACTGATAGAGCAAAGCAAAATTCAGAAACTGCAATTAGGGAAAACGTCAATATTTCAATTTTCAAGCATTGAGAAAGAGAAAAAAGGCACTTACTTGCAATAACCGTTGTTTCCACTCCAAGCTCATGAGCAGTTCTGGACAGAGAGAGTTTTGTTTCCCATGAGAATTTTTTATTTTGGACAGTGAACACTAGAAAACGATCAAATATAAATGACAAAACATTGTTTTCTCTAACCTTAAATGGAGTTCCTTTATAAAGCTCAATTCTTCAAGACTTTCTACGTTAGTGACACCACAAGTAACAGCCTTCTCTCCAGCCTAGTGAAAGCCAAAAGCCAAGAAAACATTTCACTCTACCGATAACAGAAACATCATCAGAAATCAGTAGAAAAAATTAACATTTATTACCGTCAAAAGCTTATTAGTCGTCTTCCCCATTGCTGATAGCACAACAACAGGCCTCTCATCGGGAAAGCTGAGTATAAGATTGGCAATTTCTTTCATTCTCTCCGCTGATGCCACTGATGAGCCACCAAATTTCATGACACATGTCAGCTCTTTGCCAGTTCCGCTTAAATTGCATGTCTCCGTTTCTTTTCTTTCAAGCAAATCGACTCTCGCAGCTTCACAACTAACTCTCAAAGCTGTATTCCTACAAGAACGCTCGACGGTTCTAAAGATTGCACAACTTGAGGTCAGGGTAGCTGAAAAATTAATCCCCTTCGTGCCAAACTCAAGCCTCTTTGAACTTAAAGCAAGCCCTGGAGCTTGAACTCCGTACAACTGCAATGAAGCCGTCATTTACTCAATAGTGAAGCTTGCTAAGACTCAGAAACTGAGTGTTGTGATCTCGACGAATGGCACAGCTGTGATTGTTTAATGTGGGAACCTGGAAGGATGCAACTTTCAAGATAACAGAATGAATAAGGAAAAAAAAATTATTTCTCATGGGATCTAAATATATTATGATTATCAATTAGGTGAAAAGACTGTTAAGGAATGATTATGAAAAACTTTTTTCAACTAACTAGTATGTAAGTTGACTAGGAGAGGCAAATGACGACTACTTTTCAATCAAACCAAACAACCATTTGTACACGCAACCATTATAAGAGGAACACTAGTATAGTTCTTTTGAATGAGTCAAACCGAAATGGATCTGTTATAATTAAGAATGTGAAGGATAGAAACCAGAAAATGTGTAAAATGGTGATTCTTTATCACTCAAATGCAAGAAATAATGTATCACTGGAGAAATTGAAAAAGAAAATAGCACAAAAAAAGACAAGAAAGAGCAAACTCCGAGAAGAGGAGCAGCCAAAGGAAGACGACGAATGTAGACAAGTACCTAAGCTGGATCTGCGCAGAAAGAAATAAAAATTCGAACTTTCCTCTGAGTTCCTTCGGACACCGTTGAAACGACCGGTCGGATTCGCCGGCCAGGTTCCGAAGGAAATAATGTTCGTTTGTTTTACGGAGTGAAAAACGCGGCTTAAGACAAAATTAGAGAACGTGAGACACAACACTGCTTTGTTTGCCCTTCCCAGAATGGACGGTTCAGATTGAATCTCCTCATTTTCAATGGTCTTTGGTTAAAGATACCTTTTCGGCTTCGGGTAGGCCACTAAAAATTGTGGAGGTGTGTTTAATTAGTGAAACAATGACGACATTTTTCTACTTCTCCTACAATTATTTTAGATACCAAAATAGTGTTGATATTGACATAACGTGCGAAAAGACTTGGCCCACTCAGTACCATACTACCATTATTCAGAAAGAAAATATTCCATTGATCCAAAAATGTTTATAAGTAAAATTGATAACAGAAGAGTAATGCGACAAAAAGACACAACAATCCCTAAACTGCCCCACTTCTTCAAGCATTCTGGTAATGATGCAGTTTGTACAGCAAAACTTTTCCGGCAGCGTTTCCCATGGCCATGAAGCCACTTCCGGGGCTGAAGTCCAAGCAGCGAGGGTAATGCATCGTGCTGTTTGGCGGAGGCCAGTTTGAGAAGACGGTTAGGGACGGAACATGGACCAGCTTTACGCTGTTTTTGTTCATTGTAGAGACTATAGCTAGAATCTGAGCATCATGGTTGAACTTCATGAAGTCTATTTTGGAAGTGAGATTGTCCACTGTCTTTATCGGCTTTCTTTTGCCTCCCACGAACTCAGATTTCTTGTAAATGTTTACAATCCCTCTGTCTGTTCCCGAGGCAAACAATGCTCCGTTTAGCGAACTGCAAAGAGAAGTGCCACACGTGCTGCCTTCATCCACGCCTTTGTATAAGCACTTCATTGTTCTCAGATCCCAGACGTAGACTTGCCCATCACCTCCTGAGCTCAGCAACTGCTTCCCATCATCACTGAATGCTAAGGACCTGACTGAACCGTTCATCTTTAGGGTTCCGGTCAGCTCTTTTGTTTTTGAGGACACAAGTAAGATGTAACCTTCGTTGCCCACAAAAGCAATGGTGTTAGAGTCTTGTGAAACCTCGAAATGTTCCAAGCTTTTCTCCTCTCTACCAACCAAAGGCCCTATTTTGTCAAACTTTGCATTCTCCAAATCAAAGCTGTAAAAGAACTTTCTTCTCCCTGAGACAATGACCTGAGAGCCATTGGGCAAGAAAGCCGCTTTACGAATGGGACAATCCTCGAGGAAAATGCTCTGGATCTTGGTGTTCCTCTTTCCATCAATCTGGAAAAACCTCAAACGTCGATCCAACCCAGCAGTGAGAAGCAGCTGAGCGTTTTGATGGAAGTGGACAGAGTTTATTGGGCCGTTTGAAGGATCGGCTGCATTGGCATCCACGAGTTTTGAATACTCAAGAACACCAGGAAACAGCTTGGTACCACCAGACTTCACCACAAGATCTTCATTTGTTCGGAGGATATCATCATCGACTTCTCCATGGTGGTATTCATCATCTGAAGACTCTACATCAATTATCTGTGAATCAGGCCGAGCCCAATCTGTTCCAGGGTTTAGCTTAGCATGATGAGCCCTCAGCCTCGCAATGTACTCAGACCCGGAGATCAAGCCCTCATTTTCCTCTTTCCTTAGCTTCCTCAGACGGTTAACAGTAGATATGTTAATGTTTATTTCTTTCTCTTCTTCATCCTCCCAAGCAGCTTCTCCTTTTCTAATTCCCTTCGCTTGACCTTTCTCTTCATCAGAAAGTTGTTCATCATCATCGTCTTCGTAATCCGGAGTTTGCCTCGCAGCAGACCGGTCAACATGAAACAAAGCAGAACCATCTGCTTCTTCATCGTCGTCTTCCTTACCAAACGTAACAGGGGAGTAGAGAGACCCGAATAACATATTCTCAAGCTTTTTCATTTCGACTTGCTCCAACTCTTGTTGCTTCTCCTCCTCCATCTTTCTTCTCTTACCCCTAGCGTCACCGTCCGACCCAATGTCTTTCCCATCCTCAACATCTATGTACTGTTTCTTGGACTTCTCTCTTTTAACCTTACTTTTCGGAGCATTCTGAGATAACATGCTCATCGCTCAATTCCACAAATTTACTGCTGCATAAATGAACAACGATAAGATTCGCACCCAAGTTCGTTATCTATTGGGAAAAAAACAGAGCTTAATTGAGCTCTAATTTCGGTGAAGATTACTACAAAACCTACTACTTTCAATTGGATAGAACTCAAAGTTTGATTACACTGAAGGAACATGAGACAACTTACAACGTTGACGAGCAGAACCCCTTTCGACGGTGACTGTCGGCGTGAGCTTCTTCCTCTTCTCGTTGGAGATTTAGGGTTTTAGAACTTCATTTTCCAACAAAATAAACAAATAAAAATTGGAAAAGTTCGTTGCATAGCCTTTGTAATGGGTCAACGGATTTACGCCCCTTGAAAAGCCCATGGGCCATGACAGGTAACAGAATAGAAAATATTACAATGGTACTTTCGTGATTTATTGCATAGTATATGCCTTGTTTCATTAGATTCCAATTGCCCAATAAAGAGCCGAGATTCGAGAGAAATATCATTGGTGTTCTTTTTTTCTTCTTGGCAAGCGTGAGATCGGACATCACCACCGTGCTCATTTCCTACGCTATCTCCTTCCTCCATTCTCCGCCGCGATGGAATCGCCGAAGCATTCATTGATCCCTAGCTTCCTCTATTCCTCTTCTTCATCGCCGAGATCTTTTCTCCTCGATCAGGTGCTGAATTCCAACTCCAACGCTGCATTCGCATCCTCCAATCTCGAAAAATCTCCTTCTCCGGCCGCCCGTTCCTCGCCGACGACGATGATTTCTCAGAAGAATTTCCTCATTGCGTCTCCCACGGAGCCAGGGAAGGGGATCGAGATGTACTCACCTGCCTTCTACGCCGCCTGTACCTTCGGTGGAGTTCTCAGCTGTGGTCTGACTCACATGACCGTTACCCCTCTCGATCTCGTCAAGTGCAATATGCAGGTATGCATCCATAGATCCATTATTGCGGACTCATTTTCGCCGATTCGTGTCCCTCTGTTGCTCAGGTGTTGAGATCTACGTTTTAGCCTTGTTTTCTGTGTTGGATAAATCCGTGATCTGATTTTCTCTCAAGACTGATATTTAAGCCTGTACCTGTTCTTATCATTTTGTTTTACGTTGCACTTTGTTATTTGAAGAATTGTTTTCTCTCTGTTATACGTATCTTCGTCCATCCATTTCCATTTTGTTATTGCTCCTTCGCGTGTATCTGTTTTTTGTTTCTTCTTGGATGTGATGTACGTGCGTATACATGTTTCTCTATCAATCATCCTATACACGTTCTGGTTAGTTGAGCGTTCTTTCCAAATTTGACTTGACGTTCTATTTGTGGATTGATTCACTAACTTGGTCTTGCGATACTTATATTCCTTGCCATCCAGATTGATCCGGCAAAGTACAAGAGTATCTCTTCTGGTTTTGGAATTTTGTTGAAAGAGCAAGGAGTCAAAGGATTTTTCCGTGGATGGGTCCCTACTCTGTTGGGTTACAGTGCTCAGGGCGCCTGCAAGTTTGGGTTCTACGAGTACTTTAAGAAATACTATTCTGATCTTGCTGGACCTGAGTACTTTGCCAAATACAAAACCCTCATCTACCTTGCTGGTTCTGCTTCTGCTGAAATCATTGCCGATGTTGCACTCTGCCCATTTGAAGCTGTGAAGGTCCGGGTTCAGACACAGCCTGGATTTGCCAGGGGAATGTCTGATGGATTTCCTAAGTTTATCAAGTCCGAAGGATACGGAGGGTGAGTTTTATTTTTTATACTAATAGCTTTCTTTCCCGCGTTACAGCTAGCCATTTGTGTCTGATTTCTTGTTTTTCTGCAGCTTGTATAAGGGTCTTGGTCCACTCTGGGGACGTCAGATTCCTTGTAAGTTCTGGCCTCGATTATGCAACCTGTTGCACTCTATTTTTTTTGGTCAGGAAGCATAGATGATTCTTTAAAGTAACGTGTGTTGATGATATCTTCAAATGTGACAGACACGATGATGAAGTTTGCTTCGTTTGAGACCATTGTTGAGATGATATACAAGTACGCAATCCCCAACCCAAAGGATCAGTGCAGCAAAGGTCTGCAACTCGGAGTGAGTTTTGCAGGAGGTTACGTTGCTGGAGTGTTCTGTGCAATCGTTTCTCATCCAGCAGATAATCTAGTGTCGTTCCTCAACAACGCTAAGGGAGCAACCGTCGGAGATGTAAGTCACTATGTCTTCATCTAACACAATTTGAAAATAAGCTTCTCTTTTATTGAATACAAGAGCCAAAAACTAGGATGGTTGCATTTTGTAGTTGTATACAAAGGAAGGTATTGACTTATGTGTCGAGAAGATTGATATTCAACTGATGTGATGAAATTGTTGCAGGCGGTGAAGAAGATAGGAGTTTTGGGACTGTTCACAAGAGGGCTGCCTCTAAGAATTGTGATGATAGGGACATTGACTGGAGCACAGTGGGGATTGTACGATGCCTTCAAAGTGTTTGTTGGCCTGTAAGATCCTCTCTCCTCATTTCTTTTTCCGTCCTCAATACCTTAAAAAGTGCAAACTCTCATGCTTTTAATTTGATGCAGGCCTACCACCGGTGGTGTTGCTCCTGCCCCTCCGGCCCCTGCCATCGCAGCTGCTGAAGCCTAAAAATGATGATGATAAAAGTTAGGATTTTTGTTTGAAAAAATAAGAGAAACGTATGGCAATGAGGAAGAGTGAGCTCATCCTCCTAATTCCCAACTTGGTCATTTTTTTTTGAAATTTGTGTTCCTGAATTCAGGATAGTACTCTTACCCTCTTTCTCACTCACCCCAGACTCTTTCCCTATTATTGTTTTTTTCTTGTCCACTTTTGTTTGCGTGATGTAATTTTAAAAGATGAGAGTGACAAACTCTATAGACAGAGTGGGCACACACCCACTTATACTACTTTTGTTCGGTTTCATTTGAAAATCTCTTTTGGCTGTTTCTATTCTATGTCATGAGTTTACTAATGTTGCTTTTGTTTCAGATTATTGAAGCATCAAATCATCTGTTGTGGATTCTGAATGTATCATAATTACGTGTTTTTGTTTACATAATATAAGAAAAAAATTATATAGAATGTGAAGAGTGAAAACAAAATTTCCAATCGCCCACCGTGGGGCTCGAACCCACGACCACAAGGTTAAGAGCCTTGCGCTCTACCAACTGAGCTAGACGGGCTTTGATGCTGACTCTAGCCTTTTACTATGTTACTCCAGATTTTGTTATACAGGTAACAGATAGTTACTAATTTGTTGTTAAACGAGTTAGAAATGTTTTTTTGGAAAGCGATCGATGTTGTTGAAGCAATTGTGTGCTTCGTTGACTTATTTTTTTTTTAATCTTTTATGTCTGGTGGTGATAATTGGAAAAGCTATACGTTAAAAAAAACATTATACTTGGTTCATTCGTAAATACTAAGTTTAAACTCAAATTGGTTTCAATTAAAAAAAAAAAGGATCCAAACCATCTATTTAAAGTAATGGGCGTGATCATTTTCATAAAGCAAAAGAAGAGAACTGGATTTAAACAGCGTAAATGAACACTAACCAGACTGGATCTAAACAGCGTAAATGAACACTAACCAGTCTGCATATCACTAATAGCGTAAATGGACAGTATCCGAATCAACGAACGAAACTGAAAGAAGTTCAATTAAGGTGGGGCTTGTACACAACATAAGGCTACACCATTAAACAGGATACAAAGAAAGATGCAACTAAACTAAACAAACAAATATACCAAAGGATAGCCAGTACGTGCAAAAGAGAATGCAGACAGACTCACAAAACCATAGCAAGCAGAAGGCAGTACCAAAATATGCTCTTATAAAGACGTTATTACGCAAAACCAAAATAACTCTTTGAAATAGTCCTCTGCAAACCCAAAATTAATTCTATAAAATTCTTACAAGTTTTTGAAACTGTGCTTAACTGCTAAACACAACACAGAACCGTACCAACCTTTCTCACCTTCATTTTACTAACTTAGCGCTTCTTCTTGCTGCTCGCTTTAGCTGCGTTGGACTTTGAAGGTGTTGCTATCAAATATATGAACAAAACCACCATGGAGATCACTGATACAAGTGATCCATATTTTGCCAGCACCCTCTGCAACAATTGAATTACAGTGAGATGAGAACTGTTATATTTGATGATTTCATAGGGAAGGGAGAATTACACATCGAGTTACCTTGGCCTGAGATTATTTTAGCAGCATCAAAAGCAACATCCAAGACACAACACAAGATAACAATGAAAGTCAATAAATGGGAAAAAAAAAAAAAAGCTAAGGAGATGATTGAAAAGAACAGTTCTCAAAAAATTAAATATACCAGGTCAAACTTGTCCGTTGGAGGTTTGTCTGCAAGGATGTCTAGAGGTAGGATTGGAGTTGAGTACGCTTGCTACAAACAAAAATAACCATAATACATGATTACATCACATAAGCATAGTTTTAGTAAAACAATGGCCACTAGAAGAGAAAGTAATTATGACTAGAAAGATTAAATTTGTGGGTTTACAAACTTACAAAGCTTAGTTGCTTGTACCAGTTTTGAGTGCTAGAAGTTAAGGATATTTGTTACATAATAAAGTTTTGAAAATAGGTGAGAGGTGATCATGCATGGCTTTACAGATGCACACAAGAAATTTATTCCACTGAAAGAGTAAAAGGGCGTTTATAAATGACAAACCTGTAGAGCTGTCTTTGTGGGGATGCGGAAAGTAACCAGGGCAGGAGCTCCATAGAACAGTCCTTTAACCTTGGCCTCCAGTTCGAAAGAATGAGACAGAATACCTCCTCTGCACACAAATATCAGATTAGTGACAAAAGAAAAGCTAAAGCAGCTATTAGCACATTTATGATTAAGGAGGAAGAACTCACGCATCAAGCCTTTCCCATGATCTTGAAGTGTTTCCATTAACAACTTCAAAAGTCTTTTTATCCCAGCTATTATCAGTCAGAGTCACATCATACGCCGGCCTGAGAGCAAACACCAAAATATCTAACACTTTCAGCCAACATTCATGAAATAACTCCAAAGTCAGACACGAAGGTTCAGAAACAGAATCCAAAATTTTCCGAAGAACAAGGGGATCAGATAAAAAAAAAATTCAGCGGAGGTTCGTAAAATAACTCAAAATCGGACACGAAGGTTCAAAAACGAAATTCAAACATTTTCTGAAGAACAAGCCAACAAAGGGGATCAGATCAGATCAAATGGCGTTTCCGTTCACTAGATACTTATACACATCGGCACGTCACTCTTCCATACAATAGATCTAAGGATAGCTCAAGCATAATTTCCTAATGCTACAGTAGCCAATATCTCCATGCAAATATACTATCAGAAAATAAATCGGATCGGAAATGAAAACAGAGAAATCAGACGGATTGCGAAAAAAACAACAAAGAAAAACTAGAGGAGAGGTGGAAAACTGACGCGGATCCTTGGTTGTAGATGTCAAAGGAAACGGAGACTCGCTCAGCGCCGGATTTGAGCCTGTTAAGAGCAGCTTTTTTGTGAACAACCAGGAACGGCATTTCCGAGGTCGCAAACGAAGCAGAGACAAACATGAAAACCGCCATAGCGGAGATCAGAAGCTTAGCTAAAGAGATAGCCATGGTGTGTGATCTTCGACGATGTAGATTGTTGGAATTTGGTAGGCGGATGCGAAAACAGATCTACGATTGATTTCCTCCGCTCATAAACCTTCCGACGACGATATAAACGCCACTGACCACACTCAGAGAAACAAAAAGTCAATGATGGGCCCAATTTTTTTCACCTGATAATGGGCCTATTTAAAAGTCAGGCCCATTTTAATTAATAATTCTTGGGAACTAATTCTGGGGAATGAGCTCTTTCTTCGTTAAAAAGAGATAACAGTACAACAACAATGAAGATTTATCAACTGTAACACACAGCCTGTCTCCTGCCACAATCTAACATGTCTCTTCTCTCACGCCACATTTTTTATTTGATTCTAGTAGTTATCTCGTTTAATAATAAAGTCTACGCACTTGCAAATCTTAGAACGTAATAATGTTTTACAACGATTCATTCATTCATTCATTCAAGGGCATACATAGAGGTTTTGTTATTTCCAGAATCTCATTTCCATTTCTAATTATTTATTGGTTGGAGTAAGAAAACAAAGTAAAAAAAAAAATACACTAAGGAGTTGATCTGATTCGGTTAATCGAGGTGGCGGGAAAGTTAAGGAAAGAAGTCAACGATGAAGTACTAAAACTAAAAACCGGAGAGCCAATTAAAACTAGGCAAGTGGGAATTGAAATTCACATCATCCCGTAAGAAACATAGTTAAAACTTGGATTAAACCGAAAGGCATGTGCCGTTTCTTTTCCTTTTTTTTTTTTTTTTGATTAACTAAATAATGTATCTACCTATTTATTTGCCATTGAATATAGAGCATGTGTGGGGATTGCATCGAATTCTGAAACCTAAGTAAATCTGTTTCCAACTTCTTCTCTCCCCATCATTCTTTGGAACCTTCAAACCAACCTTCCTTCACATGCTTCCTCTGTTTTTCTATTAGCCATCTGAGATTCTCTCCCACAGGTTTTCCTTTTTATATTACTCTTAAGCTTCCAATATCCGGATCTATCCGCTTCAGGTTGTTCCAAAACCTCCTTATTTTTTAGCTTATGTATTTGTCAATGTTGCGTATGTCTGTATCCATGATGATAAGTTGTGAGCAAAAAGCATAGCAGAGAGAAAAGCATGGGTTGTGCTACATCTGCTTATGCTGTTGTGGGAAGGAAGAACAAGAAGAGGATCATCCAAGAATCCGTAGTGTTTGTTTTGCAGCTTCGTGTTCCTGTTCAGTCTGATCTTCAGCGCCAACTCAAAGGTGTTGCTCCCAAGACAACAATCGATCGATTGACATGTCTAAGGAATCAGATTCAGTTAGTAGCTGAGGACACAGGTGGAGTAAATCACCAATCTTGTTCCGCTTTTCTTGCTTGCTAAGAAATAATGGTTCATATTCAAAGTTTCGGTTAAAATTTGCAGGCGGTTCTGCCATCTCTGAGCTGCGTACAGCTTTGGAGGAGTATTTGTCTCTTCTAAACATTCTAATCAAGAAAAGTACGTACGGATTCGAAAGTTTTGATTTTTAGTCAACAGATTAATGTGTTATAAATCAGAATATTTAACATTATATAGAGAATGATGGAATGGAGGGATGCGTGGAGTTCAAGTGGAGAACCCTTGGAGATGGTCGACGAGTAAGTTTGAGATTTTTTTTTTTTCTCCTCAAAGCCAATCGTATCCTGAGGATTTGGGATTTGTTTGTTTTGTTACTACTTAACAATGTGAAGGTGTATACAGGCAGAGATATGTTTCACAAACCTCTGGATGGAGATGTTGACCGTGATCCACATGATGGCTGCATTGGCATTGACTGAGGCTAACTCTCTTATGATTCCAAAGGATTGCTCTGATTCTGGCAATGGCATCCGTGTGGTCTCCACTGGTTTGTCCTCCTCGATCTTCACACTTATCTTTTTGCTGTGTGTTACAAAACCTGATTACTCTGTCGCTTTCAAACAGATTGCAGGAGAGATGCCGTTGACTTGCTTCTCAAGGCGTCTGGATACTTGGAGTTCTGCATTCGAGAGATTCTCTCTCGATTCCCTCCTGATATAAAGTATGAAGCCACAAACACAGAAAATATTTGGATCAGGCCGGACATAAATTTTATACTTACATATCTGCAAACTTGAAATCTGTCTGCAGAAATAGATTGCCAGATGATATGCATGAGAACGTGATACAAACTCTCTCTATCCAAGCACTTGGCCAGGTTACACTCTTTGAGACTGTGACTCCTGAAGCTGAGTCTTGTATGGGTTATAATTACTAAATATGGTTAAATCTCACTGCAGGGAACTGAGATTCAACTTGGATTGGCAGTTGATAGCCAGAAAGCAACACTGTCTGTGAAGAGGAGACTTGCATGTGAGCAAGTCATCTACTTCTCTCAGGTCCTCCTAGTAGTTTAATAATAATCTTCATCCTCTTACTTGGGGGATGCTTTTGGGACAATCATAGGTTTTTGGCTGTAATCTCTGTATTAATTTCCTGTAAATTATCCCATTACTATTTCAGGCATATCACTGCTTGTCTGGTTGTGAAGAAGTCAGCCATGGATGCGCCAAAAAGCTTCTCCGGTTTATCTACTGGAAGTTTCTGGAAGCAAAGGTATGTATGTTGGGAAGTGATCATACGGTTCATCTTTTCCATCTCTATATATTCTTCTCTCATAAATCAAACTCTCTGTTTATGTTCTGTTTTTAACTTGACAGGCTGCGGCATACTACTACCATGGACTGGTAACCGACAAAGGAAGTGAACCGGCTTGCCACGTAAGTGCGGTGTGTTGTTTCCTTGCAGCTGCAGAGATCCTAGGAGAAAGCAAGAAGGCTTGTCTTAGCTTCTGTTTGGCTCCTCCTGTCACCAGGTTTGTGTCTTTATTATAAAATATCCAACATTCATTTAACATGTGAATGTAAATAAGTATGTTTTATCAGACCTCCTCCTATGTGGGGGGTTATGAAGCATTTGAGCCAGAAGATTCCAGAAGTTGCTTTTAGGAAATCTCAAATGTATGGATACTTGCTTGAAGAAGAAGAAAAGTAAGCGTTAAGAGTGTTTAGCTTGTGGCGTTTATAATACTAATTAGAACAAAGAAAATATTAGATGGTGTAATTAAGCTGATGATTATGATAAACCACAGGGCAATGCAATGTTTACCAGAGCTCCCAGACTTTCAATTGTCACTGAGACCAGACGAGTTTGAACTGCCTGAAATGGAAGCTGGCTCTTTCACGGGAAACCAGACCCAACTTCTTAGTGAACATCTTGACAATTCCTCTGAGAATCATGAAGATGATGATGATGAACTTGATCGTTGAGCAGCACTATCTACACATTTTCTTTGGGTAATTTACCACTTACATTCCTATATATAATTGTAATGTAATATTGTTATTCTCAGACAAAAAATATCTGATATTTGTTTTACACTTTTACTTGAGTATAGTATGTAACACTTATCTATCCGAGTGACTACTTATTTGGAAGGAAGTTATAAGAAAAGGATGTTGTTGGTAAAGAAGACGTTTAGCTATGTTGGAGTAAAAGTGGTTGTAGTGTGAGACGCCTAAAAACGGCACGCTTGTATACTAGTTTTAAAAAGGCAGCGTCACGTGAGGGAGTCACGTGTGGGGTAATGATGAGATGTTGGATTCTCGCACGTACCAACTTCGTGGAGGCGGTTAGGGGTTTCAGAAGACGGTGATAGTGGTAATCTCCGAAAGAGACATGATCGGATTTTATTGGAAATCAATTAAGGTCGTATTAACTGGAGAAGGCGATAATGGAAGGACTCGATTCCGATTCTCACTCATCACTTGTCTTTAAACTCCTATATACCATTCAAAATTACCCTCAATAAGCCAATTAATGGTGATGTGTTCGTCCATCTAACTGTTTTCCGGAACAAATTAAGTTAATGTTTGTTTCAAATGCATCATCCAACATTAACGATAAAAAAAGTATTTAAGTTCTACAGGTAAACAGGGACTATTAATGATGATAAATTAAAAACCGAAAGTAACGATCACTTATAAGATCACTATCATCATATCTTCCAAAAAGGGTATCATTCAGCTAGTTTCTCTTCATCAGGAGATCAAAAGTAACACAGAAAGAGAAAAAAAAAGATAGAAACGCTACATATATAGCTCCAAAGTTGTACTTAAAAGAGTCAGTCCTGATGAGAACAAGACAAAAACAAAATTAAACAGAAAAGCAAACGACTCAAAGACGCAGAGAAAGATCCAGAGGCTCGTCTTCCTCCATTATGCCTCCGTTTCCGTTGCTGGAAATTCCAAATGGGTAACCATACGGATACGGATACGGGTCGTACCCACTCATCATCATCGTCGTCTGGTGCTGTTGATCCGGTCCGGTCCAGGGCCCGGCTGCGGAAGTGGATCCTTGAGGTGGGTTAGGGTAAAAACAAGGATAAGGACGAAACAATGTGTTGTCGTCGAGGATGGATGGAGAATGAGAAACGACGCCGAGGTTGCGGCGAGCGGCGGCGCGTTCGCGTTTGTGAGCGTTTTGGTGACCGCCGAGAGCTTGAGAGGTGTAGAACTTGCGGGGACAGTACTGACAGGGGAAGAGACGGTGGCAGGTCGGATGTTGAGCTCCGGAGAAGGAGTATCTCTTGCTCGATGATGATCGAGATTTTGATGGAGGACCGGCCACGAACTGATGGAAAGGCGACGGTGGTTGTTGCTCCGCCATTTTCGAAGCTTATTAGCTACAGAGTGAAAGAGAGAGAGACAGAGATGACGAAAAAGAAAAAGCGTCGTCGGATATATTAAAGAGAGCGAGTGAAAGAGAGAGTGAGGTTGTGTGGGTTTTATGGAAGGGTTTAAGTTGTCTCTTCTTTGTTTGTTTGCGTCGTTTGTTGCAGAGAATATCTGCTTTCCAAATTACCCTTTTGCCCTCAGCTCCTTCTTCTCTCTCTCTCTCTTTCTAACTAATTTCACAGATCCCAATTAATCCTTTTGCTCCGTCCGTATATGCATGGGATGCTTGTATGTATATATACATACATAATCTCGAGTGAAACTAAAACTTGTACTTCCTCCCCAAGTTACATCATTATCGATTTGTTTTTTCGTTTTTGGAACAAAAAAATAAAGTTATTTAATGTGTAGCGTACTAGCGTAGTTAAGGCTGAGAGAGGAAGACACATCAAGAGCACAATATTACTTGATACAACAAAAAAAACAACATTTAGAACGGATAACGTTAACGGTAAGTGCGTTGCTAATCTGTTTTTAATCTTTAAAATCGCTTTGATTGTCTTGGGAGAATAGAGGAACGTAGAGAAGACAGAATAGTGAGTGATTGAGATAGTAATTAGAGGTTCTAAATTGGAATCTGCGTCGTTTTAAATATATAAAAAAAAAAGAGATATGGAGTGGAAAGAGAAATGAAGTTGTTATTGATGGGATCTGGACTCTTCTCTCACTCTTTTATTTGCTTTTAAAATAAAAATTATATATTTTCTTTAAGAAAAAAAGGGATTGGTTGCTTTTTTGTGTTGGGACTGTTACATCCTGCAAGGAGAGAGATAATCTGGTAACGAGACAGTTGTGTGCACTGTGCAGTACACATACACGAGTGAACACACACACACACATCCCCTCACAGTTGAACTCATTAAAATTTTGAAATCCTTAACAACACTTTTTTAAGTTTCTTTATTAATGAGAGAAGTGTTTGATTGACATGATAGTACCTTGTTGTGATGCCAAAGAAGACAAGAAGAAAGGGTCAAGTTCCAAGATGGAATTGCCATACAAGGAAGGCTTCTATGTTTCTCTATCCTTCTTTATTCTTTCCATTCTCTAACTACTTACCCATCGCTCTCTCTCTCTCTCTCTCTCTCTCTCTCTCTCTCTTTCCTCTTCTCATCATTGCCTTGCCTTTCCTTTTCTTCTGCTCATTGCTTCTTTGATTTACTACACCTTTACAAATAGGGTACAAATACATTTATTTCTGCACTCCGAGCCCAATACTCTAATAGTAATGGTATCGTAAGGCCCATATACATAGGATTACACACAAGGCCTATTGACTTCAACCAGCTCTCAATCAAAATTAGAAAATATAGAACCTTTAATGTTTACATGGTCCATAGCTTCATCCAAGTCACTCTGTTAGTGCCACTTTTTAATTAAAGAGATCTACTTCTTTTAATCTTAAACAGAGTTAGGTGTTACGACTAGGGTGATTGTCCTAAATAACCATGTTCATTCTAAATATCATGCTATTTTGTAAGTAACATTTTAAGTAGCATTTATTCGGAAACTAGCACTTTAATTAGGTACTTTCTTAGTAAGAAAATTAGAAGTTAAAGCCATTTACTTAATTAATTCTCACAATATAGTTATCTACCTAGATAGATTGTTTATATAATAATTTGGGTGGTAATTAAGTCTTGGTCAAAATAAGAAATGTTTGCTTGAATTTGAAGCAACCCCACGTCTAATTTACCTTTTGTGTGCTGAAAAGTAAATTTGCTTTCTCTGCTAAGCATATTCCAAAAGCCAATTGGCACCCAGTTACCTCTTCTCACACACAATACAAAGACTTGTTCCCATTCACATTTCACTTAATGCCTCCTCATCATTTCATTACTTATTTATTTTTATTTAATGCTGGTTACTTTGTTACATTTTTTCGTTGATTACATGTGAAAACCAAGAATTGCTTCGATTAAAAGCAAAAGAGGACATGTTTATGGTAATATGTGTATTTGTGTGGGAAAGAGGAGAAACTTAGATTGCCTTAATCGATGTTGTCTTTTTGTGGATTGTACATTGGAAGATGGTGCACAATGCACATGTGACTTGTCTTTGACCTTCTCCACCATTTAATGTGTTCCATTATTTATTTTACAATCGTTAGAAATGTATACAATAAATTGATACGAGCTTTCTTGTATTTTCAATCATTAAAATGTTCAAATACATACCCATGTTATGTCTCCACTCTTTCCTTCTTGCATAAACTAAGTTCAATTTTTTTTTGTCTTTTTTAGCATTGAGTCATTTTGTTCGCACACATAAATATTATATACATATGATTTTTGATTACTTTTTGGTTGGAAACACACATAAATACATAATACTTGTCTTTTTATATATGTAGTTCAGAAAGTTTTGGATACATAGTTTCTCTAAAAAATCTTGAAATTCATTCAAATATTTCTCTCTTATATCATACTCGCATTCTTTATTTTTTGGGTTGGTATACAACTCACACACACATTATTAGACATTACTAAATTAAAAAAGAGGAAGACATTACTAAATTATAACGATGATCTCCACGATTTTGGTTTCTAGAAGTTTAAAAATATGTGTCAATGACAACACAACATATATATTTTTGATTAAATAAAATGGTTCAACACGAAGAATTTAGCTTCTCGACACCCCATGCGATGGCTTCTTCGTTTTTCCCATTTGTTTTAATTTCAATTTCAACTCTTTCTTTTGTCTCTTTGTACCATTTTACACACCAATTTACATAAGTCGCCCATCCATCTATATTGTCTGTCACATAAAATATCAACTTGTTATTACTTATTACACAATGCATCTCCATCTCATATATATTAGTAAATCTATTTTCCATACATATTGATTTAATTAAAAGTCTATATTGTTTCTATGATTATATATGCTATGGATTCTTGTTCTGCCTTGAAAAGAAAGGGAATCAAGTTCTCATCCTAGAAAAAGAAAGATACCTCTTTTTCAATTAATTAATAAACTTTACTTCGTCTCACACGGCTATCACTTTAACTCCATTATAATGTCAACAGAACTTAAGGCAAAAATTAACAAGTTTGACATATATATGGGTTGCTCAACGAATCTCCACTCATACAACATTTTCATATCAAAACGAGATCCCTTAGCCTCAGTTACTTGTTTCTCTAACAAATGAATCAAGACGTAGAAATGATGGAAATGTTTTAAAAATAGCTTGGAAACGTGAGTGGACAGAGTAGGTTAAGGTTAAGGAGAAACTTTTAAATAATGCTCCCTGACTCATCAGCTGAGGTAGGAGGAGAGGGCGGTGGAGGACCGGTTTCATGATCGGACCCAATCGTAAAGTGGATGCAACTCAAGTCTTCTTCATCATCTCTCCCTTTTGCTTTCCTCTGCATTCTTCCTTTCGATACTTTCCTCTCATACACACTGTACACAGCCCATTCTCCAAACACCTGTTTTATTTACCAAATCAAAACTTATTAGTCCTAAATCTAAACTCTTTCTTTCTTATTATACTCGAGTGTACCTTAGTTGATGCGAATCCGGCCAGGCAATACTCTGTCATGCTCCATCTGGTTTTGTTGCAATTAGAAGAAGACTTGTTTGTTTCATAGAAAGCAAGTGTTCTTCTAATCCCAACTGTTCTACCACAAGAAATGATCTGTCTCTCTTTCCCATAAGATTTCCAATAACCATCACTAGATGAAGTCTTGATTCTATGCTGATCCTTACTTGACACTTCTCTTCTCTTCTTGCAAAAGAAGTACCTTTGCTTCTCCTTTTGATCCCCTGGAAAAAACCCACTTTCAGTTTTAGCATCAGGCAACCCATGGATCTAGACCCAGATATCAGAAAATGATACAGAGGAAACATAATCTGCTGTTAAGTTACAACTTATGATAGATAGACTCATTTGGACAAAAATCTAAAGACTTAAAAGAATACAAAGAGACATACACTACATACATAGAAAGGTTTAAACAGAAGAGAGAGAGATACCTGGGAAAGTAAGAGGGTGAGAGAAGAAGACATCAAAGACAGGGATGATGGAGGAAGGCAAAGGAGAAGCAAAGGCCTTTGGGAGCAAGTAATGAAGGATAAGCTCTTGCTCCGTTGGGTGAAACCTGTATCCAATTGGTAATTTCATGCCTCCATTCACCAGTGTCCTCTTCTCCACCTCCATATGTCCTCTTTTTCCTGAACTGCTTCTTCGAAAATTGATAAATTTTCAAATCGGTTACAAGCATTGATCCATCACTCCATCTACAGAGAGGAAGAGAAGAGAGGAGAGGGAGAGAGAGAGAGAGACAGGGAGAGAAAGAACCCAGGAAAGACTCGTGTAGCGTTTTGTTTGTGGGCTTCGCAGGGTAAATGACAGTAGGAGAGGTTCTTTATATATGTATATATCCCCACGGACACACACACACACATATATATATATATAATTGTGTACTATAAATGTTAGAAATGGCTTCTTTGTCTGAACATTTATTTAGTTCATAATAAGAAAGTTGATGAGAATGAGTAGGGAAAAAGGAAGGTGCTTATGAGGGATGTTCATTGACTTTTATAAAGTTCAGAAAAAAAGAAAAAAACAGAGAAGAAAATGTCATATATATTCCTCCTATAAAAAAGAAGAGAGAGAGATGGAAGGAAGAGAGAAACGTGCAAGTTTGGGGTTTCTCCAATTTGCAAAAGGGTCCCTCTTTTGGACCATTTCACTTCTCACCATTTCATCATCCTCTCTCTGGTTTTTACAATCCAGTTAATATTTTGATTTTTGAACGAAAGTATTTTGGTTACCATAAATCAAACACAGTAAAGTTGGATCTTCTTTTGACAATTGCGAGCCAGCCCACGTCCGCCTAATCAATTAATTACAGTATAGCCTGATCTAATCCAATTTTAATTGGATACTTTTTGTAAAGTGCTCAATTGCATTTATTCGTGAATGTGCCCGAAATATATGCGACAGTACACCGCCTACTTGTTCCCCCTAGTGGTTTTTTTTATTATTTGAATGAAGCAAGTCAGGGCAAACTTGAATATAGTGAACCCTTAAAATTGAAGCTTAGTAGGCCCAATTATTATTTTGGGCTTTTATGGCCTTTTTCTTTCTTTCTCCTCCACAATGCCATTTTGTATTTCTCTCTATTCCACTTTACTTTTCTTTTTTTGCCATTCTCTCTACTCTATTTTTTGGTTAGTTATTCCATATTATGTATTATTTTTAATATTTTAGATGATTTATACGATGACCAATTTATTATTAGAAAAGGAAGCTAAAATGCAGAATTATTTGAAAACCGGAATAGTTTTTTTTTTTTTAATAAGACTTAAGAAATGAAGGATGGTTTATGCATGCACGTATAGAGTTGTGTGAGGAACATGCGTGCGCACCATACTCCCACGATACCCCGATATTTATTCAAATCATTGTTCTTAATTGCATACCTCTTCCCTTTCATGCATCTCTCTATTATAAAACAAACAAATTAAAAAAGAGTTAAATAATTACGAGGTTTTTCTTTTTGGTTAAAAATAGAAGAATATACACGGTATTGGTGTTGGGATGAAAGACAAAGTCAACGGTCAACCACCAAAAAAACAAGGCTCCCCTACTTCTTCGATTCAGCCATAGCGATCATCTCCATCTCCCCTTCTCTAACCACAAATCCTAAAGTCTAAACGAAAAACACAACACATGAATCTCTCCTCCCTCACCATCCCAATCCCACTTCACCATTCTAATTAAGCTTTTACGTAAATAATAATAATAATAAGCTATGGAGAAGAACGACAAGGACCCTGATCATCATCATGATCATGACAAATCCAAGGGAGAGGAGAAAGGCGACGTAGTTTCAGATGCTCATCGGGAAGATGAAGCGCATCAGAACGGAAGCAGTAAAGAGAATGTCGATGTTGGTAATGCCGAGACAGATCACGATCCAGGAGACAACAATGTCGATTCACAAGGAGAAGAAACACAAGCTGAGGTTCATCAAACCCTCGAGTCCTTGTCAGAAGAACTCGACCAGCTTCTCACGAGTCTCTCCCTTCACAAGGAGGATCAACAAGACAACAACACCGAGGAGAAAGGAGAGGATGATTACTTTCAGATCCCACAATTTGTTGGCAAGTTCTTGGATCTCTTCGAGGACAAACTCTCAAAATACGACTCTGGTGAGCCTAAGACGATTTGGTACCAAGATCCAGAAGAAACGTCTTCGCTTCTGGAGGCAGTGGATCGTGTCTCAAAGCTTATGGGGCTTTTGCTCAATACAAAATCCTGTCTGGACCATCATGAGCCCTTGATCAACCATGCCGGATCCATCCAGCAGCGTGCAATGGCCTTCTTGGAAGACGAATTCCGCATCATTTTAGAAGAATCCGTTGTCAAAGAGCCCGTGGTGGCCTCGGATGACAGCAGCAGCCAGAGGAAGAGCACGGCCGATCAGCAAGACCACCTCCAGAACGATGCGGTGGTCTCACAAGATCACGACCAGATGATTGTTCCGGAATGTGGCGATCAGGAGATTGAATATCCCGGTTATCCGGAGGAGGTGGTTGTGTTGCTGAGGAAAATAGCCGAGAAAATGAAAGGAGGAGGGTATGGATGGGAATGCAGAGAGGTTTATTTGGTTGGGAGGAGGAACATCTTGATGCGAACTTTGAAACATGATTGTGAGTTTGAGAAAGTGAGTATTGACGAGGTGCAGAAGATGAGCTGGGACACGCTGGAGAGAGAGATCCCTATTTGGAACAAGACTTTCAAGGACTGCTCTTCCCGCTTCTTCCCCGGTGAGCTCAAACTCGCAGAGAAGATTTTCCCAGGGGACGATGGGAGCTTGTTCTGCATCGTCACGCATGGTCTGGCCATCCAGTTCTTGGGATTCGCCGAGGCTGTGGCCATGACCAAACGATCCACTGAGAAGCTATTCAAAATCCTCGACATTTACGAGACTCTCCGGGACAGTTTTCCTCCCATGGAGGAGCTGTTCCCCGAGGAGCTACGGAGCGAGCTGAGGAATGAGGTGACCAGCGCTCGTTCACGCTTAGGAGAGACAGCAATTCACATATTCTCAGATCTTGAGAACTCCATCAAATCTGATTCGAGCAAGACTCCCGTGCCAGGAGGCGCAGTGCATCCCCTGACTAGGTACACAATGAATTACCTCAAGTACTCGTGCGAGTACAAAGACACGTTGGAACAAGTGTTCAAGAGCCACTCGAAGATGGAGAGAGAGGATCAGGAGGAGTCTGCAGAGAGTGGGAACTCGGCCTTTGCGAACCAGCTGATGAGAATAATGGAGCTACTCGACGTGAATCTGGAGGCCAAGTCGAAGCAGTACAAAGACATACCACTGAGCTGCATCTTCATGATGAACAACGGGAGATACATAGTGCAGAAGATCAAAGGATCAGCTGAGATACACGAGGTGATGGGGGACACGTGGTGCAGGAGGAGGTCTTCAGAGCTAAGGAACTACCACAAGAACTACCAGAGAGAGACGTGGGGGAAGCTGCTTGGGTTCTTAGGCCACGAGGGGCTCATGCACAACGGAAAGATAGTCAAGCCCAATCTTAAGGAGAGGTTCAAGAGCTTCAACGCAACTTTCGACGAGATACACAAGACGCAGACCACGTGGGTGGTCAACGACGAGCAGCTGCAGAGCGAGCTTAGGGTCTCTATAACCGCGGTTATGATACCTGCCTACAGGGCTTTCATGGCCAGGTTTGGACAGTACTTGGATCCAGGTCGCCAGACCGAGAAGTATATCAAGTACCAGCCTGAGGACATCGAGGATCTCATCGACCAGCTCTTCGATGGCAATACTTCCTCCTCTTCCACCGCCACCGCCAGGCGAAGAACGTAGCTTCTTTCTTTTCTTTTTTGTTTTGCAGCAACACTTTTTCTTACATTTCCTCAAATTTTTCTTCATCTACTGTTTTTGTCTGAATGCCCACAAACTTGGATGACTCATATTTCTACCAATTCAAACAAACGATCGTGGCTCCTTGCCATGTGTAAATGTCAATTATAATCAGTTCCATCATTTATCAATAAAAAATCAATTTATCTTTGTTGGTTGCATAATTAATGGTAAATTATGTGAACTCGATGCAAGACTCAAATAACCTTTTTATTATTAGTAAGCGTTTGAAATGAAAACACAAGAGGAAGGATTTATGAGACTCTTATCAATAAAACTTACTTACTCCTTATCTAGGCTTGCCTGGACCTCACGCATCGAATCTGTATTTGTGGGTGTGAGAAGGTGGATGCTCCAAGCGGATCAACACTGTCCTAATCTCCATCGGGTAAAGCTCCATCTCCAGCTTTCTTGGATCGATGTCTCTCCCTCTCTTCGCCTTCTTCGCTTCATCAGATCCTTCACCTTCTACTTTCCACACCAACCTCTTCTTCTCCATTTCGCTTCTTTCTTGATTTGCTGATAGGCTCATCTCCGTCACTTTCGCTATCTGCGACACACCTTTTTCATTATCTTGTACCCCCAAGTTCACCTATCTTTTTAGAAAAGATTTTCTACCTTTTTTCCAGGAAAAAGCTTCTTCAGTTCCACACTTGCCATTCCTGAAAGTTCCTTGTCCTCTCCCACCTAATTCCAAAACCTCAAATCCTTCATTCTATTACCAAACCAACAAAAATAACTGGACATTATCAAATACCTCATAAAGATGAGCAAGACGTAGGAGCACGTTCCCATCATCCAGTTCCTGATATTTTCTCAACAACCCAATGGTGAAAAACAAGTTATCAACTCAACTCAACTCACCCAAACTATCTATAACTTTTAAGTCTGCAAAAAAGGCACCTGCAGAGTCAGAAGTGCGACATTGTCAGGCAAACTGTAGGATGAATCAAACCCAGAGAATGATGCTGCACCAAAACTCATCGGCTTTCCATCATCCTGAAACATTTTAACATCCGTTGTATGAATGCTTTTGGACAGCCAGAGAGTTCAACTGTACTCTTGTTTTCACCTAAAAACATTTCAATTGTACTCTTGTTTTCACCTGTTGAGCAAAGGCCAAGAGGAGTGGCGAGTAGATCTCTTGTCCAAAAGTTCGCCGCCATTTTGCACCTTCTCCATATGGATCGATTCTATAGTAGTATTTTCCTTGGATCTGTAAGAGTTGTCAGAATCTGCACCTTAGACTAATAGAAACAGAGTCTGCTTAAAGTGAATCATTTCCCTCTTGAACCTAGTTTATCTTATCTCTACTTACAGTTAGTCCAGTGCACTTGTCTTGAACACACACCGTCTCGTTTAGAGCCTCCGCAACACCTCTGGAGTCATCAAGGAGCAGTCTCCTGTGATCGAGGTGATAGTTTGATTAGAGCCAGAGAGAGAAGGGTAAGGCAAGTTTCGAATTTGATTACCTATGAAGCATAAGCTCAACTTGTCCGTCCACTAAGCTTGACCCTCCAAAGGCTCTGTCTACCATCACTGAGAATTCTTTGTTACTGTCTTCCAGGTAAATTCCATGGTTTATCTGAGCAGAAAATGGAATTTATATCCAACTGATTAGAGAGGTCAAACTCAATCCATGATCATTTGCAGAGAACTGTAAACTACCACCGGATTTCTTACTTGATCAATGTCAGTTACTCACTCACATACCGGGTAATAATTTCCTGCAATAGGTTGGTTGACTTCAAGTTTCCAGTCTGACCTATAATCACGGATCTGCGAAACAAGGTTAATTAGTTTATTCTTGAACAGCAACTAGAAAGGACAAATAAGAACAGAGGCACAAAAGAAGGATACAGGTCCTTAACCTGATGTAATAATAAAAGTTGTTAGAAGATAAAAATGGACGTCATACCCTTTTGATATAATCACGTCCACTTGAATCTGTGTAGAAAGTTTTATTGCTTTCCAGGGAGCTTGAGATCTGGGTCACGACGTCTTTGCCAATTCCATCATCAATCGGTATACTACCAACCTAAATACTCAGATAATCCTAAAGCCTTTACAATGGAATACAGGACATGAAAAGTGGTATTGGAATAGTTAATGCATCAGGCTCACAATAAATTCAACTTCCACATGCTCCTTGCCCTTGTAAACTCTAGTGACCTACAGACAATTATAAGGCCAGACAGTATAAGAGTCGACAATCAGCACTTCTGGAAGTTCAAATAGAGTTTAAAAAGCCATGAAGTCTTTTAAATGTAGACAATGAAGTGTGGAAAGAGAACACACTGAAACGTAGGTACCTGAGATATCCATGGATTTATCCGTTGATGAACTTCATCCACCAGTGGCCCACGTATAACAGTCAAAGGAACCTGAAACTTGAGACAGTAACTTTAAAAAAAAATTTTAACGTCTTGAAGATCTATATTTTTCAAAAGGTAGTATCAACCTGTCCTTCCGGTTTGATGAGGAATGTGCCATTTGGACGGAAAACATACGCACCCGAGTTCTAATGGTTGCAAACAAGACAAAAAGACCAGGGAAACTTGGAGTAAGTATACTGAACTTTAGCCATCGAAAGGAAAGTGTAGAAAATAGAAGAAACTGATCTCCGCTTACCTGAGGTTCTTTGTCATTTGTTCCATTGTATGCAGAGTAGTAGCTAAATGTCTGTTTAACTGGTTCTGTCATCTTTACAAAAAAAAGGAGATTTGTCAGCAACTTCAAGGATCACTGCCAGGTAGTGTTTAAAAAGATAACAGACATACCGAGGTTCTGCTGTTTAAATAATTGATTGCTGTCCCTTGATCAGTGGAAAAACTAAGCTTCATATGCCCATGACCAACGTCAATAATTGATTGTTCGCCTTTTTGATATCTGGAGACGTATGATTTGCTAGAATATCCACCTAGATTTGGAAACAAAACGTAATAGTAATCAAGGTCAAAAGCTTGTTCCATTAGACCAAATAGATACGTCTGCACCACTGTACCTGTTTTCTTAGCAGTGGAGATAGTGTAAGTAGTGAAGCCAAGAGGAGGGACAGAAACCGAAAACACAAGCCAGTACTTTGGCACCTGTGTAGGGGTATGGCCTAAGTATGCCTCAACATGATAGTTCCTTAAGGCCGCATATTCATCCGTAAATGGAACGAGTTGAGACTCAACTTCGTTTCCCTCAGAGTCATGCACCGCGATGTCTCCGCCCACAACCTATCAAAGTTTCATCGGATAGTTGTTAACTCATAACAGTGATTTTAATGAACAAGAACTTGATTGACTCACAGGAAGCCGGACAATGTCCACTCGCTTCCATCCAAGTGGGTTATAAGCCAATACGATCTGCAGAGAAGAATAAAGAAGTACAAGTTTCAGGAAGGAGGCACAGATAGCTATAACAGACGAGCTGAAAACCCAGAGGAACAATAATTTTCTCGTTACCAAACTTTTCCCTTCGGATAAATTGATTTCGCTTGAAGGGCAGTAACTTATGTTCAGCAGCAAACACTGAAATAAAGAAAGGCCAAACTATTACTAAGAAAAATGGATGAGTTACCTTTTGTCAAACGGATTTAATGTACTTCTTCACAATATATATTGATAAGATTCTTCTGAGAAATACGTATAAGAGAGGAGATTATTTGCCTGTTGGAAGGTAGGATTCAGGGCAGGATCTACTTTAGTCAGATGAGCAAAAGCAGTGGCAACCACGCTCTCAGTCTGCAAGATCAACATATCTTATTGACATGCAAATAGAGCAAACAAGCCATTAGAGAGCCACAATTCAGAGAGAAATTTGGCACACTACCTCCACATAGCCTATTGCTAGTCTTTTGGCATAATCATTAGCCACGTGCTGTTTTGATGTACCAGAAACAGCGTCATGATGCTGAGCAATTGCAAGGGCATCTGCTAACGAATCTGTATTCGGACCCTTCTCACTTCTCCCTTTGAAAAACTCAAGTTGCCTTGCCGCCTAAACTCTCCAAGTCAGACACATGAATAAAAATACAACTTCAACAGTATTATTTAAAACGTGGGAGAACAAATACCAAGTAGTAGGCACTCATCACTCTGACATAACGCTTAAGTGCTGGTCTACTTGTAAAATATCCAGTCCAATAAGCATTTATACGATCTGCATAACTGAAGTTCAGAAAATTCGTAAAGATTAGTTCAGTAAGCAGCAACTGGATCAAGGAGTTAAGAAAATGTAAGACCCAACTCACGGGAAATAGTCCTCCGTTTTAAGGGGCCAAGCCTTATTCGCCGCGTGTTTTGCATCTGTATATATGGAAGGAGTTGAGTAGAGAGCATTGATGCGCCCATCCTAAAATAGTTAAGGTTCCACAAGTTAAGGTTATCTCGTGTGTTTCTGTGTAGAGACAAATATCTGGACTTTGGAGACATAAAAAGGAACATAACATTTTTAGACTTACGAGGTTAACATAATGAAGAAGCTTGTCCATTTGTCGAAACCAGGTGTGTGCATATTGGTACCTGAAATCTGTTCCCATGGTAAACATGATGTGATCCGTTCGAGTAATGTTGGCCTGCGGATACCAAGAAACATGTCACAAAAATGTAACAGAAAATTCTGCCCGAAAAAGTAACATTTTCCAAATCTACCTGATCCAAAGCTGCAGCTACAAAGGCATTCACTCGTTCTTGAACATTGTAATCAAAAAGGTCGGGATCATCCTTCACGGATTAAGAGGCAAAACTTACCATAGGAATAGATTAGATACAACGAAAAAGGTAGTCATCGGAAAAAGAAAATACTTGGACAACGGGGGAATCATCGGTGATTTCATAGTAGAAGCCACCAGGTGGAGGTTCGTAGTTTTTAGGGAAAGCACCGGCAAAAATCTGTATCAAGTCAGATCAATGTTACCAAAAGAAAATGAAAATCCTGTGAAAATGCAGAGTGTAAGCTACCACATGCAATTTTTTCTGCTTTGTATATTACCTGCGAAGAAGAACCAAGACTCTTAGAGCCCCGCCAGATAACTTCAAGACTCTTCTCCTTTTTACGCTTCTCCCTATCTTGGTAATCTATCCGACCAAAAAACACCGAGTCGAACCCAACCTGCATAAATCAGTAAACGAATATCTTCACACCTCTGGATCAAGAAACAAACATAAAACCAAAATGAAGGAACGGAAGAGGAGCTTACTTCTGCGCCTAGCAAGTAAGCCTGCACTGCAGAATGTCCAAAAGGATCAATCTGCCAACCGATTCTTGGAGTCACATTGAACTCTCTGATAATGAATCGATGTCCGAGGGTTGTCTGATCAATCATGTCTATATAGTGTGGTGCTGCTTCATCATGCATGCACATACCACCATTTCTAAAGAAGAGGCAATGACAACTTGAAAAAAAGACAAGGACAAGTGTAATATATACAGAGCACACTGGTCAGAACCCTTACATGAGCTCTAGTTGGCCTGAGCGTATAAGATCCTTCACAATACGCTTGATTTCCTCACTTTGTTCTCTCCACCATCGCTGAAAAAACGCCTGCATTCATTACAATTTAACCGTCATTCAGCTCGTGAGACTACGAAAGTGAGATTGTTCTCCCCCTAAATCTTCATTTACAAGCCCAGTCAAGAAAAAGCTAACAGCTTCCACGGATCAATTAGGAAAAAAAAGAGACCAAATTTACCTGTTCAACATAAATGAATTTGCGATTCTTATCAGCCAGCAAAGCAGGAACAATTGAATCCAGCACATTTTGAACACAAGCAACCTACGAGAAAAAAATAAGAAGAGGTAAGTACGACAGAACCTGATCAATAATCAGATAAAAGAAAAGCAGAAAGGGGTTGACCTGGATTGAGTTGTTAGAGCCAACATAGTACTGGTCAACGGTCTTGAGCCAACCAACATCATCGTGGGAATGAGGAACCACATGGACATTAAGTTTTCCAGGAACCATGGTATGGGAAGTATTGTAGACCATGTACCTTGATTCTACGCTTGAGATTCCTCGTAGCAAAACAACACAACAGAGAAACTTGGCAAGATCCATCCTCTCAAACCAATTCATCAAACCAATTAGAGTGTGTTTAGTCAACTCAATTAGAGTGACGATGAAGAAGAAAGAGTTGCCCTTTTTCAACTCTCAAAATCTAAACTTTGTTTCCGAAAATGTTGTCCTTTTTTTTTTTTTGCTTCTTTAATAATTCACTGCTCACTTTAATAAGTGGCCCTTATCCATAGACAAACCTTAGAAGGGAGGTTACGGTCCAACATAGTAACATACACATCATCATCAGACAAAATCATCCAAAAATCCAAAAAAAAAAGCGACGTTTATTCTGCAGCCTGCATCTGCTTATGATTGAATATTGCATCAGCAAGCACGCGGACGCGTGGAACTTTCTTGGAGAAGGCGAGAAGCTCGAGCGTAACGGTGAATTTCTTGTTCAATGGGCCAAACCTACCAATAAGCCCAATATATTAACTGGACTTCATCAATTTGGCCCATTATTTGAGCACGGCTGCTGAATATGTCGGTTTTGTTTGGCTACAAGGGCAGATATATCACAACACCGCATAAAATTCCCGCAGTTATTTTCTCCGCGGCCATCGTCGTCCCAAATTCGCTAGCAATGGAGGAAAGTTTCAGAGTGAGGATCGATAAGATATTTGGATCTCTTTCATCATCATCCGCGTCTTCTTCATCTCTGAGCTCTCTCTGGTGTCTCGCGGACGACGAAATCGATAAAAACGAACGGAGCGGAGAAAAGGGAGTTTCTGGATCCCGATCTTCTCAATTTGACTCGAACAGCTTCCCAGGTACCCGAATCCAGGAGAATGATCCAGAAGATTTGAGCTTTGATGGAGACGAAGGAAAGTCTAGTGTATCGCAGAAACCGAACGATTACAATGACGAGGAGTGGGAGATCAAATCCTCTATCGGGATGGACACTACTCTTGATTTGGAGGTATGTATCTATTTATGTTGAATTGCGCTTGTAGTTGTTTTCAGTATCATCAGGCTAAGCTAATAAGGTTTCTCTATATTTTCAGGAAGAGGAAGACGAAAACGACAAAGTGGCTGTAGGCGACGAATTGTACGGTTACACGAAGGATGTGAATGACTATGAGACGGAGGCAGACGAGTGGGAGGTTCTTCCAGCGTCCTTGAAAGAAAGAGAGAAGGATCCGCGTGCGAATCTCATCGCAGCAAAGATTAGGCTTAAAGAAGACGCTGAAGCTGTTAACAAGTTGAATTCTTTACATGTCTCTGAGGTACTTTACTCTTTCCCTCTTTCTATGTCTCGTACTTTGACAGTCACTCTCTTCCACTGTGCAAAAAAGAACTAGTTCAATAGCATATGATCTCTCACTGTCTTGTATCTCAAGACCTAGAAGCATGTGCCTGAGAAGAGCTATTTGCTCTCCTCTTTCTGAAACCAAAAGTGTCATCTAATGAAAATATGAAATTTTTGCAGGTACATCAGAATAACATGTCCATGTCCACGTCTGAAAACGAGAAAGCACTTGTGGTGTCTGAGGAGGCACATGTTGGCTCTTGTGATGATGCTGGGTTGAAACCGATATTGAAGAGGAAAGAAAACCAGGCTGATTCTAAGATGCAGAAGCGTGTTCGGTTTAGTTCTGACATCAGCGACAACTCGACTGGAGGTGACAAAGATTCTGTGATGGAGACAAGTTCCCCCGACGAGCAGATAGTGCAGCCAGACTATCCATCTGGGATTCCAGATTATATGCGAAACCCAGCAAAGTACACCAGATATACATTTGATGAAGGTGAGGTTGATGAAGTATCCAACCGGAAAGCATACATGGACTTTCTCAACATGATTAAGAGCCGAGATGAGCCTCTGGTAGATCCTTTAGTTGAGCTTCCAAGATCAGTGGCGTTTGTACCAAAGAGAAAACCAGTGACTGAGAGCAAAGAAGAAAAAATAGACAAGGGTTGTGATGGAAGAAGAGGTGCAATAGCTGTCGTAGATATCATAGAAGACAGCACCGTATCTGCCATGGAAGAAGATGAACCGGAAACAGCTCTAAATGTCATAAGAAGGCCAGGTCGTCAGTATCGAGCCAGAGCCAAGGAAGATCAAGAGGGATGAATGTTGAGAGTATCATTAAATTCGCCTTGCCGGTTTTGCTTTATATATTACTTGAATTTAGCAGTCTGGCTGACAGTAATCGAAATTTATAGGGACTTTTGCCTGTATTACTTTCGATTTAATAAGGAATGATAAAGTTGCGGG
Source organism: Eutrema salsugineum (assembly GCF_000478725.1). Classification (NCBI taxonomy): domain Eukaryota; kingdom Viridiplantae; phylum Streptophyta; class Magnoliopsida; order Brassicales; family Brassicaceae; genus Eutrema; species Eutrema salsugineum. Next base: position 4,574,864 of record NW_006256829.1, on the reverse strand, counting down.
AGTAGTAACTCTTATACCTTTTTTTTTTTTTTTCTCTCAACATCAACTCGAATTAAACCAAACAGGTCTATTACAATGAAATACGATCATTCTCAACACACGAAATGAACCAAACAACTCTTATACGTTTATATACGTCAATGGTCACATTGTCAAATATACTTAGATTAATAATCTTTAATAGATATTAATATTGTTGACCGTGCAAATTAGATGCCAGTGACATAAATGGGTTACACAAGGGACAATGCCCAACAAGACAGCACTAATTGTACGCTGCAGAAAATGGCTAAGTTCCAAAAAAACCTTGTTAAGAGGGTCCACTTGGGAGATAGTTGCTATGTACTACTCCCCAAAATAGTGTGTTCAAAAAATATGTTGCCCAATAGCCTTGATGATTTCCTACTCCAAAATATGTTACCAAAAGCCATACGGATTCTTCCTCTCCTTGTTTAGTATAGACGTTTCCTACACTTTATAGCTCCACAGTAGCAAGTAAGCTGTTTCACCTTCCCGTCCGGCCCATGAACGCTGTCGAGCGTGTATCCATAGTCGTAAGTCAGCTCCTACAATTGAGACAAGAGAATGTTTCAAGTTGTTTAATATAAAGAGCATGTTCGGGTGAGTCACCCCCACAGATGAGTTATCAGTACCTGCAGTGGTGGAATGTTGTCAGCTGCGAAAAGAACCACACGGGCAAGCCTTATATCCTGGTGGGAACTCAGGACGCATTGAACAAATAGGTTTGGTTCACAGCTGTGATTAATGAACCTAGCAACGTTCCCTGTTGGACCAGCATCGATGCAGAACTCTGGTACATTCTCATCTTCATTGCTCTGACTGACTTTAATATCCGTTGGTACGGCTACGTCTCTTAATCTTCTCTGTTGGCAAGAAAAAGAAAAAAAGAAGATATTGCCCCAAAAGAGCATGATTTTGATTCAATAATGATGACAAAGCAAATAAGTTCTCTATGTTACCTGTCTTCCATCGAGACCTTGCATTGTCTGTTGGCAGTCAATCTCAAAGATGTAGTCGTTGTCAGAAAGAGTATCCACGTCGTCTGTTCTTCTGAGGACTCCTATGTACTCACAGACTGGTGACCCAGCTGGTATGAAGTCCCATGATCTTACTGCCCAACCCTTCTTTGGAGAACGAAATACCTATTTGAGGTCACAGAACAAAACACTAAAGTGAGAATCTCAGGCTTCAGATTGTGATTTGTCTGCTAGACTTGATAAGCCTAGATTCTAAAAGATATCAAAAATGACAAACACTGGATTTTGCACTTTTTCTTATTAACAGACAACGATACAGGACTACATAATGAAATCCAAATATAGGTTGGTTCTTTTTCTCTAACTAATAGAAAAATTCCAATATAATCACTATGAAGGTGTTGTTTTGACTTTAGTGGCAACTGATAACTGGATGTTCCTAAGTCTTAACAAAGACATACCTCGAGTTGAAATTTTAGTCGCTTCTGAGAGGTTCTGTTGACACATTCAGGCCCACACCCACAGCTCGGACCACATTCAAATACAACGTCTCGAGGCTCAATTAATCTGAAAAGGAATAAGACAGAAAATCAATCCAATCACTGTTCAGCTGTAACCATTTACCGCAACATTACACCAAGAGCCCAGCTAGTCAAAGCCATGGAAGAAAAAATATAAGTGAACGAGCAATCGCAGTATACGCATAAGTCAATCAAACGAGTCAAAAAGTAACTTCACCTTCCGTTATTGAGGTCGACGTATGGAAAGTTTCCCCCATTAAGCCTAGCACAGGCACATTTATTTGGATCAGTGCAGCTACCTCGGCAGTTACACCCAGTTGAGCTCCTTGGAATTTTGACATTAGGTCCAATCTTCAAAGAATCGATGTACGTGAAACCTGAGACTTGAAAAGAGGATAATTCAGCTCGTGCACAATCATCAGTTATTTACTAATGCCAATCTTATGTTCTAGTTTTGCTTCAACTTGCCTGACGGTGGAACTGGTGGATCATCAACACGATTAGTGGCTGGAATAGGCTTAGATGCTAGCCCTTTAGAGATGTCCTCGCATACCAAGCTTCACAAAACCATGTAATTCATAAATTTAAAAACGCAACTAATTGTATACTACACAGAAAGCAATTAAAAACAGATACCCCTGGATCTCTGAGGTAGACTTTGGTATGCGTCCACCCACAAAGTTGACCTGCAATGACAAGAAACATACGATTGGTAATTATGCATGAACATAGACCAATTTGTAGTAATAAAAGCACTTTTACGATTCAAAGCATTCACAAGGCGCGAAGATTTACATAATCAACAAAAGAAATATGTTAAACAAACCAACTAAGTGGTAATTAAAACCGCCAAGAATACAACGCAAGTCTAAGAAGGAGGATAATGCAAGAAAAATCCTATTTCTTGAGGTGTCTATATAAATCCTGCAAATGTTGGAAGTGCTCGAAAAAATAATATTGTCTTGGTGGGATCTATCACAGCAGGAAGCTAAACCATATTCAGATGATACACAAAGGAGAGTATCAAATCCTAGTTTTGAAGGAAATTATTTAGTCTGTAAGGCGTCTTTTGAATGAGCTACGTTTGTTGTTCAGAACATAAAGGAACCATGTGGACTTGTAATAATTTAACTCAACAATGTTGCAACATACACGCTAGGTAATTAAATTACAGAAAATTAAAAGTAGCAACTATCACAAGAGAACATACAGACCTGATTAGTAGTTAGTTCTGGTTGCCCCTCCAATCGTTTCAGTTGATACTTATACACTGTAAATCCTGAAACGCCCTTTTCTGCCCAGTACTTTATAACCTGTACGAAGAAGGTATGGAACAGGATCAGAGTTACACCAATGAATAAGAAAAAACCATAACACCTTTGATGTATTGCTGATGAACATATTCCCCTTTAGGAAATCAGAGATAATATAACAGATAAAAGGAACTCAAGACCAATAATAAAGGAATATACACACGAGTACCTGGTACAGTCCATCATAAGTGTATACTTTTTTGGAATAGCTAGTTTGGCATTGGTGACCACGAGTAACTCTGACAGGCACCTTATGTTCTAAGTTATTCTGTAACAGATGCAAGTAATAGGTAAGTTCCATGTGAGTGACTGTGAGGTGTGTGAAGGAACTAAAAGAAAAGTAGGGCGAGCTAGAAATAAACTCTCAAACGGTAAGATAGATTGCATTCTTAAAACGAAGATTTGAAAGAAAGCAGACCTTTAGGGCCAGATTCCCCCGCACTAACTCTTGATCCTTAACCTGGCGTTTACTACCAGTTAATTTATTCCCTCCCTGACCAGTGTAAGTAACCACCTCTGCATTGTCTAGATCATCCTCATACTGGCCCGACATAATAATAGAAACAGCGAGCGGAAACTGGTAGTCACTATACTCCTACAGTGGAAAGAAGAAGGTGAAATCGATGATACCTTATATTTTCATCTGAAAATATAACAATAAGTTCTGTTACCCGTTTGTATTCGATTCCCATAGAATCGATGCCATTTAGCCAATGCCTATGGAAGCCCACAGCGACCATCTCGGCTCTTGAAAAAAACCGGTGTCCAACGTCAATACCTGCAAGCCAGTATGATCAGAATATCATAGTTAACACTCTATACAAGAATTTGAACACCAACACCAAAATGTGTAAGAAAAGGTTGTAAAAGCAAAATCACAAACCAACCAACCTGGAAGGTCACCTATCCTTTTCCTTGAGTACAATATTGCATTGGCTCGCATCACCTGTAAAATTGTCTTAAAGGCTTAGGTCAATTTAAAAGTGCGCACATTACTAGACACAATGCTGCATCCGATCCACAAAAGTTGAAAGGATATCATCAAACAAACTAACAACAGATGTAAAAAAATCAGAGAGAATATTATAGTTACTTGCCTCAGTTACCCCCTTCAAATCAGGTCTGCTCAACTTAGCCTAGAAAAGAGTGAATCAACACACATCAACAACACAGCAGAAACAATTGCAAGAGACAAAAGAAACAAAAACAAAAACAAAAAAGGAAACAACAGTACCTGGACCATAAGGAGATATTGCGTGTTGAAAAACCTCAGATTCTTCTTAACTTTGAGGTGAGCGTCATTTTCATCGGCGTAAAAATCCAATTTCGTCTTTCCTTTCTCCGTTTTCGTTAGGGTTAAAGGGCTGCTTCGTTCGGGGCTCACAAGCATAGCCTCATCTTCCTCTGCATGCGACTCAGTGTCATCGACACAGAGCTTAGAGTTTTTGTCGCTGAGTAACTTCAACCTCTCGCGTGCAATGCGCGCCTTCTCGTCTACCTTTTTCTGTCTAAGCTCCTGAACCCGGGAACTCCATCGTCGCTCCTTTTGGTCGGGGTTATCAGCTAGTTTCCTTTTTCCAGCCATCAATCACTCTTTTCGACTGCAAACAAAACCCGAAACCCACAATCCAAACACAGTAGAGATTCAAATCGAGACACGGGCGAAACAAGGCAACGAGGAGATTGACAAAATCTGAAGATGAAAAAGTATTCAGGGAGGGAAAGAACCGAACCAGGAAATTGCTAAGCGGAGAAGAAATGGGGGGAGAGACTGAGAAAAGCGCGAGAGGGCAACTGGTGAAGACGAGAAGAGATATTTTGTCTTGTCTTTCTTTTTTCCTTTTTGGCTTTTTTTTTCTGTTTTTAATTCTGTGAGAAAATGAATCTGAAATTAGACATCCCTCTTTCCTGCTGTTTCGACTTTTCGGTTTCCCTCCTAAATTTCTGTCCAGCACTCGGAAGAATCCTTATATAAATGCTCCATTTATTAAAAAGAAATTATGAACGTTGTCAGAAAAAAAAATTAATAAAAATTATGAACCAATGCTAAACCTAAAAATCCCTAGGCCCTAGATTGCTGGGAAGGCGCTAGTCGAACGGTTGAGATAGGACTTAGTGTCTAAAATAAAAATATTCCTAAACATTAGTTGAGTCTAGGTCTAAAATAAAAATATCTCTAAACATTAGTTAAGCAATAAAGTAGTTAAATATTTTTACGAATTCAATATATATTTAGATAGTTATGTATATGCTTGCCAAATCTCAGAATTTTTTTTTTCAAATCGAATAAGCAAATCAGTTTTGTTTTCGGCTCCGATTATCTTGAATCTTTACTTTATGTTTATGTAAGGTGGTTTCTCTTTCGAGACAGTTGATCAGCTTTCGAGATGGTTGATTGGCGGCGGCAAAATTATTTTACTCATAATTATCTTTGCTATTTATCTATCGTGCGGCTCTATTAAATAGAGGTAGAATAATTTTATGATTAGGGTTTTCTGATTTAAATGGATTTATTTGCTATTTGTCTATCTTGCGGCTCTATTAAATAGAGGTATAATAACTTTACGATTAGGGTTTTCTGATTTAAATGGGTTTATGGGCTGTAATTTTTAATAAAAATAAATAAAAGTTAATTAAATTTTTTTTAATATTCAAAAATTAAGTTTTCATGTATCACGTTTATGTTAATTTTCATATGGCCAATTACCTATATATCCTGATAAATTCAATGGATTTTCATTATATAAGTTTTTATTTTATAAATTAACGAAAAAAGTAAACTATAGTCCAAAATTATTTTATGTCCATTATGCTGGTTGTTTAACAAAATTGACAAAAGTAGTCCCACGTTGTATGTTTGTCAATGAATAACAGAAAAATCCCAATGTGAGTAGGAAAATCGGATATGGAAATCTATGAGGTGAATACACATGTGTGGGATGGGAAATTCAAATATTCATCCAGGTATTGTATCTTAAAATGGTCTATTTTTTCTGACAAAAAAAAAAAAATGGTCTATTTTTTTTGTTTAGCGAAAGCTATCTAAATGTCGACTTTGATATCGTTAATTCGTTATTGCAAAGCCCATCTTCCCAAAAGGCCCATTTTTCTGTAATATGCAATTTTTTTCTTCTCATATTGTTGGAAAAAACAATTCAAGTAAACTCCTTTAGAAAAAAGGAAAGATCGGTCCGGTTCGGTTCGGTGTCAGAAACAAATTAAGGGTGTAGGAAAGTGGAAACCGAAGCAGTGGTCCATGGTGGGCGAAGCAGCAGGGTGTTTGACGGCTACTTAACGGAGCCCAAAAATCCTTGCTTTTGCCTTATCTTCCTTCCAAACAAATCTTTCTCTTCTTCTCTTCTCTGCTCTGCGGCCGTTGAGTCTCTCTGCCCAGGTATACTCCTCCCGTCGCTTCCCTGCTCTAGGTTTTTCTTCAATCGCCCCAATTTCATCACTCTCTTCTCCGATTAATTTGGGCTTGGTTCCTTTCTTTATCGCATTGCTACCCCTCCCTGATTGTATATCTCCTTACCTCGATTTTCGCTCTCTCCTTTTATGGGTTTTGTATCAGATAGACCAAGAGATTCATATTCCGACCCAATCGATCATCGATAACCCATTCGCCGCTCTCTTCTTGTTCAGCCGTGTAAAAGTTAGTACTTTGGTTTTGATTTGATCCCTGAATCAGATGTTGTTACTTCACTATTTTCCATTTCTGACTCTCGTGTTAGGCTGTGCGTAAATTTCAGTTTTTGTCAATCACTTGTTACAATAAGTATTCTCTATGGACTTCTCAGAATGGCAGCTGATCAGAGGAGAAAGCGAATGAACAATGCCAATGTTATTGGTTTCAGTTCTAGGGAGCATTACCGAGCCAAAAGGAAAAAGATTGGTTCACCAGATGGTGCTCTACGTTCGGGAGATCACATCAGTCTTGAATGGGACGGCAGCCGAAGTAAAGTGATCTCTAAGAGGGAACAAGTTGGCCTAAGTTTGAGACATCTTCGCGAATTTGTTGATTATGTTCCTCCTAGGCGGAATCTCTTGGCACAAGTATGCCCCGTCCCTCATGAAACTTTCCAGTTGGAAAATCTGTCTGAGGTGCTTTCTAACGAGGTATTACAGTGCTATCCTTGCGTAGCATTTGCTTACACTTGATATAAGTTTTCACCATTTCTCTGCACTTTTGTTTCTTAGGTTTGGCGGGCTTGTCTATCTGATGGCGAAAGAAATTATCTTCAGCAATTCCTCCCCGAAGGAGTTGATGTGGAGCAAGTCGTACAAGCATTGCTTGATGGGGACAATTTTCATTTTGGAAATCCTTTTCTTGATTGGTTAGTGACACTGGACTTTTGTTTCTTTGGATTCCTAGAATTAACTCTGTGGTTGATTAGTAAACAAAGCAGAGTGTTTTGGCTTGAAATAATGCCGAGCTCCATGATAGGCCTTCATTATAACCTGTCGTGGTGATGATCTAATTAATGCTTAGGCAATTCGACTTCATTTGAATATAAATTTGTGTTTCAGGGGAAAAGCCGTCTGCTCCAGTAAAGCTCATCCAGATCAGATTGTTTCTCGGGAGAAATGCCTGAGGGCTGGTAAAAGAAGACATTACTCGGATTTAGAGAAATACCATAATGAGTATGTGCAGTTTTCCCTCTATTCAGATAATAGGAACACTTGGAATGTTTGTCCACATGATTGTAACTCCTCTTTCCGTTGTTTCTGGTAGTATTATAGATTATTTGCTGATGTTGAAGGAGAAATGGGAAAGCTGCAAAGATCCAGAGAAGGATGCTGTTAAGAAGATGTGGGGGTCAGTGCTTTAGAATTATCTATTAAAAGGAGAACTGTTTAGAATGTAATGTAATCAAGCAGATGCATTAAAACTTCCTTTACTTTGGAGAAGAACATATAGTCAACCAATATATGCTGCTGATTTTAGTATGAGCCTTACAGAAGATGAATTGTGTTGAGCTTGAGTCTAGTAATTATGATTTACCGATTGTCCGTTGCCTACATGGATTCTTCAGGAGATCAAGAGGAGGCAATGCACATGTAAACGGTAGCTGCCAGGAATTAACTGCTGCCTCGGAGTCTAGTTCCTGGAATGCAGACGATTTACCATGCAGTAGTGATAATAAGATTTCTTCCATGGGGAGGACTGGAGAGGTTCAGAAAAGGTGCTGAAAATAAACTCTTTCACATGTGTATGCAATTGCTGTTGATATTCTTTCCTTACTCCAAACCTGCATACTAATTCTTCCAGTCCATTTTAGGTCTAAGAGTTCTGCTATAGAGAAAGAAAAATCTCAAAGTCCTTTGATTGCTCAAGAGAATGTTGCAAACGTGGGCGTGAAAGCTAGAAAAAAGGATAAGCTACCGAAACATAGCATTCAGCAAACTGATGGTGCTAAATACATGTCCTACCTTAAGGTTAGTTATCCTTCTACATTTCTTACTTTATTTACTTCATACGCATGCTGTCATCCATAATTATCACCAATCGTAAAACAACACTAAACTTGCTGTCCAAATTTATTAGCTTGAAAATTATTAGAATGTTCTGATTTCTATGATACACCTGCATGAATTGTATTCGGAAGTAGGACCCTAACTTGGAACTGTTTGGAAATCAAACTATTGTTATCCTATGTGGCCTTTGTTGGGCTGATGTGCAGTTGCTGTTCAAAGAATCAAGCATTTAACTGCATTTTATATATTCAGATAAGCAAGAAGCAGCATCAGATTGTCACAAGCATGAAGCAGTCTGGTAAAAGCATTCAGTCGAGAGCACTTATTCGAATCTTGGGTAACATCAACAATTTGGATGTTCAACCATACGGAGTGTTCGTGGAAGAAGAACAGAAGAAACTGAACGCTCACTGGTCAGTGTTCCTTGTGAAACAAGCGGCTTCCTTCATCAGGCCTTTAATTCTGTTTTTTTTTTTTTTAAACCTTAGTTGTTTCATGCAGGCTGCAACTGGTTAAAGATATTCCTGCAGCATACGCAATCTGGAAAAAGCTACAGCTACAGAAACGAGATATAATCAACTCTGTGGAAATGGAACTGAAGGAAAAACTCAATCCATGGATGGAGGTTTGCTTTCTCCATAAACTTGTATTATATGTTGTTTCGGCATTCCCATGTTATTAACGACTTTCTCGGGTACAGGATAGTCAACAACTTCACCCTGCAGAAAATCTTCTGCAGAAGCATGATGTTCAACTAGACTTGAGGAAGAACGATCGAGAAAGTTTGAATCCAAATCAAAGTGGTGATTTGGCACCGGACTTTCAAGATTCTGGAAGTTTTGGTCAAGTCTCTGTGAAGAATCACTCCCTTTCGAAGGATTCTTCGTCTGACGGTGACCAACTCACAGATTCAGGTCGCTGCTTGCAAGTTGGTACCTACCCCTCACATGTTTCCTCACCAGATTGTGATAATGGCATCAATCTGGCTGAGATAGAAGGAAAACGATATTCTTCTCCCAGCAGTTGTCATGGCCTTAATCGAAATGATGTTGAAGCAAATGATTATTCCAGCTCCATTCAAGGCCAGCCTCTCCCACAGGCTTCATTTCCTAGGGAGCCCCACGCTTCGAATGTCGAAGATATAATTCCTGTAGGCAGAAACTGCGTACCAGAACTAGAGAACACTTCATCAGACGAGAGGATTCCTTGTAATACTTTGAGCCGTGGAGAAGAGTTGCAGTTTTGTTCTGGTGGAGATGTGTGGCAGCCAGTGGGAGGAACTAGGCAGTCCTACATTGGCCGCCAAGCTTATACCCCTAGTGGTGGATTGCCAATCATACACCATCGTGAAGGTGGTGAAGAAGAGAAAAACTGTTTCATAGAACTAGGATCGGACATGCCTGAAGAAGTTGATAGAAGGAAGATGTTGCAGCAGAAAGCAAACAACAGTTCTGGTTCTTTCCCTAACGATGACCTGCTCCAGTCTTTGTTTAAAGGCCAAGGCGTGGCATCTCGCACCACTGAGCAGCTTCACTCTCTTCTAAAAGTTCCGCTTAACGAGGAGCATAAACAAATTATGGACATTGGTTTACAGCAGGAAGGAAGCAACAATCTGATGGAGGGCAGTCAATTTTCTGGTCAGTTCCAGCATCAGATAACTGTACCACAAGCACTGCCCCAGGACCAGCAAAGACAGGTTGATATATATGGCCAAGGAACCATGTCAGACAATATTTATTGCGATGGACGTGGATTCTTGATGCAGCGGCCGGACTGGAACACCAGTGTTGCTCAGATTGGTGTCTCCACACAGCCCTTGTTGAACACTGGCCCTTTGTTAAATCAAAACTGGCAATTCAAGAGCATGTGGGCAAACACAAACGGCGTTGTATGTGCAAGCCAAAGCAGTCATAATGGGACCGAGAGAGATCTGAATCTTCTCAGAGCTGCTTCTAACGCGGAGCAGATGATTCATAGGGGAAGTAGTTCAGATCAAAGCTTATTCTCTGTTCTCTCTCAGTGCAGTCAATTGCGCCGTTCCAGATCTGCTTTTGAGCCAGAAAGTTCGAGCGATCAAGTGGTTGCATCTGGTAACTACGAAATGCTGATGGGGGGAGGCACCACTCAGGTAGGCAGCAGCTTGGCTCTGCCTACGAACCCGCTTGATTACTTGAGCGGTAGCAACCCGGCAACATCTTTGATGCCAGATGATGTAGCGTGGATGAACCAGAGTCGCCAGAACCCTAGCCTCCATGACCCACTAGGCAAGCTGTATCCAAGGGCATGGAATCCATAACCATGTTTGTGAAGTTTTGCATTGTAGAAGACGCACCTGGTCATCAAAAAAGATATACAAAACCCAGCATGGGTTTCTTAGTTTTCGTCCTTTTTTTTTATTTGCCTGTACATACAAAGATACAGAGAAGCTTTTGTTTTGTACATATTTAGGTTTTGAGATATGGGCTAGGAACAAAGTGAGGATACTCCAGCTCCCTTTTTATTTTGTTTTTTACATTGTCTTTTCACCTTCTCTCTAAAGATAGTGATTGTTTAATTCCTTTTAGCACAAAAATGTTGGACAATACCAATGTCTTTTACTTTGTTTTCTTGACTCTCCACATCTGTTTTCAACTCTATTTTCATGTTTTGCCGTTTATAATTCTAGTGTAATTATATATGTTATACAGAGGATGAGCTTCTCCCTTGTTAGTATGGCCTCTTTTAATAAAAAAAAATTTGTCCTCATTTTGTTTTTTATTTTAAAAACTCTTTTATAGTTAATAACTTACTCCCGTTGAGATTATTAGATATAAACGTAGAAATTAAATTAAAAATAAATAGAGTAAATTTTGGTTTTGTAGTAAAAACGGAAATAACCTACCAAGTAGGAGATGGAGGGAAATTAAGTATACATGTGAGAGGAGGAGACCAAACAAAAGAACACATCCTCCGAGAAGAATGGTGATGCCACAAATGGATAGCTATTGCTTTTACAGGAACAACTATGAAATTTCTTGTTTTGTATTCATTCCTCTTCCTTTCCTGAATCGGAAAAATTGCTATCTGAAAGGCATCTACAAGTTTTTTTTGTTATAATCAGAAATAAACACAAGATCAAGATGGGGGAGAAGAAAAAAGAGGTGATCAGATTGGAGAGAGAAGCTGTGATCCCAATTCTAAAGCACAAGCTCATCACTGCCTTGTCTCTTCACTTTGGTCTCCTTTTCTACATTTCATTATTTCTCTCTTCTACATTTTTCTGTTTCTCTCTTCTTCTACATTTCTCTGTTTTTCCTCTTTATAATTTTTTTGCACTTTGATCATTCTCCAGCGGAGAAATGGGAGAGAGAGGAGTTCCTGAGATTCTGCCAGAGAGTGGAATACACCATTAGAGCTTGGTACCACCTTCACTTTGAGGATCTTATGGTAATAATCTATCATCCATCATCTTTCTTGAACAACAAAAAAAAAAACATTCGAAGTAAAAGGTGATTGTGTTTGTAGCAACTGTATTCACTCTTTGAGCCCGTCCGTGGCGCGCACAGGCTTCATCAACAGAATTTATCTCCTGAAGAAATCGATGCTCTTGAACATCAATTTCTTCTTCATTTGTTCCAGGTTCTATCTCTCTTTCCTCTCCATTCCTTTTCCTAACTAATAACTAACAATGAAATATGAAACGAGAAATCTCATAGGTCATGGAGAAGAGCAACTTTAAAGTGATAACTAATGAAGAAATACAAGTAGCTCTCTCTGCTCAGTATCGTCTCAATCTTCCTATTGTAGTTAATGAAGCTAAAGTACGTACCTATACTACGACAATCTTCAACGAGTTGCTTTTTTGGAACTGACATCTTTAATGATAGCTTATATACGTACGTATGGATCCTTGTTATAGCTTGATACAAGGTTGTTAACAAGATTCTTCTCCAAGTTTCCCCGCGATGATCTTCCTCATTTTGCTAACAAGGTAATTGCTTTCTAATAAATTCAGTATCATCAATCCAACAAACTGCTTCCCCTTTACTTAATGTATAATGATCTAATATATCTGTCTTAATTTGTTCCTTTAGTATATAATATTCAGACGTGGGTTTGGGATTGATCATATGAAAGCTTACTTCTTTCTAGCCAAAGTAAATACAGTCCTTGTACGTATTTGGAACTTTCTACTAACCATTACATGGTGAGTTACCTTCCGCTTTCTTTAAATACATGCTATCAAACTGCAAAACTTATACTCTGATATTTCCTGTTGCAGTTTAAAGAGACTTATATATGGGAAGAAGAAGGAAACAGGGCTTTCACAACAAATTGATATTAGCATTGAAACAGAGAAGGATAGTTTATACATCGAAAGAATCCGCATAGAGAAGCTGAAGCTCAGGTTTCTCAACTAATTCTTCTTCCTTTTTTTAAAGGCTTATATCATTGACTCTGTCTGTTTTCATCAATGATTCAGTCTCACCAACTTGATGAAAAAGATAACCATCCAAGAGCCTACCTTTGAGAGAATCATTGTAGTATACAGGTACAATATTCGAGTAGTAGTGGTATCTTTTTAGGTATGTGAGTTTGGTTCTTATCTTGGTCTACGATTCACACACACACAGGAGAGTTTCAGGGAAGAAAGAATCAGAAAGGAACATATATGTGAAACACTTCAAAAGCATTCCAATGGCTGATATGGAAATAGTACTTGTGAGCATCCATTAACCAACACTTTCTGTTCAAATGTATCTCTTTAATTATAAATTAATCGGTTTCTCATAATGACACAGCCAGAGAAAAAAAATCCAGGTCTTACGCCACTGGACTGGGTCAAGTTTCTTGTATCTGCTGCCATTGGACTGGTCAGTTCTGCTACATTTATTATTATGAAGACATGGACAATGAAAAATGTGCTTTATCAAACTTTGCCTTTACAGGTCACAGTGGTAAGTTCAGTGAGCCTAAAAAATACCGACATCAGAGTCATCGCTGCCATACTTAGCACGGTTGTGGCCTACTGTGTTAAAACATTTTTCACGTAATCTGCACTCAAAAATCAGACAACACCTCTCACTTTGATTAAATCAATCCTTAATTAGCTCTGTCTCTTCCCCTGAATGAAATGTAGGTTTCAGAGGAACTTGGTAGATTATCAGAGCCTTATCACAAGATCTGTGTATGATAAGCAGCTAGACAGTGGAAGAGGCACTCTGCTTCACCTGTGCGATGAAGTTATCCAACAAGAGGTGCTAATTAATACTCCCTTTCTTATATTTTGTATACCATATTCTTGAGTTTCGCTAACAAACTGATTAAATCCAGGTTAAAGAGGTCATCATTTCCTTCTTCATGCTGATAAAGCAAGGGCGTCCCACGAGCAAGGAAGAGCTTGACAAGCAAAGTGAAGCCTTCATCAAAGAAGAATTCAACGAAAGTTGCAATTTTGATGTGGATGATGCTGTCACGAAGCTTGAGAAGCTTGGACTTGTCTCTCGTGTGAGTCCCTCCATCTCTCTTTTATAATCTGAACTTGTCTCCATATGTATATCCAGTGATTAAACTAATATTATGAAAATGGAAAGGGTTTGTCAGGATTCAGAAGACAAGTATAGATGCGTGAATATGAAGGAAGCAAACGAGATAATGGGGACAACGACGGAAGAGATGGTACTCAAGGCAAGAAATGGTGGTGCATACGAAGACGAAGATGCAGCAGAGATTGAGCCTCAAATGAATCCTCACGATGAGCTCACAGCAAAGGAAGAACGTTTCCAATCTCGATTTGACGAGTTCGAGACCTTGTGGATGTAATATCATTCAAGACCAAGAAATTTGACAATTGTATTGATTTGAAAAGACAGAAAGACAAACAATTTGACAATTAATTGAAAGGACCCATCAACAGAGAGTCCACCACATTTAACATTTCACACTAAAATAATTTCTTCCTTAATTATTGCATGCATATATATTAAAGAGATCGAAAAACATAGGAGACGGTCAAGCAAAGTATGTGTAGGTAGGTAGGCATATAGCAAAGAAAGCGTTCTGTGTTCAGAGAGGAACGCTGTGCAAGACGACTGTCTCTACGGTGAGACCTGGTCCGAAACCAAACAAGACACCCCACTCCAACCCTTCTCCGGTCGTGGCCACACCATCCTCCTTAGACTTCCTCCTCATCTCATCAAGAATGAAGAGGACACACGCGCTGGACATGTTTCCATACTCGCTAAGCACGTGACGCGTTGCCCTCATCTTCTCAGCCTTGAGTCCTAGCTTGATCTCAACCTGGTCCAAGATCGCCGGACCTCCAGGGTGAGCAATCCAAAACAGAGAGTTCCAGTCACTTATCCCGAGAGGTTTAAACGCTTCGTCAAGACTCTTCTCTATGTTCTTGGAGATAAGCCCAGGAACGTCCTTGAGTAGATGGAAAGTGAGTCCCACTTCCCTCAAGTGTCCATCTATGGCTCCATCCGAGTCTGGGAGGATGGTCTGTGCAGCAGACACCATCTCGAAGATAGGCTTCTCTCCCACGGAAGCATCCGGGTCAGAGCCGACAATGAGTGCGGCAGCACCGTCACTGAAGAGAGCCTGACCAACGAGAGAGTCGAGGTGGGTGTCAGATGGGCCACGGAAGGTGACGGCTGTGATCTCGGAGCAGACGACGAGGACACGTGCGCCACGGTTGTTCTCGGCGAGATCTTTAGCGAGACGGAGGACAGTGCCACCGGCGAAGCAACCTTGCTGGTACATCATGAGACGCTTGACGGAAGGACGAAGTCCAAGGAGCTTGGTGAGCTGGTAGTCGGCACCAGGCATGTCAACTCCAGATGTAGTGCAGAAGACGACGTGTGTGATCTTGGACTTGGGCTGACCCCACTCCTTGATGGCCTTCACTGCCGCTTCTTTCCCTAGCTTAGGAACTTCAACCACCACTATGTCCTGCCTTACGTCCAGAGAAGGAGCCATGTAGGCACACATGTCCGGATTCTCCTTGAGAAAATCCTCCGTCAGGTGCATGTGCCGTTTCCGTATCATCGACTTGTCGCCTGTTAGAGAGTAATATTAATCAAGTGTGCATGTTAGCTTTAACTATTGTCAATCATGCCAAAAGAGATACAAAATAGGATATAGTTATGATCAAGAAACATACACATGCGCTTGAACTTCTCCTTGAGATCAGTCATGTGTTCACTGTTGGTGATGCGGAAGTAGTAGTCAGGATACTCTGCCTGGATCACATGGTTCGCAGGGTTGGCTGTGCCTATACCCAAGATGCCTGCGGGGCCATCGGCTCTCTGTGCCTTTCTGATCTCATCCAACGACGAAGGAGTACCCATCACCATATTGTTATAAAACAATTTGAGTTTTGATCGATGTGTGACTTTGTTTACTATGCAAGTTAATGTGTATATTTAGAAAGCTAGCGGGGAGTGAGAGTTTATATAAAACAAGAAGACAAAGAAGAGAAAGGAAGAAATGGAGTGTGGTAGGTTTGATGGACGGGCAGATGAATCACTACGTGTCTCCTTGTTAGCTCCCTTTTCTGTGGTTGTCCTTCTTTGCTTCCCTTTTATTTCGTTACTTACCAAGATGTATTGAATGGTGGGTTTTATTGATTTAAACGTATATTCGCAACAACAACAAGTCATTTAATTCCTATGTTGGTTATTTATTAGAGATATTCGATGTATACAAAATAAACTTACATACAGCTATCTTGGGGTTAGTTGTATATTTTCCTCCAACATACTTCCCACACGTGCATACTTAACTCCATCATTAGCTCATATACTAATCTAATTTTCTTTTTCTCATTTACCGTCTAATCCTATAACTAACTAAATAGTATTACACATTAGGTACGTCTCGTTTTCTCTCCCCCATCCCATCATAGTGATATTGAATCTGCTATTTTTTCGCCTTCCAACAACGCAAGATGCGTTTGTTTTCTTTTAATTTCCATTAATTATTAGGATTTTTTTTTCATTAATTATTAGGACAAACATGAATTATTAGAGATTATCATATGCTTTTTATATAGTTGTTTAGTATTCACTCGTTTTATCGACCACAAACAATCGTTGCAGACTTGTAGTAGTACATCATTTTTAGGGAATTCATGCTTTAATTTGAACCAAAAAAAGATATTTTTTTTGGAAAAACAAAATACATCGGCCCATATTTATGGGCCCTAGAACTTGTAAGACGCACGCATTTGGCCCATATAAACATCACTGAAAAATAAAAATGGAAAGGAGGATGTCGACGAGCTGCGTGACGACGCAATGCAGACCGGAAATTGCTTCCGATGCCGTCAGCCTGGCCACTGGATCAATGATTGCCCTCTCAAATCCAACGCCGATGATTCTCCACCGTCGATCCAGTGCCCTTGCGGCGGCGGTCTCTGTGAAATCAAGGTCTCGAAAACTCAAAAGAACCCGAAAAGGAGATTCTACAAGTGCCCTGCTGTTCGTACCCACTTCTTTACTGGTTTTCTCCTGCGTTTCGCGAAGAAAACGCGAATTCTTACTGATAAATTTGAATTCCTCAGGCTCAGGATTGCAAATTCTTCAAGTGGTGTGACAACGTAACCGATGAAGATATCAGATTCCGCCCTGCCTTCACCATCCCCGATTGCCCCTGCGGTTCTGGACCCTGCCGGAGAGTTACAGCCGATTCCGGATCTAATGCCGGTCGAGCATACTTGGTATGCGGCATCAAAGAGGTTTGAATTATCGCACGCAACTTTTAAGGCTACTCCGAATATCTGGGTTACTAAGCAAATCCCTCTCTCTGTAGGGTTTCGGGGCTTGTGGATTCTTCAAGTGGGAGGATGAGATGGCTCCGAGTTGTGATGCAGTGGATGAGATCGATTTCTGGGTGGAAGCTGATCTGATTTTGAGTGATGTCGAAAGCAGCTTCCAAGCTGCTAGTGTACCGGAAGATGCAAACCAAGTAGCACCGCTCGGGAAGGAATGTCAAGCTTCTATTATTACAGAGGAGGATGATTCTATATTCGAAAATTTGGAATTCACGTCTGTTTCTGATATGCATTCTGCTTCTGTGAACCAAGGTACTTCATTTATGGACAATTTTGATTCTTTTTAAAAGTTTTATACTTTCTTAACTCTTAATGCTTTATACCAGGCATCCCTCTGTCTGATTCGATTGTGATCGAACCTGAAGAGCAATGGATGAAGAGTCTACGTGGTGATGATCAGCCAACAAGTTGTGCTCTTTCCAAGCTGAGTGTGGATGAAGCAATGAGTGGTTTGGTCAGAGATGCGGTCTCTAGTGTTTCCGTTGTGAAACATGAAACGAAAAACCATGAGCGACCTGTTGCTGTAACTAGTGAAGCTGAGTGTTCATTCCCTAATTTGCAGGACCTAATCGAGCAGTACAATTCAGAGAAGCTTCGATTGGAGTGTGTTTCAGGGAAGCATGTACAAGTGTTGAACGCGTTTATGAGTTCATACAGTCGACTAAGGCTGCTTCATGAGAAAACTAGTCATCTCAGGAAATTGTTACTTGTAACGGAGAAAGAGATGGCTTGTTGTGAGGCTGAGACATTAGAACTTGGAGCAAGTTGCAGGGAAGTGGCTGGAGAAATGGCAGAGTCTCAGAAGAGGATGCAGGAGACAGCAGATAAACTAGGAAAGGAAGTAGAAGTATTGAAGCAAAAAGAGTTTGTTGATATGAAGAGAATAAAAAGATGATCTTGCA
The DNA here is from genome assembly GCF_000478725.1 of Eutrema salsugineum. Taxonomy (NCBI): domain Eukaryota; kingdom Viridiplantae; phylum Streptophyta; class Magnoliopsida; order Brassicales; family Brassicaceae; genus Eutrema; species Eutrema salsugineum. The sequence goes on along the minus strand of NW_006256829.1, from coordinate 4,556,840 downwards.
TATGAGTGTGCCATTGTAATTTGTAAGTTTTTGAATGTATTAATACTCACTGGTTTATAATGTTGCAAGGTGATTTAACTTATTTAATTCCTTAATTCCAACACATTTAACTACCACATCGGATAACTTGAATAAACTTGTTAGATTAATGGATAACTTGATCGGTGACTAGCACTGCAAAGTTCGTGCCCCTAAAGATCTCCCATATCCTTTCAGGTTTAGATGAGCCAAAAGCAGTCTTCCTTTATTTTCAACTTTTTTGATGTGGCTGAGACTTATGAATCAACTAATATAAGTGTGCAGCATCACATGGTCGCTTGAATAAAAGAGTAATTAGATTTGAATAAGACAAAAGATAATTGTGTAGGTAATAATTAGAGAAAGGATTAGCTATGTTAAGCGTCCAAGAGTATGCCTTTCCACGTTGGGCGCACATGCCTTCTCTTCTTTCTTCTTCTTTCATCTAAAACACCACTAGAGGCCCAAATCCGCAGATAATTGATCATCAAATTATTCTACATTACAAAACTTCGACAATAAAGAAAATATTAAAAAAATGCCAGTGCCTTCGTAATTGAGAACAGAACCAGGATTCGACGATATAGCTGTTTCGGTTTCTTATATATTCTTTTCATTCAAATCGAAACAAACCAAATATTAAAAAAAAAAATAGAATTTTATATTCGTCACATAGTAAAAACAAAACTTAAAAGTGATATTGGCAACAACAAAAAAAACTATCCAAATCAAACAATGATAAACTTATGGATTCTTCTCATGATGCTTAAGCTTATTTAAGAGCTTTTACCTTATATAACATACATCCACACGGATATCTGGTTTTATGTCCGAACATTACATAATGCAGTTAACTCGGAAATATATACCGAACTTAAAAAAAAAAGGAGTGACCCATAGAATGGCATGATAATTAATAAAACACCCTTTCATTCCATAGAACGTATGTACAATATGAAAATTGGGATTTGCAAACTGATACATATATACGATCCATTTGTTCGATGCAATTCCATAAAATGGTTGAGGATGGTTTGTCAAAATGCCAACTTGCCTTTCAGCAGTTATATATAACCCCTCACATGTTGATGATCAAGAGTTGTTGAGCCAAAAAAGAAAAACCCCTCATGTGTGAAAAGCGGGGTGGTCTACCAGGATGGCTCAATTAGCTAGGATTCTTGACCTAAACCCTAAATGATGGACATAAACCTTTAGCAAAAAAAATATAGAACGTAAGTAAGATTCAATGCATCAAGACTGGAATAATAAAGAAATAAACTAAATTAAACGAGAAATGAGAGTTGGTCAAAAGGGGGAACATAAATTATAGGACTTGTTTTCTCCAATGAAATTAAGATTAATGAAATTTAAAAGCATAAAAAAATTGCTCACATGCAACCCAAATTCCTTTGTTCTCAATAATGCATGTTTGTAAAACAAAACAAAAATTATAAACAATATAGGGAAAACGAATTTGAATGGAGTGTTTTGGTCATAATCTATGTTAAAACAATCGAATTTCGGAAGAGACTATATAATAGCCAAGCGGACAAACACAAATGATTTAAAATAAGTAAATGAAATAAGATAGATGCCTTGGGATTAGAAAATGGGAGATGAAAAAGGGTGTGGCACTCTTCATTGAAGTTGCAACCTATAAAATTGAGAGCACATGCATTACCCCTATTATGTTTTTGGTTATTCTCTACTTAATTAATACCCACTTTTTGGTATGATTATTGTACATGTAGACTAATGGGGCGTATATTATAACCGAGTAATTAAGAATACGATCCATTACCACCGTCCCTAACGTTGTTGGTTGTGTAGCCAAACCTAATTGGTCTTTGGTCTTCCTCTGACACAAAAATGAGATCGTCTTAGAAAGGCTACCACTTGCTTCATTAGATACTCATCAAATATCATAATCTCTCTCTCTGAGACTTCAACTTGTGTCGCCATTTCTTTTCATTTGTGTTGGTCAAAAGTCAAAACCTGATCACACTGACTGATTAGTTTTACAAGATTTATAAACATATAAACAGAAGCTTAAGTAATGACTTTATCCTCATAATTAAGTCGACTACCTTCCATCATGCGGCCATCATTGCACCCCTTCTTTCCCAATTATTAATTCTTGTTAAAACAACAAACTCGTTGATTGATTGATATAAGAAGGATTTTGTTACGTTTCATATATGAAATAATCAGGTTTTGCTTCTCTTTTTCGTGGTGAGTGCATGATTAAAATCGTAGTTCACGCATATTCCATCATTTAATCTGGACCATCACATGCAATATATTCTCCAAATTGAATAGTTTATCTACTAGTTATAATTGTCTTTAACTTTTGTCTATCAACTGCGAGATCATATTATTAGACACGGGACATTGGTATCTAAGGTAACATGCTAATCATGGCTCTCTTATCATTCCTCATTCTTTATTTTCAGCTTATTATTTGTTGATGAATGATGATCAGTTACATCAGTACGTGTATCATATCTATCTAACTATTATTATATAAACTAGCTGATTGTTATAAGTAATTATTTTCAATGATTCTTTCTTTGTTACTCCTTCACTCTCATTTTTAGCAGAAAATACTCCCAGTGTATTCTAATCGATTGAGTTAATTAGACTAGCAGCTGTATGATAAAAGTCAGTCCGATCTAAGCATTAGATTCGAGGAGAACCATTTATGAAATCACTAGATAGTGTAGAACCCTTGAGAAATGCATGAAACATGCTACCAAGTGGCAAATCATAATAATAATTTTTTTTGATTGACTGATAATTGATATATCATCATGGGCCACAATTAACTCAACGCAATGCTATTTTAAAATAGCTATATTGGAATAAAGATAAACAAAAAAAAAAACTTAAAGAGAATGAAAAGAGGGAGAAAAGGAAAGGTGCAGCTCCTATATAAAAAAGGGTTGTGGAAGGGATACTTTTCCAAGACCAACACACATTCCTTCTCTCTTTTCTCTTCTCCTTCAACTAGAAAAAAAGAATATATTAGCGAACACAGATTCATTGATTTGTGTATGAATAAGATACTACTATAGAGAGAAAGACGAAGGATGAACACATCGAAGAGCAAGAAGAAGCAAGAAGATTCCGGTACAAGGTTTCTTGGGGTAAGAAGGAGGCCTTGGGGAAGATACGCGGCTGAGATCAGAGACCCAACTACCAAGGAGCGTCACTGGCTTGGCACTTTTGATACGGCCGAGGAAGCTGCTTTGGCCTACGACAGAGCCGCTCGGTCCATGCGTGGCACTCGTGCCCGAACCAACTTTGTCTACTCAGACATGCCTCCTTCCTCCTCCGTCACATCCATTAGATCTCCCGACGATCCTCCTCCTCCTCCGCCTCCTGCTGCTACTCCTCCTTGTTCTAACGATCCTGTCGATTACATGATGATGTTTAATCAATACTCATCCACAGACTCACCAATGCCGCCGCTTAACTCTGATCAAATGGACAGTAGTTACATGTTTGGTGGCTCTCCTTCTTGTTATTCAAACAGTAGCAGCGAGTTGCCTCCTCTGCCGAGCGACTTGTCCAGTTCTTGTTATAGCCAACAATCTTGGAGCGTAGAAGACTACTCATCCGCTACCTATTTCGAGGGTGAGTATGTTCACAGTCCAATGTTCAGCAGAATGCCTCCGGTTTCTGACTCTTTTCCTCAAGGTTTCAACCATTTCGGCTCCTATAATTAACTTTTTTTTTTCTCATCCATTATTCAATTCTTTTCTCCTTTGTACTTTTTTACTTTTTTTTTATGAGTTTCATTATGTTTCGCCGTCCTTGATCTCTGTCTATGATCAAAGTGACTGTTTGTCATATAGTTTTTCAATAAGAAGTTATCCCTTTGTATCTTAACCAGTGAAAAACAAAATATCTCCCTTGTGTACTAATTTATGCCCTTTACCAAATTCACAGTCATATTAGATATGGGCCTTGTAACTCAAAGGCCCATTCATGAAGATGTCTGATGGGGGCAAATGGGTTGGCATGACAAATATATTTTTTGGTTAGCCGTTTTCTTATGGTGGAGAACTAGATTTTCAGGATGGAGTAACAATTGTATGTCTACGTACATCTGTGGCTGTGCATTTTTGTGTTTTTTTTTATGGGGTATATATGCTTATGTAATCTGAAATTTTTCATATTTTGATGGGTTCTGGTAACTTACGTGTTGTCGGTCCTCAAAAGACGGTAGTAGGTTTTGACTGGTGAACCATGTCTAGCTATCTCAAAAGCTGGTTACCAAACAATAAAAAAAAAACACAAGTACATATATAGTGGTACCCAGGAGAGGAAAATTAAGATGAAGAATATGGAGATCAAGTTTATATCTTTTTATGCCATTGCAGCTGCATTTCTAGTTTTAGCCAACTTTGGGATTATGCAAACAAGTGGGCAGAGCGTTTCGTGCCTGAATCAGCTTGCTCCATGCCTCGGTTACCTAAATGGAACTAAGGAAGTGCCTCAGGTTTGCTGTAACCCTCTCAAATCGGTGATAAGGAACAATCCAGAGTGTTTGTGCCGTATGATTAGTAACCGAGGGAGCTCAAAGGCCGAGCGAGCTGGCATCAATGTCAATGATGCTCAAATGTTGCCTGCCCGATGTGGAGAACACGTCAATCCCATAGCCTGCTTGACTCGTACGTACTCTTTTCTTACTTGAAAAAAACTCTCAATTTATATTTCAGCCAAAAGATGTATTTGTCTCTCAATCTTCTGTGTTCTGCAGGATCTCGAGGATCTACAAACTCAGACCGAAGTTCCTCCAATGGCAACTCCTTTTCTCACTCCTATCGGATGATAACATTTGCTTTAGCCACCACCCTTTTGTCATTTATTCTCCAAATTAACTGAATCGATCATTGTCTATTAAAGGCAGCTCTCTGTAATTTGCTTGTTAAGGATGTTCTTTCTTTTTTTATTTGTTTGAATGGTTATGAGTTATGGCTTAAGATTATTATTGGTCGTCACTGGTCGCCAACACATTAATGTACCATTTATGATTTATTCCACATAAATAGAATAATTCCATTTCCAATACCGTGCTCATTTTTGCTACAAATCAACCACCAATCAAATCTCTTCGTGAGAAATAAAAATTCTATTTCCATAACCTACCTCTTCAGCGATATGCTTCATTCTTCAACTAGGATTCATTACTCCAAAACGTGTTTAAGTGGGACCATTTAGGTGAAAGAAAGAAATTTGGTTACCAAAAACAAAACAAAAGAATAATATGAGGGTGTTTAGTTGTAATATCCACGATATGGAATAGCAAAACCGGTTTAAACCGTTATTAATGTCCGCTAACCGAAAAACTCAGTTGGTTCAACTATTGGGGCAGGTGACCAGATCGTGCTCGATTCCTCTCTGGGCTCTGGCGTCGTGCGGATCGGACAAAAGGTTCTCTTGGCTACTACAAATCCGACCAAGACTAAAACCCTCCGGGTCCGAGTGAGTCTTGTCGAGCGATCATCGGAAAAAAATGGGAGGGATGTTGTACAAGCTCTTCGCGTCGGCGTCGCTGCTAACCCTTGGATTGTATCATCTCATTTGCACTTTCTTCCATGTTCTCAAGTCTCCTCAATCCTACGCCGCAAAGCCCTTCTACGCTTTTCCCCGTTTCTCCACCGCCGGTAATAACAACCACCGTCTCCACAACGCACCGTTGATCATCCTCATACTCTCTCTATTCGTCGCTTTCCTCCACCAAACCATAATCTCCTTCTACTCCGATCCTCTTGTCAAAGGAAGTACCCCCGTTCACCGATTCTCCTCCCTCAATTCCGCCGCCGTGTTCTTCCTCTTCCTCCTCGTCGCCGTCTACCTCCTCCTCTCGGAATCCACCTCCTTAATCCCCCTTCCCTCCGATCTCCTCTTCGCACTCGCCTCCGGTGGTTTCTTCCTCCATTACTCCTCCGCCTCCTCATCGGCCTCAATCCAGACATCGGATCTTCAAGCTCACTGCGATTCCCTCTCCGCTCGAATCTCCGCCTTGTGCTCACTCCTCTGCTTGCTCCTCGCTTGCCGCCCCAGGCTCTTCATCGCTGACGCTGCCCTCGCTGCCGCCATTTGTCTTCAGGGTCTCTGGCAGCTCCAGACCGGGCTCTCTCTCTACGTCGATGGCTTCATTCCAGAGGGATGTCATCGTCTTCTTGATGTTGCGAGTGGTGTTGAAGGATCAACCAAGTGTGATATCCAGGAGTCCAAGCTAAGAGCTGTGTCCATCTTGGATTTCATGTTTACTGTCCACGTCGTGCTTGTGGTCATCCTCCTCTTTGTGACCTACACGATGGTGGCCATGGCTGCGGGAGTGAGAAGAACCGGTTCGTACGAGGCTTTGCCGACCAATTCTAATGATTCTAATCACATTCAGATGAAGTCTTTGACCGGAACTCAGGCCTGAACCTGTGTATGTCTTTGCTTATCGATCATCTTGATTTTCCCTTCTTTTTGTATCCTCTCCCTCTCTGTCTCTCTCGTGTTAGCTCTTGTGGAACTTGTTGCTGCTTTCTGGCCTCTTTCCTTTGACAAGTATTTATCCAAATTTTCTTTGTTCAGTGTCCTGTTATATGTTGAAGATGATGACATGCTCTACAGTGTTATGGTATATTCTTTGTTGATTAAGAATAACGTTGCAAGTGTTAACTTTAGCTTGTTTTTTCTTCGATTTAGGACATTGATGATCTTGTCTGGCCGATGTTCCATTTCTTTTTTGGAATATATTGTTTATAATCCGTCATGTAACATTTATTGGTTTTTTGGTTTAAAGCAAAATTGGTGAAAGATAGAGAAGGTGATAGATACAATGAGGATAAAACTACTTTCGAAGTGAATTTGCGCCGGAAACTCTAGAACTAAGCTAAGGCAGTCTCATGTCATAGAAGGCAAAAGAAGAGGAACACAAGGTATGTTTTTTTCCATCTGTTTCCTCTTCTTTTGTCCTCTTTGACATTGGATTGCCTAAGCTGAGGCTTGAGTTTTGTCAGCATCCATATCCTCTTCTTTGTCATTCACCTCTACCTGAGTTTGCTTTAATTAAATAACAATTTGAAATGTTTACTGACTTTGGTTGCAATTTGAGATGTAACAGACTTTGGTAAGTTAGTAGAAAGAAATGCAGAAAATATTACATGTTTTAACGCCAATAGGAGTTATGATTCAGTTGGTGAGGTAGATGACGATTAATTGTTAACTCAACAAAACCAATAGTGAGCTTCCCTTTGGAAGCACAATGACACTGATATGTCTTCAACACTGGATCTTGTTATGTGCGTAAATTACAATTGATCATTGCGTACAAACTTGCTCTCTTTCTGATATTTCTAAATGTTTCACGAGAAGGCAGACTAGTTAATCAGGAAAAGAGACGTAAATCAAGCCTATCTCCTCGGGCCATTTGTTACAATGGGCCCAAGCCTAAGCCCAAATATGTCATGTACATATTTGTATTTGTATCTGTATGCTTAATAGCTTGAAATCTGGACGAGTACGCGTGCGAAGGGGAATGGTGAAACCTTAGTGGTTAAGTCATGGAAAAAAAGATAAAAACAATCAAATGAGAGCTTCAAACGGACAAAAAGTAACCTTATGGTGGTGCGAATATTGATGTGTATTTTTCTCACTCTTTTATTGCTGAAAGCTACACTTGCCTTAATGTATTGTTTCCGTAACTCACATAATCTACTTTTTTTTGGTTAATAATCTAATTATCTTCTCTAGAAACACCGAGACTAATGATGAGTAAGTAATTGAGTACATTACATTCACGCAAATTGTTCGTGTTTGGTCAAAATAGATCAAGACATGTCTTGAAATCTTTCTTCAAAACATTATACAACGGATAAAGGAGACGCCCGAATATGATAATAGCAAAAGACAACAAAAGATAAATCTAAAGAGAGAAAAAGTAAAGCGATTTGGCCTCAATCAACGGGAACGTATCTTAATTTAAGAGGTTCGTCTTTCTTTATACTTTTGAGACGAGACACGAGAGTTTGCGAGCAACGGTTGACTAAAAGTCTAATACTAACTAAGGAATATTTGACACGGTTTACACCTTTCAGTCTTTCACATTGTTTCCTTAACGTTTAATCCAACCTTGTTCGACTTTATATATGTTTTTAATCATTACTGATTAGAGTTTTTTTATCTTAAATATAAAGATTGTGAAAATAAAAATTATTATGAAGGTGTGAATATTGTGTAAATAGGAAAAATATGAATTGCGGCAAACGAGTGGTCCCAGGCAGATTGTGAAATGTGATAATCTTAACCAGCCAGGGGCGGCCACGTCTTCTCCCTAGCTTTATGGATTTCCTTAGCCAAGACCATTATTGTGATTGTATAAATGTAACCTTTCCTTCATCTCTCCGGTTTTCCATTCTCCATAGACTTCTTTTTTACAACACAAATATTTATAAAAAACAAATAGGATACAAAAAGTGAAGCCAAGGCAAACAACATAAAATAATGAAGAAGGCAGCAGAATTCGTGAAGCATATAATAAACATGCTGGCTGATCTTGCCAAGGACAAGACGAAGGAGCTAAAGAGGAAGACAAGAGCCTTTAAGACCCGTCTTGTAATATTCTCCCTGCTCCACAACAGAAACATGATGGTGAGCTCTTTGTCTCACAAGCTCAAGGCCAAAGCAACGTCAAGAAAGCTAGATGATGGTGGTAAGGATCTGGAACACAATAAAAACATGGTGGTGGTGTATAGCCACAACGCCATGTCAAGCACTCCCGCTGCCTCCCCGCAATATTTACAATATGTGGAGGAGGAAGAGGATGAAGAAGAAGAAGAGGAGGAGGAGGAGGAGGAGGAGGAAAAGTATCCAGACCTAAGACACTCGCTGTTTGAGGCAGAAGGTTCGGTGATAGACATGGTGAAACACTCCAAGGAGGACAAGGGAGAAGAGTTTCGGTTGGAAGACGAGATCGACAAAGTGGCTGATCTTTTCATTACCCGATTCCACAGACAGATGTGGTTGCAGAAGAAGCTCTCTCTCGAGACTCAAGATACATCCTCCTCCTGATTCAAAACTTTAATAGTGACCCCATTCTCATATACATAACGCCTTTAATTTTGTTTTTTCAGTGGCTTTTTTTCTTTTATTAGGGCGGAGGACGCATTAATGATCCTTTTAGATTTTGTTTTGCGTACGTAGTAGTGAAATGAAAACGGGACGTATATTAATTAGCAAAAAGGAAAACGAGAACGTATACACGCATGATTACTAATTTACTTCAACCTGTACCTAACAAGGTCCAGTCATAGTTTGTTCATGCTTCCTGACCGTGACCGATAATAAAGTTCAGCTTTTTTTCTTGTTATTGTTGTTTATGGAAATTAGTTTGAGAACCATAGATTATCTAATTGCAGTTGACTACACGCCACTGCGACCAGTATTTATCGTTTCATGGTCCATTAAATCAAACACGGGCGAATATCTATACGAGGTTCAGGCCTATTTTTTTAGCTCATTAAATCCCAATAAGGCCCATTAGCAGCCACTCCTCTGCTAACACTTGTGCCTAAAACAAATCTCTCCCTCAATGCTGCAGCTTCAGACAGGCCATCCCTTGCCCGTTCAAGTCCCTCAGTTATGCTTTGGTTTGTTCTCAATATGATATCAACACATTGTTCTTTCCACAGTCCGACGATCAGAAGTGACGAGTAAGCTCTGCAAGAACTAGCGGGTGCAAATACCTTGGTCGAAAGACTTAGTCTTTGGGTAAGGGAATCTTAGACACCTATAAATACTTGATTCTTAATACCAAGATGGAAAGAGAAACTGTTTGGAAAAAAGAGATAAAACAATCTAGAGGAAATAAATTTTATTTAAAACATGAATATTACTCAACTCAAAACATGAGTATCAAGTAGTGTAGATAGATGGGTTCTTCGACACCATTTATTGAAACAAGAGTAAAAAAGAGATTTTATTGAACAAGAGTAAAAAAGAGATTAAAAAAATAAAAATCAGTTCATTGCCGTGCATCCACAAGGCTTCTCTTATCAATCTTTCTCCCACCAAGTTCTCTCACAAAGACATCTTTGGTACTGGTTCCTGAGGAGTAGTTGGTTGCATCCTCCTCCGCACTGAAGGAAATTCAAGCAGCGAAGCCGGCACAGTTGGTCGGTTCGCAAAAAGATGTCCAGCTGGTAGACGATCTTTGTCGCCAATATTAGCAAGATACTCAAGGACACCTAAATCAAACATCTTCTCCATTCCCTCTTCCTCCTCCTCCTCAGCTTCTTGAAGAAGATGGAAGAAACCATCCACAAGAACTTTTGGTGTTGCATCAGGCTTTTCCGACCACTTAATTAGGGCTATATACGCAGCATAAAACTCTGTGTAATATTTGTACCGGTTATCAGTTGGCTTGAGAAAGCCAAACTCACCTTCCATACCAACTCTGTTTATCAACTCCCAAGAGAAAAACCCACCATACCGCGCAAAAAACAGCGTTGTGAGCTTAATACAACGAAGCTCCTTGCGCGTGATCCCTTCAGGAAGGGATTTCAAATTGAGAGGTTCCCGAGCCAAAGCAAACGGTTCCGCTGGTTGGCGACGGTATTCAGATAGCATTTTCTGGTAATATGCGTGATCAGGGTCTGAGCTACTCAAAAATGTGAGTGTTCCTGTTTTCAGATGATATGACATTAACTTTTCCTCATATTCCCTACCTTCCTTGGCAACCAATCGTGCCGTATTATCCACCAACAACACGACTTTGTCTGCGTCCTTATCTTCAATGGACATTTTTTTTTTTCTTCTGCAAATTCATTCGGATATAATAAATATCGAAAACCCATGAATGAAAAAAACAAAACAAAAAAGTAACCCCATGAATATCAAATTATAAGAAACATTAAGATCAGAAGATTCTCCCAATTTCAGTATCTGAGATAATTTCCATGAATATTTATATCGAGAGAAAGAGATCGATAGGCATTGGCGACGCGAATGGCTACTTTATGACTTGGGAGAGAGATAGGAAATACCGTACCTCGGCTGATAAGGAACAACCTGCCGTCGAGGTGAAGCGGAGAACGAACGACTTCGAGATCTACAAGATTTGAAACGACGACAATACAGGGAAACGAACGAACAATGACGATAATCCTGAGAAAAATATAAACGAACAACGAAAATCGTGTCCTTGTTTTCCGATGGGCCTCTATTAATTTGGGTTTATATTTTCGATCCATAATAGTTTGTTAGATTAATTCTTTTTTTATGGGTCTCAACTTATAACAACAACATAAGTTTTTTAAATTCTTCGAATACGATGCGCATAATAATTAGTAAAATGTACTTTTATGCTTTCGTTTGTTAACAATATGACAGACAATACGTTGTTAGACCATGAAAATTTAAAGATCGATAATAAAGATATGTAAAATTGAAACGCATTAAGTTAATAATTCAAAAAGATGGTAACAAATACTAAAAGTCATATTCCCAAAAATCCATAATTATTCAACCAACAACCTTAAGCAACAAGTCAACAACACATAACATAAAAGCAACGAATCCACGAAAATTGTTTTTTTTTCTTATTTATTAGCATAAAATAAAAACTAACGGTGGAGATGGATCCTGATGGATTCAGAGAGCATCCTCTTGAACGGAAGTCCAAAAACGAATAGCCTTCTGGATCCCATCATCATACTCGGCAGGAAGATTGTCCCTATCATCTGAAAGGAGCTGAGTTGGGATTTCAGGATTCGGAGCACTTGGGGTAAAAAGACTTCCTTAAAATCTCTTTCTTGACGGAATGCGGTCATATTGACATTAGCTCGCTAGAGTTGGGACAAGCTGTCAGATGTTGGAGGCAGAGAGTACCGGAGATGGAGAATCTCGAAGTGGTAGGTGAAATCTGTTAGCTGGGAGGAGACAGACCCTTTCAGCTGGGAGCTCTCTTTCGAGATTCATCAGCCTGATTGTCTGGATACGATGAAGCATGTAAAACTAGAAGCATGTACAATGACATTAAATATATTTTTGAGATTAGTTTTTCATAAATTATGTTAGCAGCGTAGTTGATTTTGGTGTGTGCACACTTTTTGCACGGGCTCGTTGCTTGATAGTTGGGAGATGTAGATAAATTTTCTGTTTTAAAAAAAATCACTTCATTAATCTCAAATGTAGAAATTTTAGGAAGGGAAGTTGCACTATAAATAAGAATTTTCTTTTTGAGCTCAAAATTTGTTGGATCGAACTCAGGCACGGTTCTTCTCCTGATTCAAATATTTAATAGTGACCCATTTCTGATCATATACATAACGCCCTTTTGTATTTTCAGTGGCTATTTTTTTTTTCTTGGGGCAGAGGACGCAATGATCCTTTTAGATTTTGTGTTTTGCGTACGTAATAAAAGGAAAACGGGACGTAATATTAATTACCAAAAAAAAAGAAAACGGGAACGTATACACGCATGTTTATCATTTTCCTTCAACCTGTGCGTAACAAGGTCCAATCTTAATTTGTTCATGCTTCCTGACCAATAATAAAGTACAGCTTTCTTTTCTTCTTGTTATTGTTGTTTATGGAAATGAATTTGAGCACCATATTATCTTAAGCTGTTGATTGACTACACGCCACTGCGACCAGTATTTATCGTTTTATGGTCCATTAAATTCAACACGGGCGAATATCTATACGAGCTGCAGGACTATATTTCCAGCTCACTAAATCCCATTAAGGCCCATTAGGGCCCATTCACCGATATAATAATTAATTTAAGGTCCGTTCTCCGTTCCCCGACGACGTCTCATCTTCTTCTGTCCTTTTCTTTTCAGTTTTCATGCGGTCCATTTGCCTTGCAGCTTACATATGTCCCTCGTTTTGCAGGTTCTTTGTTTCTAACTTCTAAGTGCCAAAAATCTGTGGTTTTGTAGACAAGTGATAAATGAACTAATAACATGGCTTAAGGCAATATCATTAGTTGATTTCTCGTTTAATTTTATTTCTGGCTACTAAACTAGATTTTTGGCACTTCTCACCAGAAACAAAGAACCTACTAAACGAGATAGTTAGTAATTTTCTGATGCTGTTTGATTTATAATCAGAATTAGAGCCACTTTTTCTAACTAATCTGGTTAATATGTACATGTTCATATATAATATGTTAAGTCTTGCGGCTAAATTAAAAAATAATCAGAATAAGCCGAGAAGAAAAGGTGTTTTCGTTTTTTTTTTTTTTTTTTTAGAAATCCCTTGCGGCTAAATTAAAAAAAAAATAATCAGAATTAGCCGAGAAGAAAAGGTGCTTTCGTTTTTTTTTTTTTTAAATCCCTTGGTCTATGCGGTCTCTCTTGTTCGAGTAATATTTTGTCTAGGTGAAGATAAACAAAAAAATTCGGTATAGTGGGATCTGAAATCTGATGAGATTGGCAAGTTGATTGTGATATTCTTTCTTGTGCATATACGTACTTTTGCCTATTAGTTTTTTTTTTTGGCATACGTATGAATTTGTGCTTGAACAGTACTTTTTGTTTCTGTGTTTCCGTTCAATTTCAATTTGCATTATCATGAGTTTCAAAACGACCAGTGCAGTAAGCAAGGTCACACAGTGAAGAGTATAGAAACAGTGGTCATGTTTTATACAAAGGAGTAGAGGATTGAAAGTATATGGTGAATCGCACATGCTTCTGTCATGTGATCATGTCTCTGTTGCCCTTTTTGAAACTTGAACCTTTTTGGTTTGTTTTTTCTCTCAAAATCTTTCTCTCCTACTGATTTATTCTGTGGTTTCTCCATCTTGATATTTCTCTCAACTTTTTGGAGAAACAAATGGAAAGCTTATTAGCAAATCTGGTCGGTGGTATCTGTAGTGAAATAGTGTTTGTTTATCTATGTTCAGCCCCACAGATCTAATGGAAAAGAATCCAAAGATGCATTGATTAGCGGGAACATGGGGATGGGGGCTTATTATCATGTCAGCATAAGACTAGTCAGTCCATGTGCATCTGCAACACTCCCTAAGTGACTAGCAAGACTGTAGCAAACATTGAAAGTAACCCAAAGTGCAGCGCGATTATAATAATAACCAGATATCATCTTAACTTAAGAGCTAGCTGATATGGCTATAAATAGAAACGTCCGCGCAACGTTTGTTGAGTGCGATGAGAGTGAGAATGGGTCGTCTTCCTTTAACTCTTTGCTTGACCATTCTGGTTTTGGCCACAGTAACATTTGGTGTACCTCCTAAAAAGTCTGTGGATGTTCCTTTCGGCAGGAACTATTTCCCTACTTGGGCGTTTGATCACATTAAGTATCTCAATGGTGGTTCTGAAGTGCATCTCGTCCTCGACAAGTACACTGGTGAGTTTTCTCTGCCTTGTTATATATTTCTCTAAGACAGATTTTACTTAAAGCCCCCTTCTGATTGTTCTTGTTCAATGCGCAAAAGGCACCGGCTTTCAGTCAAAAGGTTCCTACTTGTTTGGTCACTTCAGTATGCACATAAAGATGGTTCCTGGGGACTCTGCCGGAACTGTGACCGCCTTCTATGTAAGTGAAAGTCGTTTACTAGATTATCTGGAGCAAGCATTTTAAGTTGTCAACTGAAATAACGTTGTATCTTACTCTTTCCTGCAGTTGTCATCACAGAACTCAGAACATGATGAGATAGACTTCGAGTTTCTGGGGAACAGAACCGGGCAGCCTTACATTTTGCAGACAAACGTGTTTACAGGAGGCAGAGGAAACCGAGAGCAGAGGATCAACCTCTGGTTCGACCCTTCCAAGGACTATCATTCCTATTCAGTTCTCTGGAATATGTATCAGATTGTGTAAGTTAGCATTCCTCAAAAGTGTGTTGTTTATACTAAAAAAAGGCACAGCTAAGCGTATAGTTGTTGTTAAAAAACAGGTTCTTTGTGGATGATGTGCCGATAAGAGTGTTCAAGAACAGCAAAGACATTGGGGTGAAGTTTCCATTCAACCAGCCGATGAAGATATATTCGAGCCTGTGGAACGCAGACGACTGGGCCACAAGAGGAGGCTTAGAGAAGACCAACTGGGCAAATGCTCCTTTCGTCGCTTCATACAGAGGTTTCCACGTCGACGGATGCGAGGCTTCAGTGAATGCAAAGTTCTGCGAGACGCAAGGAAAACGTTGGTGGGATCAGAAGGAGTTCCGAGACTTGGACGCTAAACAGTACAAGCGTCTCAAATGGGTTCGTCAGAGATTCACCATCTACAACTATTGTACTGACCGCGTCCGATTTCCCGTTCCTCCTCCTGAGTGCCGCAGAGACCGCGACATTTAGTGTTTCTCAGATTGTCTCATCTTAGATCATTTTTCTTTCCCTACTTTTTAATGTTTATTCTTCGTACAAGTTATTGTAAGAGATGATCCAGAGAGGCTCGAGTTGTTAAAATGAAACCGAGAGAATATAATTTTCAGAGGTCTCAGCCTCAAACTCATTGCCAATTTGTCATGATTCTTAATATGAAATATGACAGTTCCAGAAAATGCGGCGGTAAACGATAAGTAACAGTTCACTTTTTTTTCAAAATTGTCTAACCTGTTTTGTTGAAATTGTTACCTTACAAACAAATTTTTTTATCAGTTTCAAAGAGTATCATATAAATTAGTTTGTGCATTCGGATTTAGAAAAGTAAACCTCTTGAAGACTGGGCTCAACTCGGAGCACGCGTAAAAGCTGTAGACTTCGCCTTCCTCATCGTTCGTCGTCTTCAAGTCGGATTTGAGAGTACCGAAATGGCTCCTCCGGCATCAGATCCGGCGAAGATGCAACAGATCCAGCAATTCCTATCCTCCGTGCTCTCTCAGCGTGGCCCATCCGCCCTCCCGTACGCCGAGACCACCAAGTGGCTAATCCGGCAACACCTCCTAAACCTAATCTCTTCCTACTCCTCCCTCGAGCCCAAAACGGCGACGTTTACGCACAACGATGGCCGCTCCGTGATCCTCCTCCAAGCCGACGGCACAATCCCGATGCCTTTCCAAGGCGTCACCTACAACATCCCCGTCGTCATCTGGCTCCTCGAGTCTTACCCTCGCCATCCTCCTTGCGTCTACGTGAACCCCACGCGCGACATGATCATCAAACGCCCTCACTCCAATGTCTCTCCTTCCGGCCTCGTCTCCCTCCCTTTTCTCCACAACTGGGTTTACCCTAGCTCCAATCTCCTCGATCTCGCCTCTCAGCTCACCGCCGCCTTCTCCCGTGATCCGCCGCTTTACTCTCAGCGCCGTCCTCAGCCGCCGATCGGATCGGGATATCAGCAGCCATCGAGGCCTTTTCCTCCTCAACAGCAGCAGCAGACGGATGACGCGGCGGAGGTCTACAAGAGGAACGCGATCAACAAGATGGTGGAGATGGTTCACGGCGATCTCGTCTCGATGAGGAGGGCAAGAGAAGCGGAGGCGGAAGGATTGCTGAGCTTGCAAGCCGGCCTTAAGAGGAGAGAGGAGGAGCTCAACAGGGGTTTGCAGGAGATGGTGAAGGAGAAAGAAACATTAGAGCAGGAGCTACAGGTTATCTCCATGAATTCCGATTTCCTCGATTCATGGATCAGGGAGAACAAAGGGAAAGCCGAGAATTTGCTAGTGGATTTGGATGTAGATAATGCCTTTGAGTGTAATGAGACACTGTCCAAACAGATGTTGGAGTGCACTGCATTGGATTTAGCCATTGAAGATGTTGTTTATTCGATGGATAAATCGTTTCGTGATGGGTCGTTACCATTTAATCAGTATTTGAGGAATGTGAGGTTGCTTTCGAGGGAGCAGTTCTTCCACCGAGTCACGGCTGAGAAAGTTAGGGCGACACAGATAGAGGCTCAGGTTGCTTCGATTGCAGCTAGCTTGCACTCTTCTTGATCACTGGCAAGATATTCGTCACTTTTTGCTGATTACTAATTATACTCGATTACTGTCTATAGCCACCAGTGCATATACAAAGTTGAATTGATCATACATACTTTGGGTTACCATTCTCTTTGATCTTATATAATGAATGAATTGGTTTGGGAGTTATGTTTTCCCTGTCTGTCATTCTCGAGTCTCATAAGGTCTCTCTATAAGAAAATGGTTGGAATCTGTCAAGACTTGCTATTCGTATCTTGAAGGCTTGACTAATGCCTCTGAGAAGAAGCGAAGCACTTGCATTTCTCTTGATATGACGGATAACAGTTTAAACTCATAACAAGCCACTCAGACTCTAAAAATACGAAAAGGAGTCCAAACTTATGGTGTATTGATACAACATGCAAAGTCACTTTGAAAAAAAAGAAGCAAAAACACGAAAACCACATCTAAGTAGAAAAGGTTTGTATTTAGGTGGTAAGCTCCATGATGGCAGAGACTATATCTCCATCAGCGGCCTTGAGAGCCTTAACTGCCCTTGGCTTAGACACTCCTGCTTGGGTCATAACCAGCTCGATGTCCTTTGGCTCCACACCCTCCTCATCTACCTCTTCATCATCCAGATCAACAGCAGCTGCAGCTGCACCACTCGATGTTTCTCCCTTTGAAATCATGCTGCTGAGGTCCGGAGCCTTGAACTGCTCTGCAGCCTGTGTCTGAAGCTGCGAGCTCAAATCCTCTATCTTAGCCTCACCAAAGATCACATATGTATCTGATGCTGGACTCTTGAACACATCAGGTTTCGATATCACAAACATGATCTGCATTTTCAGTCCACATTCTATCGTTAAAGAAACAGTCATGATTGTTAACACAACAAAGATTTGGTATAACAGAAAGAAGACAAACATTCTTGCTCTTTTTGATGGTGACACGGCTAACACCAGTGATGGGTTTCATCCCAAGCTTCAGCATCGCTTTGCGACTCTTTTTCTCACTTCTGCTTTGCTTTGACCGACCGCCCGCTTCTCCATCATGTCCTGCTTAACAAATCGTAGCGATGGCTCAGCAGCTTATAAGAAATTGATATCGATTCTATATTACCAAAACAAGTATCAAAGTTTCACAAACCAGCAGCATATATCGAACACATGTCACGGGTTAGTAATTCATACAATTCCAGGGTGATGTGAAAACAAGAAAAATGGATTCGACAGAAATGCTCATGACAACAAGGTTATCAAATTTTAAGCAAACAGATATCTCTGCTACTCTAAATTCAACTTAGCTTCCCGAATAGAACTAACCACATCAAAATTTTGTAGTAGATAATTTTTTTTTGCAAGGAGATATTGAATGCATTTGGACTCTAACTATGAATAGAGGATACTCTTCAAGAGAATTGGAAGAGGCCAAAACAAGACTGCTTACCTTCTGCCTCATCATCATCATCGGAATCATCCTCATCATCATCGTCTTCAACCTCAGGCTTATCAAGCTACAACCCAGAGACAGAAGTAAAAGTAAGTATCAAAATTCTTAAACTTAAGAGCCAATTAAAGAATTAAAAATTCGTAGACTTAAGCACTGCGATAATCGAGATGTTCATGGAGTTCGACAAACGAAGATTCAGATCTAAAACCATAAGACTATCAAAAACTAGACACAGAGATCAAGATAGAACGAGCTCAATAATCCGAATCCAGTCCAATCATTTTCAGACTTTGAGATAACAAGAAATTGAAGAAAAAACAGGAAGTAGAAAAAGAGCGAAGAGGAAGTGGTTATTACATCGATCTTCTGTTCTTCCAATTTGGCCGCGAGGATCTCCTCCTCTTTCAGTTCGGCAGCCATGTTTAGAGGAGGGGAAGAAATGTTGAACTTAACCGTGACGAAACCCTAAAACCTCTGAAGAGAGATTGATGGCTTGAAATGTAAAAAAAAAAAAGAAAGGCTAAACTCTGACTTCAAGAGCACCGAGACGGGTTTGGTTTTCTAGTATTATTTATACACTAAACCAGATCACAGCAAGATAGACTCAAAATTTGGGGCCTAAACAAAAAGGACAGAGCTATCTTTCAACCGTCGTCAAACTTAAAAAAAGTTTACTCGCCGACTGTGGGGATCGAACCCACGGCCACGGGATTAAAAGTCACGCGCTCTACCACTGAGCTAAGTCGGCTTTGTTAGTATTCTATATTGTTTACTTTATATACTCAAAACTAACTCAGCGTATGACATCGACCTCTGTCAACCCACCACCTCTAACTTCATTTTAAGCTCGCCTACTTTGTTAATTGTGTGTAATCGGATAGGAGAAAGAAACGCTATTAAAATCACACAATCCTAAGAGCATCATTATCGCTAAAACTGATAATGGAGTTTCTATTTAATATTTTTATTCTTAATTTTGGGAAATGAAAAAAGAAGAAAGAGAGAAAGAGAAATTGCTCAGGGATAAAATGAAAAAAGAGAAAAGGATGAAAAATTTGCTAGCCAATGTAAATATGACACTTGTATATAAGAATCGATTCTAAAGTATCTCAAATAACAACTGGTTTCAGGCATAATAATTGTTTTATCTTTAATTTAATGAAAAAATACCCAAAAAACTCTTTTAAGAATCTGCGATAATGATGGTCTAATATATAGATATCCAAATGTCTTTCTCCAAGTCCTTTAATTTTCTTAAATTGTATCGTATGAATTTTACTTTGGCTGTGGTTGTGGCGACGATTGTCAACTGAACATGTGTTTGAATCTTGCTCTTATGATTTGAAAATTATCCGACGAATCAAATAATCGATCATTAATACATACATGCATTACGGAGTAGACGTTCTCACACATTAAAGCCCATGTAAACTTCTTATTGATCTTGTACACTGATAATAACATTTTGATTTTATAGTCTAGACTTATTTGTGTGTGAATTGTAGTAGACAAAAATGGAGAAAACTTTGGGAAGACAAAGATAAGGGTTCTAATATCAAAGCATGAATTGACCGTTGGAGCATGAATTGATCCATAATTGTATCCATATTTGATACGTCGTTTCATAAATGTCTGTATTGTAATCAAAATCTAAAAGAAGAAAACAAAAGAAAGCTCAGATGACGCTCCTATATAATATTCTCAAAGTAATACCACCAAAATCTGACCGTTGGAGATCATTTCTCTTTGCAAAAGAAGAAAATTAAAATAAGAGTATAAGCTCTCTCTCTCTGTACACGAAGAGAGGCTTCTTCTGCAATCTTCTCCTTCGGTTGTTCGTTTTCTTTTTAATTCATCTCGGAACAATCTCTCCACCCATCACAGTGATTTTTGAGGAGAACCCAGAAATGGAATCGCCACAGAAAACGAAAACCGGTCTGAATCTTCCCGCCGGGATGAACCAGACTTCGTTGAGGCTCGAGACGTTCTCGAGCTCGTTTCGTGGGATCTCAAGTTTATCCTCTCCCTCTAAATCGACTTGCAGCGACAGATTCATACCGTGCAGATCTTCCTCGAGACTCCACGCCTTCGATCTGCAGGACAAGGAATCGACGACCCCAGTGAAAGAGGGAGGCAACGAAGCCTACTCCAGACTTTTGAAATCTGAGCTTTTCGGATCTGATTTCGCTTCTTCTTGTTTGTCTCCTGCAGGTAAGCAAGGATCTGCTTCTTCTCCGATTAGTCCATGTACCAACATGTTGAGATTCAAGACGGATCGTTCCAATTCAAGCCCCAATTCGCCGTTTTCTCCTTCCATCCTCGGAAACGACAATGGCCACTCCAGTGACTCGTCTCCGCCTCCCAAACCGCCCCGCAAGGTTCCTAAAACGCCTCATAAGGTATTTCAATTCCTTCACATTCATGTGATTTAGCTACAAACTCTTGGGAGGTGTAGAAACGTAAGAAGATTGTTTGTTTGTTTGATGGTCTCAGGTCTTGGATGCGCCTTCTTTACAAGATGACTTCTACTTGAACGTTGTGGACTGGAGCTCACAGAATGTTCTTGCGGTGGGGCTTGGTACTTGTGTCTATCTTTGGACTGCTTCCAATAGCAAAGTGAGTGTTAGAGATGTACTTGACAATTTTTACAGAGTTTGCATAATGTTTGTTATTTGGTGTGGTGGATTCACTAAACAGTGAACTTATGATGGGCCAGGTGACCAAGTTATGTGACCTGGGGCCTAACGATAGCGTGTGTTCGCTTCAGTGGACACGGGAAGGTTCGTATATATCTATCGGTACAAGTCATGGTCAAGTTCAGGTGTGTTGCTTTTCACCTTCCGATCTGTGGTTGTGGAAAGTTTTGATTGGATGCGTTGATGGTACTAAAAAGGTTTGATTTTTGCTGGCAGGTTTGGGATGGGACACAGTGCAAGAGAGTCCGAACGATGGGAGGTCATCAAACGAGAACTGGTGTCTTGGCATGGAACTCAAGGATCTTATCATCAGGGAGCAGAGACAGAAACATCCTTCAACATGATATCCGAGTCCAGAGCGATTATGTCAGCAAACTCGTGGGACACAAATCTGAGGTCTGCGGGTTGAAATGGTCTCACGATGATAGAGAGCTTGCGTCTGGAGGCAACGACAATCAGGTCATCTTGAACATAAGCTATTCAGTGCTCTACAATTTATAAGAGCCAAAACTCTGAACTGCTTTTCTTACTTTCAACAAAACTACTCTCTAACCATTTCACAACAATTCTAATCTGCTACATGTAGTCCTAGGCTATGTTTTAAGAGTTGAACCGCTGAACTTCTTTGAAGCTTGTCATATTAAGTGGTTGTTAATTTTGTTTGAAACAGTTATTGGTATGGAACAATCATTCACAGCAACCTATTCTGAAGCTGACGGAGCATACAGCAGCAGTGAAGGCAATTACATGGTCTCCTCATCAGAGTAGCCTCCTTGCTTCAGGAGGTGGAACAGCAGACAGATGCATTAGATTCTGGAACACGACAAATGGACATCAGTTAAACAGCATCGACACTGGAAGCCAGGTCTGCAATCTGGCGTGGAGCAAGAATGTGAACGAGATAGTGAGCACTCATGGGTACTCTCAAAACCAAATCATGCTCTGGAAGTACCCATCCATGGCAAAGGTACATAGGTTATTTTTTCACACTTGAAAACCCATTTCTTGATCTTTTTTTTTCTTCTAACACATAACCGATGATTGTTTTGTGTAGGTCGCAACCCTTACTGGGCACAGTATGAGAGTTCTTTATTTGGCTACGTCACCTGATGGCCAGACTATAGTGACCGGAGCAGGAGATGAGACCCTGCGCTTTTGGAACGTCTTCCCTTCAGTGAAAATGCAGGTCAGTATTCTTTCTTCTAGTTTTGATATTCCTTCAGACCAGAATCAGATCTTGTCGCTGTTTCTGCTTAGTTGATTGATGGCCAGTTTTTTTGTTTACAGACACCGGTGAAGGACACAGGCCTCTGGTCATTAGGGAGGACACAGATCCGATAACAGTTGCATCAAATCTTTTAATTTGTTTTTAACTGTGTATGAGAGAGACATATACTACTGCACAGAGAGACAGATAGAGAATAACACGCAAAATCTGCATTCTGTTTTATTTTTCTGTCTGATCCTTTGTAAACTACATTATTCCAGAAAATACCTGATACATGTATTAGAAAAAGAGTTACCATTGGATTGTTTGTATATGAAAAAGGCTTTTCTCATCGAAATCCCTGGCAGATCAAATAAATTTCTCGAGAAGATGATCTTGTAGCTTTTGGCCTCAACCAAGATGCCTTGTGAAAGATGGGCTTGCAAATTCGGGCAAAATCTAAAACAAAAAGAACCAGTGTATATTATAAGCAAAGAGGCATTTTTTTTTTTCATTTGTAATATACTTGGACTTTATGTTTGCAGTTGTTGCGTTACCTTGAGCATCCTCGCTCTCTAGAAGCTTGATGACAAGATGACCTCCATGCCTAAGTACACCATGACGACTGTCCTCATCGCCTCCTCCTCCTTCATTATCATCATCATCATCAGGTGACTGAGAGATGGCAGCTTTACCAACAGCTAAATCGAGGGCTCGCATTCCCAATTCAGCAGACAAAGCTGCATCTCTGGTGGTAATTCCAGATACTGAGGGACACATATCTGAAAGAATCACTGAAAATCCCTTTTGCTGCCACCACAGAGCAATCCATAGCAAATTATTTCATATAAATCGAAGACATCAAGATCGGTAAGGAAACACTGAACAGGTTAGCAAAGACCCTAAATTTGCAAGATTCAAGCATTTCCTCCCATCAACTTAAGCTATTGCTCTTAGTATCAACAATCGAGGCATTTTTCTGAATATTTTCCAATCATGAAAGGTTGGTTAAGTTCGAACCTGAGGCGATAACTCCCGAATATTTTGTCTGGGGAAGTTTAAAACATCGGCGCAAATGGTTTGCACTCGCAAATCACACCGTGGAGGAACCTTCACCTTCTGCTCTGAGATAAAAAAACCAAGTTTAAAGAGAAAAGAGAGCCAAGAATTGAGTGTATACACAGTAATGGGAAAATCAATCAATTTCAAGCAAGCTCTGACCTTTATATCCATACCGACGACATTACCACCGCTTTTAAGTGGACCTAAGCTTTGGCAGGCAACCTGAAACGGATTTTAAGCAACAAATCAAGTTAAGCCTCCTCTCGCAGAATTCATGGAAACAACTTGGAACACATGGAATCAAAAAGACCTGAAGCCAAGCACCAGGCGCGCAACCTAGGTCAAGAACTGACGAGCCTGGTTTGATGAGCTTGTACTGTTTTTGAATCTGTAGAAGCTGCAGTTGCAGGGAGAGAGAGAGGGAAGAGGTGATGTAAGAAGAAGAAGAAGAAGCAGAGGATGTAAATGTAAATATACCTTGAAAGCGGAACGAGCAACATATCCAAGACGTTGAGCTTCTCTGTAGAAGAAGTCCGGCGCTCCTGCCCCACTCATTTCCCCTCCGGCGTCGACAACAACCGATTTCTCCGGCTTCCCTTTTGTTTTACCAGACCTAAAATGCCCACATTTTTATCTAATTATAAAAAATATCCTTCAAGTATTAGAATCTATCTATTTAGTCCCTCGACTAAATTACTAATTGAAAGTGTGTATTTTCTATAGACTTACAAGTTACAACAATACAGTATTCGTTCAAAGTCAAGTTGAAATCTCAAAAGTTTCTATATCGATTTTTAAAATCCTAAAATCTTGTACAATGTAAACGTTCATGTAGAGTGTTTCTTTATTTTCTTCTCATATCCCTTTAATTCTTAAAAAATTTACATGGAATTGTCAACTTTTATCCTTTTATACAAATTTCATATTGAAAAAAGACATCGTTATAAGAACATGTAACTCCTTATTGCATAATGTTTATACATTATATTATAGAATATATTGCAAAGGGTGAACGGCATAGAAACATGAGTAAAGAACTGAGCTACATGCGACAGTATAGATTAGTATTGCATGAGATAGTGATGACAGTACCAATTTAAGTATTGATTTTTCGTCTAATTAAATAGTTTTTCCAAAAATGAAATTATATCTTCAATTTAAATTCTGATTAATTTGACTTAAAATAAACACTATACCTAAATAAAGAAAAAAAAAGACAACTCAGATTTTCTGTCATTGATTTTATAAACTCCGTTCTTCTCTTCTATAATATTTCTTCACAGTTCACACTATGTAAATATATGATAATTAAAACCGTTTTTCTTAATGCATATTAACTATTCATTAAAATTATAAGGATAAAATAGTGTTTCTAGAAATATATGCCTAAATAGTAAATACATTTGTAGACTCGTGTAAACTTTCGCGGAGATTTTTTTCCTTGTATGGTGCAACAAATGGCATGACAACGATAAGACGGTAGTACGTAAGGCGATAAACTCGTTTTTTTCTTGTGATATAAAAAGGAGTGAAGAGTACTGGAGTTACAAGACGGATAACAAAAAGAGAGAATCTATGGAGAAGGGTGAAGGAAGCAACAGTGAACGGCGCCGGCAGGCAAGAAGATCGGGGGCCATGAGTTACGAGGGAAGCGTCATGGATCTGTCTAGAGAAGGGAGAAAGACGCATCTGCTTCTGAACCAAACCCGTGTCAGGCCGTTGAACTCAATCCCTGGAACTTACTCAACTGTCTTTGACAATACTTCTCCTCCTTACAACTGGCTTCGCCTTGGCTGGCTCGCCGAGGAGCGCCGCATGCTGGCCACCGGCCGACTCTACCGGGTAATTAATCCTCTTCTTTGGAAGTTTTGGATTGGATCTACATTACTACATATATCTTGTCTTTTTTTACTAAGTGATAGTTAGTTGTTATCCTCAAGTGGATCTAGGTGTTATGGATTGATGATTTCTACTGACGCGACTTTGTTATTGCCGCTGTGACATTTTCATATATATATAAGCACGTTTGCATTTTCGTATAATTTCAATGTGCAGTACTTTTACGATCCAATGGGGCAAATGTACAATACTCGGCAAGAAGTGGAGCACATGTGCGCATACATTGACAAGAAAATGGACAAAAAGAATCGCGTAATCATCTTCATCGACTAATCTACTCTGTATCGATATGGCCTTATCATATAATTTAAGCCATTTAAGATAAATGAAAAAAATTCAAATCCTATGTACCCTAGACAATCAGGAATTTTACCTGTGTCTTGATTTTGTATGTTTAAGTTAAGGATCAACTCGAAGTGACAGTTTAATAGATTGAATGATGAACAAAAAAAATAAAAGAATTTGTCTAAAATTACATGTCAATATTACAAAAAAATAAAAGAATGTCTTCAAAGACCTATCACCACTACCATATTACAAAGTCAAATCAATTAGGAACTGAAATGAACAGATGTAACATAAAAGTAACCAAAAGTAGGTATTGTTTCTGCCAGCTATGATTAAAAAAATCCTCAAGTTGGAAAAATAAAATAAAGTATGCTTCTGTTGTTTTGTCTTTGTACAGTTGCCCACATTGGTTCCTTAGCCGTCAAGTGAAAGTTATTGTTATACCTTTCCTCCTTTACATGGACGAGCCTGTTTTAACCACCATTGTTGCAGCCGCCTGAAGTTTCCCGTTCTGTTTCAGTTGGTTCTGTGACCAATACCTATGTGCTGCCAAGACTCTGTCTAGCAGTTCTTGAGGCACTGGTTCTCCTCTTCGTTGCTGCGGTGAAATACTTGCCGTGTGAACCAGAGTTTTCCATTTGTCCTGCAAAACTCGCAAAAGTTAGTGGAACCATTAAGCTACAATTTGGAAGTGGCTAAGCTGGCTAAGCTTCCAAGTGTATTTGACTAGCTTCTGCTAGGTCTTTTACCTTCAAGTCCACGTAGGTTCGATGACTTGCATTCTCAAAAGAACGCAATTTCACATCACGCCATCTGTGGAATTAAGAGTATCAATCGTTAGTCGACCCACAACCAAAGTTAAGCGTATCAACCATAATCGACTGAACCAGTCTTTTTACCTTCCAGTCCCAAGTTCCTCAACTGCGTGTACTAGAGCTTCTACCTCTGTAACAGAGAATGGTCTCCTGGTTCTGCGCTGTGAAAGATCTGTACGCTTAGGTTTCTCGTTAACTGGAACAATTGCAAGAGCCTTGGATTCCAAGGCTGAAACTGGAACCAGCGCTCTTGAATCTAATGAAACTTGTTCATCAGCTGATATGTCACTCTGATATGGAACTAACTCCTGATTGTTCTCCATACAATTTTCCGAATTAATCACGTGATCTGCATCTTGAAGACGAAAAGGGATTCTAGAATCTAACGTGGGAGAAGCTGCGGACCTGGCATGATCAAATGAGTTTCCTTAGGAATAAGCTCTAGAACTTCACATTTACCCTTGCACAAAAGCAAAACTTGCAGCAAAAAAAAAAAAAACGAAAGATAAGAGAAAATTAGTTAGTACCTTTCCGACAGATTTGAAGAATCAGTTGGCATAGAAATTATAGGATTTTCGGAGCAAAGAGGTACAGGCAATTTTTCGGAATCAGGCTCCAAGGTGAAGCCAAGGTTGCCAAGATTTTCTCTACACGAAAGACCAGTCTGTGATAGAGTGTTGTTGTCATCTCTAACTTTCTTCCCTTGGACTAACACGCCAATACGTATCCCATCACCGAGTAAAGCAGTAACAGCCTCCATCACCGTCCTCTGTAACCAAAAGTGTTAAGTATCACAATAAATGTTATGAGATAACACTGCAAAACCAAATCTAAAGAAAACGACAGGGAGAGACATTTTATTACGCACCTTTAGTGAGCCTACTGTTGCTGTTTCTGGAACTTCAATAAAAAGCTCGGGAATCCTGAAGGACTTGATGCTGAACTTTACTGCAAACGATGAAAATAACATGAGAATCACATATCATGTCTCGGTCAAAAGGTCTGTGTGAATTATCAACTGATCAAGTACCACGAGAGTCCTTTGAATGAAGACCTACTGCGGCAGAGAACACACCACTTTCTGTAATCAACAAAGAAACAAAGAAATCATGAAATCAAAACCGTCTTAGCCAGATAATAAAGCATCTGGATATAGACTGACACAAACCTGATTCTCCCTTCTCAGGTGAGTTGGAAACACTTTCACTACTGAGTCCTCCATCAGAATTAACAACCAAGCCTTTGTCAGACAATCTTCTCTTCCTATGAACAGTCTCCTGCTTCCATGGGTTGTAACCATAACATAATTTTCTCTTGCGGTGAAAAGCCTTTAAACAACCATCTAGACAGATATCCGCAAGTAGAGTAAGAACAGAGCAGCAGCTAAAAAGGATGAATCAAAGAGAAACACAGTAGAATATGATACTAACCTGTTCTAGTGTCTTCAAAACACTTCATCCTGGGGACTGCTCTCCCGTATTTTTTCATCACCGACTTCTTTATTCTTCGATTTCCAACTCGTGTCAAAGGCCTAAATGACTTACATTTGTCACTAAATTTATAGAACTTACAATAGTTTTCGTCATCATCTCTGCAAACTAACTTAGAATGATTCCCGTATACTGCAAAAGAACCATTAGGGACACCGTCCGTGCCTGATGGCAGTTTTACATCGCCATCCAGGTGGACTGGTTCTGGAAATTGCACATGTAATTGACTTGGATCCTTTAAGCTGAAAGTATCAGCTGTTAAGCCACCTTCTTCCAAGCCATTGATCGCTTCTCCTTGGTCAAACCCGGCATCCACGTTAACAACACTTGTCTCCTCAGAGATGCCACCTGATCCAACAAGAAAATCACAATCCCCTTTCTTGTTTTCACACCGTAATAGGGGCTTCAAACCGCGAGCTCTCTTACAATCAGAAACCGGTGTTTGCTCCACAATGGAATCATTTTCCAGAGACGAAATTTGCAAACACGTCTCGCTAGTATTGTCACTAGTCGACTTTGACGCGGGGATCCCTTGATGAGGAAACTCGGATTTACAAGGCTTGTCATAGACATCTTCAAGTTCTTGCTTAACCTCTGCACCCAAATGACCATGATTATCCCCTTCAAATGCACAGTTAGACGTTGAGGAACTCTCGCTTTCTTCCAGCAACTTTCCAGCTAGAGAAGCTAGCAAATCAATTGCACTGATCTGACTTTCAACATCATCTCTCTTAATTGATACCTTCCTCTAGAAAACAGCAACCACGAGTCATCAGATATGAATTAAAGAACACACAGAGAAATTAAACGAATCCAAATGAAGCACAAGAATCTTTACCCTGCTTGAACGAGGAGCCTTGGGAATATTAGGGAAATCAAAGCCATTAGAGCCACAATTTAACCGCCTCTTGACCACCATCTCTCAATTATGCATAAAAAAAGAAGCTGCAAAGATTCAGCACAAAACTTTTACCTCATGATCATCTCCAGCAAAATTAAGTATAATTTAACAACTGTGATACTAATGGACTACAGATCCGAGGTAATCAGCTAGAGATTTATGAATGTTGAAAATCAGATGCAAAATCAGGATATTCAGATCAGATTTACAATGAACCTTTGATCATAACTTTTTTTTTTTGGGAAACATGCAAAGCGCAGCAAAAGTTTAAGATTTTTTTTTACAATTAACGTAGGAACAAACAAAAACCTGATCGTCCTAATCAGATCACAGATGAAACTGCAGACTTCTAACGAAAAGCCGGAAAATTTTGTATCCGGAATTTCGAAATTCGACATCAGATATAAAGAATTTACCAACGAAAATCACCAAAACCATGGGAAAAAACAGATCGAGAATAAAAGCAAAAACAGAATCGAGATCATGAATTGTGAAAACTCACCTAATGATCAGCCAGCGATCCCTGGATCACAATCTCGCGCCAGATAATTATAGATCACGCAAACTGAAAAATCCGAATCACGCTAGTTTACCCAGTAAATATATATCCTCACGAATCTGATTAGAGCAATTGCTGTACCATGAAGAAAGATTACAAGAAATTTACAGAGTTCGAAATCCCAAAGATTTTAGAATGAAGATTTCGCGATCATCCTTCTCATTTTCTTTTCGTTTCTCACGTCTCCCTCTCTCTCTCTTCTAGAATAGAAATAACAAAGAAAACATAAAACCCTTTGAAAAGAAACCACAACCGAAGGCTTAAACCCCCATTTATTATTTTTGAGAAAATACAATGGTTTTTACATTATAAAAAAAAAATATTATTGACCACACAACCGGATGTGGTGGTTCAAGGATATTGGATTACCGGGTAAAGCCGGTCACTTTGCTAACTTCCTCTAGCCACTTTTTTTTTTTTTGACAACACGTGGAGTATCCCCTCACTACACGAAACCTGTTTTCTTTGTCATTGTCAGAAAGAAAAAGAGTTAATTTCGGGATTGGATAAAAAAAAATATTCCATTTGAAGGAATATTATTATCAGGGTGTGATACCGCGTGGATCCGCGCTTTTACTGTTCCGTGCACGTATAAATATTATTGGTCCACGTGTATTGTCTTGCTGACGTGGTAATAGACCTTTGAATTATGTCGAATCTTTGCCAATAAGTCTAATTATTCGTTAAAAAAAAAAGAAGTGTAATTATTATTAGATCGTCTAAGGTAGTAAGTTTATTAGATGTTTCGAAACAATTAACTTCTTTCACATAAATATTTTTCAAAGCTATATTTATGACCTTTTTTTGGGGGGTCAAGTATTAATAACGTTTTGTAAGTTTGTTTATTCACAGTAATTAAATACTACTAGTTTACAATGAAATCGGTTAATATTGACCGGAGGCCAAAGACAGCTACTTTTTCAGCATGTATCCTGGTTTTTCTCCCTATAGTAAAACTACGTCATCATATAAATGAGCGAAAATTATTAGTTTATAAATTTAATTGATTTGGAAATCCTAACAAAATAACTTGTTATTGTATTATTGAATTTAAAAAGAAAAGCTTGTGTTAGTTGTTCTATATATACTAGGAGTGTATGATGATTCAATTTTGCAGTGAATTTTAATGGTTTCGGAATGATTTCCAAATTAAAAATACAAGTAGTTCAATCTAAGGAATATCTGCAAATTTATTAACTAAAATAGATTTTGAAATCTTGAAACCATTACACTTTTCAATAACACCAAAGCCAAAAAAAATCACCTCAGTTTTGAACAATTTACATTTCCAGCATAGTTCTAGATCGACAAATTATTAACTACCATATTCCACATAGTCATATTTTTTCTTCCAAACAATACTAGTGTGCATTAGGAAGAGACAACTAGAATATAATCTTGCCAAAGTTAAACATCTTCGAACCTTTAATTGTAAATTTAGGGTAATTAATTAAGCATATCCACGATTGTTTTTTGGTCAGGTCAGACATCCATGATAGTGTTAAGTATTGAGCATATTTCTAAGTACTGGACGAAAATAGCATATTCCCAATTGTATAAACTGTTAAATCACCCTTAAATCACTGGGTATATAAATAATATATACTATGGTTGCGTTACTTGCGTATTATTTTTTATTATAATGTACATGAGATCCAACAACCTAACAAATCGAGAGGATATTCCATTTAATTTGAAAGTCAGTTGGCAGAAGCTTATCGCGAGATATATTAAAATACCAAATAAATAAAATAAATCAAAAGGACTAAGATATAATATAGATAGATAGAAAAACAAGATTTCACATGGTTGATTGTCACACTACTCGGACCTTATTTTTAATACGCCGATAATGTTGGAATTATATCCATGTCGTTGTATACAAAAGAAATCCATGTGTTTGTGTTTCATATATGAACATATTATACTACTATATATATATATTATCTATGCACATATATATTGCCAACGTAACATTTCAAAATTTTATAATTCGATTGACATCGGCAATATATCATACCACGAGTTGCTCTTTCAACAAAGTTTAATATGGTATTATATGCAGTACTGTTGACAAAAACAATTATAATTATACTATTTGATGTATCGATGACATAATTATTGTCATATATGCCAAAATAACGTCAAAATTTTGATCTGTCAAAATTGTTATATATATGGATTCCATATCGCTTGGAATAATAGATACTAGTATTTTTATACATAAGAAAAAAGAAAGGAACCGAAGAGACGAAGAGGAGTAGATCTGGTCTTTACTCATTTGCGAGTTTGTCTGGTTGAACAGCTTTCGTTCTTTTATCTCTCCTTTTTCTCTCTGTCACCAAGTTGAAGTAAAGCAATCACGGATCATCACATGGTTCTCATATTCTGGCAACATTTCGAAAATTAATATAATATTCCGATAGGCGATAGCCCAAAGAATCTCATGAATGTATACCCAAAGACGAAATTAGAAACAAACTGAAGTAATATACAAAAACACAAGTGAAGGACTCGGCTTAGGTGTACCGCCGAAGATAGTGATCGTGCAAATCCGGCTCTCTCTCTTAATTTTTTTTTTCAGCGACCGGAACGAACTTTCTATCTAGAAAGTAGCTAATGTATTGTAATTATTTTTAATATCTACGGTAGGCAAAACTAACAATAATTTGTATGTTTAAAATCACATACAAATTACAAACAATCATGCACAAAAGCGATAAAATCACATAGAAAATAGAATAAAAACGAAAACCGAAAAAGCTAGTGCGGTTATTTATCTAGTAGTAGTAATAAAACAAGGTGTGCATTGAATGGGAGGAGGTTGCGTGAGTGAAGAAGATACCTGTAGTAGGTAGTTCAACTGTTCAAGTAACCTTTTGACTAAAAGTGGAAAGCGTTGCGTGAATAACACTCTGTAACCGTCAACTGTGACTAAACTATAAAATAGAAAGGAAGATGGAAAGATGCCATTTCAAAACGTAAAAAACAATTCCTCGTGTCAAAAAAAAAAATGTTAATGTATATGGATTTCGCTGAAGAAGAGATGGAGATCAATGCAGCAATGGGCTCACTTGCGAGAGATGGCAAAAGGGGAAACGAAACATTTGCCCAACTTTCAGGTCTAACTTCTTGTAACACCCTCAACTTTCATTTTAATGAATATTAACATTCGTAGCAAAAAAATTTGTTTAACCCTTCTCGTTGAGGTTGAGGTTTTCAGTTGGGCTGCCTCATCACTATTACAATTGGCTTTTCAAGAGTGGAATTTACTTATGGTTGTAACTTGTAAGGATGTATTCTTGGGCTTAACATAGAGAATAGTCGGGCCTTCTTGAAAATAGATGCCCAAGAACTCTCGACTTTGTAAGAAAGAGTTCCACCCAATTTCCCTTTTGTTTAGTCCTTGTCAAGCAAATCAAGTTGCCAATAAAATGGCCAAGCAAAGTCTTTTTTTACCTCGTTTGATTGTATCTCGTTTTTCCATATTTACCGGATTGGCTGATTGGCTTCTAGACCCTTTTAATGGAGTAATGAAATAATTTATATTGGGGAAAAACAAAAAACAAAAATTGCTGGAAATAGCTGTTAATTGTTCACTTAATCATACGTGATTTGCAGCACAACACCAATTGAAAAAAAAAAAGATTATATCAATGTCAAATGAAGTACATCGTTTTAAGAACTTGTCACCGATAAAATAAAATCATGAATGTGAGCGGTAACAAAGTTTGAATATTGTCAATGACATATAATATTCTTATTATATGTTATGTTTCAACCAACAAGATTCAATGTTTTCGGGTTTTAGGAAATCCCTTGATCGAGAGAGTTAGCAAACAAGTTCGAGGGACATTCTTAATACCAAGTTGTCATCAAAAGACGACCAAGTGAAGAATAAGGGAATCATATAGAACCCAGTAACCGTCGTAATCAAACACGCAATACCCATAAGAAGCACACTAGATATTTACAATCAAATATATAGCACAAGGAAACAGTTGTTTTTCACAAAATCGACACACAAGAGTCAAAATGCTTACTACCCGTTTCAGACATTTTGACTACACAATTACATTAGTCCTTAGTAGCAAACATACACAAGCTAAATCAACGATCATCAACATTCCAATACCGATGATCGCAAACCACCTTAAAGCTGAAAGTGAAATACTGCTGATCCAAAAGAGATTTTCGGAATAGCATCATTCACTTGTTCTAGACAACAATGCAAATATCAAAAGAGAAATAAAAATACCTATTTTTTTTTTGTTTTCTTCTTCAGGCTAAGTATTCTCAAGATGAGCAATCAGGACAACGAATCAACCCATTCTCATTGCAGTCAGGGCATCTCTTGAGCCTATCTTCATCCTCATCAAACAGTTTCTTGCTCCCACTACAATTCGAACACGGGATGAATCTAACGTCCCCACAACAATGGCACACAAACCCTGGCTCTCTCACAGGAAACTCTTTGAGAATCTTGGCTAGCTCGCCAATCTCGAACAAACTCTTGATCACATCAGCACCACCCACATACTTCCCCATGATGAAAATCTGAGGCAACGTCACACTCTTCTCTCCCATTGCAATCTGCAACTCTTTCCTGTAAGCCGAGTCCATGGACACATCACGCTCATCTATCCAAACCCGAAACCCTCTAAATATCATCCTCACAGCATAGCAATCCTCATAAGTCCGCCGTATCCCTCTCAAGCTAGTGAAATACACCACAATCCTGTCCTCTGTCCCGGGAAGACGAATCACCGAGTTGTTTAAGCTCAGAAACGGAGATATCCGAGACTCGGGTAAAAGCGACTTCCCTGATTTCGGCTTTAAAGTTACATCAGACGAGGTTGGTTTCACGGATTTCGAACCTTCGAATAATCTACAAAGGTTCTTGACTTTTCCTTTAAGAGAGCTTCCCACTGTTTCCACGGGGTTGTAGAATTTGGTGATGGAGGTCGTACGGTTCAGAGAAGGGTTTAGGCTGTGTGGTTTTGGGCTCGAATCCACCGTCCTCCCGTGAATTGTAAGCGACCTGTTGAAAAATGTCGACGGCGTAGCCGATTTCGTCTTCCCTGCGTTTTTCTCTAAACCCGCCATCGACACAGAATTTCGGCGGCTGTTTTGGAGCAAAAACCTTAAACTAGTCAGCAAAATCAAAAGCCTACGATCAAAATTCCAAATAAACAGACGAATCTAAAGAGAAATTGAATAACAACAATCGCCTCACCGATCGATCACTCCACAAGGAGGAAATGGAGATTGGTGTTTCCTTCAACGCCTGCACAAACAAAACGATCGGAGAACAAAGAAAAAAATTAGAATCAGCTTCTCTGAAATGAGTCGTAAACGATCGGGACTCCGTTTTCCAGCTAAATATTTTCTCACCTATGATCTACGAACACGAAATTGATGAAATAATATCTGTTATCTATTATCTGATTCTGGATTTTCCCTTTGCTTTTTTGTTTTTCTTGCGGAGAAGAAGATGTGGATTGTGGAGGATAGCTCTCCGAATTAACCCTTCTGTCTTTGTTGTAAAGCAAAGAATTTTTCTGTTTCTCTCTTATTTTCCTGTCAAGTTAATTAATTTTCACAATTTCATTATTATTATTATGTCTCTTATAAATTCTCTCTTATGTCTCTTATAATTTCTCTTTATGATCCTTTTTACTACAAGATGCTCCCACGAGAAGAAACGAAATAATTTTGTTGTAGAAAAAAACGTCGATGAATTTGCGAGGAAAAGTCACCTATTGATAATCAAACGCGGTTGGCGTATTAAAAAATAAAAAAAGATTATTCCAAATGGGTTTACAACGATGTTAGAGTTTGGGTTTAGTTCTATGCTTAAAAGCTACAGTGAGCTAACTTTTCAATCTACCAATGGGTCTTTGATTTGGGCCTATAGTATGGACTTATTAATTGGGTCTAGGTGCAAGGTGAAGAAAAGTTTAGTGACAACAAATAAATACGGTGCTCCGTTTCACCATCACTTATACGGTGTTCCTTTGTCAGTTTTATTAAGAGTTAGAATGGTAATTAGTCCAATTTTTTTTTTTGTCATAAACTGCAAAACACTACTTAAATTGGAAACTTTAAATCAATATCCATTGGATTTAGATGGCAAACTCTGAACCTTCCAAGATTTTTTTATTTCCCGGGTAAACAATAGCTTTGGATGCTTCACAAAGAACTTCCAAATTTTGGGTAGCTCCACTTCGCCCGTAATGTCAAATTAAAAAAAATTCTCAGATCCAAGAAAATGTCATATTGTGTAAGAAATGTGACCCCAGTATGAATTTGGATTTTGGAATGCTTGTAAGTAATAAACTCAATAAAAACGTTGTTGTCGGTTTGCACCGAAGTTAACCAAGACAGCAAGCAAGCAAACTCTGAACCTTCTTTCTTCCACCTTTTATTTCTGAAAAAAACGACCGAACCAAAATCATTACATGAAGAAGCGTCTTGCATCCGGAATTTGAAAGGTACTAGCTCTAAATCTCACCCTCTTTTTTTTTTTTTTGGCTCCTTTTGTTAATTACAGTTGGCTTTCTCACTTGATGAATCGGGTGATACTGGATTTTGTTTGATTTCAATTTGACGAAAGGTTGCTCGGAACTTGATTTGCTATCTTTTTTATTTCGATTACCGCAAATTTCGCGAATATTTGTATGCGCGTTTCAGCTTTTTCAAGTTTTATTCTGAAATCTAAACAGAATCAGTCTATAAGCATCGCTAGTTTCTTCTGATTCTCATCTTTGCTATGAAGTTGAGAAATCTGAGCTGCCAATTCGTTTGTTCGTGTTACAGGAATTTGTCATGGAGATAATCTCACAGAGCTTCATACCTCAGTGCTCTGTGGTGGCCT
The DNA here is from genome assembly GCF_000478725.1 of Eutrema salsugineum. Lineage (NCBI taxonomy): Eukaryota > Viridiplantae > Streptophyta > Magnoliopsida > Brassicales > Brassicaceae > Eutrema > Eutrema salsugineum. The sequence continues at coordinate 4,520,706 of NW_006256829.1, read as the reverse complement.
GGAGTAGTAAACTAGCCAAGAACAGATTGGTGCCAAATCGATCAAACATCTTATTGTCTGGGGTCAGAAAACCCAGACTTGTGATACGAAATGGAAATTCTGATGGTTATGTGGTTGGTGAGAATGAGGATTTGGGTGGTATAACCAGAAGAGGAGAATCAAAGTCGAAGGTTTTGATTCCTGGTTTGCCTGATGAATCAAAAGGCGAGGCTGCTGCTCAAATCAGTCGTTCTCACTACGAGTGGAAGCCTAAGCTCACGGTACATATTGAGAAATCTGGTTGTGAAAACCTCGAGGCTCCTACGGTGTTGTTTCTTCCTGGCTTTGGTGTTGGTTCATTTCACTATGAGAAGCAGCTTACGGATTTGGGAAGGGACTATCGAGTATGGGCGATTGATTTTCTTGGACAGGGTTTATCCCTCCCGAATGAAGATCCTACTACCATATCTGAAGAAACCGGTGGCTTGGGAAAAAATGAACCGTTTTGGGGATTTGGTGATGAAGCTGAACCTTGGGCTGATCAACTCGTTTACTCTCTGGATCTCTGGAGGGAACAAGTTCAGTATATTGTAGAAGAGGTAAACAATTTCTGTCAAAGTCTTACTTTGCTGTTCAGTTGTTATGTTACTCTTTATGCCCTTGATTAGCTTTCAGTCATAAGTTCAAACTGTCAAGTCTCAGTAAGTATAGATGAAGTCTTCCCTGTTCTTTGCTTCTGTTGTGTTCTGAACTTTTAGCACAAACCCACCTGAAAAAGGTTGCTGAGTCGGTAAGAGTATTGTTGTACAGGTTATCGGTGAGCCCGTGTACATTGCAGGGAACTCACTTGGAGGGTATGTAGCTCTCTACTTTGCAGCAACCCATCCTCATCTGGTGAAGGGTGTTACGTTGCTTAATGCAACACCTTTCTGGGGTTTCTTCCCTAATCCAGTGAGATCTCCAGTGTTAGCACGTCTCTTTCCATGGTCTGGAACATTCCCTCTACCTGCAAGAGTGAAAAAACTCACAGAATTGGTGTAAGAACGACTTTATTAACCACATCTTCTCACCTGAAAAGTATTCATTTTCTATCTCAAATTACTCTAATTCTTCTATACTTCCCCCATGGAATCGCAGGTGGCAAAAGATAAGTGATCCTGAAAGCATAGCTGAGATACTTAAGCAGGTCTACAAAGACCATTCTACCGATGTGGATAAAGTATTCTCACGTATTGTGGAGATCACGCAGCATCCGGCTGCTGCAGCGTCGTTTGCTTCAATAATGTTTGCTCCTGGTGGACAGTTATCTTTCAACGAAGCTTTATCAAGGTATAAGACAGTATGGTTCTTTTGTTTTCTATGTGTTTTCCCCTCTGCGTGATTGGTCTTGTCGCTATATCAAGGAATACTATTTTGATGGTGAATGCTAGGTGTAAGCAAAACAATGTTAACATATGTCTCATGTATGGAAGAGAAGATCCATGGGTGAGACCAATATGGGGAAAGAAGATAAAAAAGGAACTTCCCAACGCTCCATACTACGAGATCAGCCCAGCGGGTCACTGCCCACACGATGAAGTCCCTGAGGTACAGTGAATCACTAAAACTTTCCTCAAAAAAAAAATAAATTCTTGAAACTCTGCAATAAGCTTTGATATGAGTAATGGAACCTTTTTGCATATGAAAAATGAGTAGGTGGTGAACTATCTGATGCGCGGGTGGATCAAGCACCTGGAGTCTGGTGGTTTTGAAGCGCTCCCGCTTTTGGACGATGGTGAAGAAGACTGGGAGCAGTCCCGCATTGCTCGGGAAATCGAGTTTCCGAGAGAAGGTTGGAAAAAAGCAGTGAATCTGTGGTTGTACGGGTCAAAGTATTCGTACTGGCGTGGAGTTGGAGAAGCCTTCAGGGCCAGTTTTAATAGGGCGTTTGGAGGGAAAAGTCTGCATAGAAAGTAGCATTTGCAACCGTCGTCGTTTAATGTAAATAGTTGTAATCTATGATATGCATCCGATGCTAGAATGTTGTCTGATAGAATAGAATCAAGTTTCTAAATGTTCAAAAAGGAAAACGGATGAAAAAAAAAAAAAATCAAAAATCTTCTGCCTGTTGCGTATAGATAAGTGTTGAATTTGAAATACCAGACACTGCATACAGGTTTATAGATTATCTACTGTCTAGTATAATAGTATGATACTTGATCACCTAAAATCGAAGATGAGAGTGACCCTACTTATCAGCTGACCCAACTTTCGACCTCTCTGCACATAAGGATTTTGTTCATGTTTTGTTGGTTAGATTTTGAAATTTGAGTCCTTTGTTAGTTTAAATTCTGAATCGTTTGATAATCATAATATGAATGCCTTACTAATAATATCCTCTGTACTCAGTTATTTAGCTATTTTAATTCTAGATTTCAAATGTTCTTCGAAAAAGCTGTTATAGAGATTTTGAAATTAACTTCTTAAATGCCGTGTGGCGTGTACGATACCAAATCAATCATCTAATTTGTTATTTATCTATAAATAAGAGAACACATGCTAGTTTACTTTCTATCATCTAGTACAGTTTAGCAATAAAAAAAAAATACAGGTCAGGTCGGAAAAGAGAAAAAACACAACTTTAGCAACAAAAGGAAACGTGGGTCCCAGAGAAACTGGCAAACCCTCCAAATGTGGCAAAAAGGTGTCATGCAAATACACCGAAATTCAAAAAGAGAGCACGCAAAACAGAGCCCATGCAACACACAAGACTAGTTTTTTTTTTTCAAGACCGATATTTTTTTCTCACTTTTCTTTTTCTTTTTCTAGAAACAATAATATTCCATCCAAATTTAGCAATCTTTGGTCTTCCCATTATAGCAGAATTGGAACCCAAAAAAGGAGTTTAAAAATCCAATTTTGGGGACTTTGAAGAACGGAAGAAAGATTGAACCTTTTCCCATCTTCTGTTCTATGCGATACTCACATTAATTAATATGGGTCGTGGAAAAATCGAGATAAAGAGGATCGAGAATGCGAACAGCAGACAAGTTACCTTCTCCAAGAGGCGTGCTGGGTTGCTCAAGAAGGCTCATGAGCTCTCTGTTCTTTGCGATGCTGAAGTTGCCGTCATCGTCTTCTCCAAGTCTGGCAAGCTCTTCGAGTTCGCCAGTACTGGGTATTCATCATTTCTCTATTCGATTTTGTACTTGCATGCCTAGGTTTGATAAATCGATTTCGTGAGGCTTAAGCGCGTGTTGCTCTTAGTGAAGTTGCATGTTTGTTTTAAGTTTTCAGCTGAAGATAATCCTAATTAGAACCTAATTCTCACAAATCGTTCTGTTGTCCATGTAATCTCTCATTTGATTTTTAGCATGAAGAAAACGCTTTTGAGATACGGAAATTACCAGAGTTCTTCAGATGTTCCTCTGATTAATTCTAAAGCAGAGGTTAGAAATTCTTGTGTCATGTTGAAATTGTTTTTTTGGTATAGATTCAAGTATTTTGTTTTGATACATCAAACATCTGATATGCCGTTTAGAACCAGGAGGATTGTGCAGAGGTGGACCTTTTAAAGGATGAGATTTCAAAGCTTCAAGAGAAACATTTGTATGGAACCTACTTAATCCCCACTTGGTTGTTACTTTATTCTTCTCGATTCACCAGCCACTTTTGTGTTTATATGGTCTTGTCTCTTTGTGTGTTCTGCAGACAACTGCAGGGTAAGGGCTTGAATATTCTGAGCTTGAAAGAGCTGCAACACCTTGAGCAGCAACTAAATGCTGCATTGATTTCTGTGAGAGAGCGAAAGGTAACTAGTATTATCACTCTTCCCCATTATCTTTTTTCGTAAACAAGTTTTCATTTTCCTGATAAACTTTATGTGATTTCAGGAACTATTGTTGACTAAACAACTTGAAGAATCACGGCTCAAGGTAATTCTCGAGTTATATGAAACACTTACTTTACCTTTTTAGCTTCTAACTGCATATAAAACTCATGTCTTCCGCTCTGTAATGGCTACGATATCCTCTGCAAAGTTCATGCTCTAACTAGCTAGTGTGGAGTTTATTTGTCTTAGTTAGCTAGGTACGTACTAGCGCAAGAATATGTTTCTTTTCTTGATCATCCAGAATATTTACTTTGCCAGGAACAGCGAGCAGAGCTGGAAAACGAGACCTTGCGTAGACAGGTGAATGAAACTATATTTTTCGTTAACTCTATCTCCTGTCACGAAGTCTTCTTTCCCTGACCTCTAAATCATCTCTCGAAATAGGTTCAAGAACTTAGAAGTTTTCTCCCGTCCATCAACCAACATTATGCTCCATCCTACATCAAATGCTTCCCTATAGATCCCAAGAACTTACTCGTAAACAACACTTGCGTGGACGACATTAAGTGCAGCCTCCAGGAAACCAATTCAGACACAACTCTGCAATTAGGGTATTGCTCTCATAACTCTTTTTGATGTCATTGGTTGTATATAGGAAACCCTTCTTTGTCCTAGACTAGAAATGCAGAGATTCTTACTACTTGTATTTTCTTGAAGGTTGCCGGGAGAGGCACAGGATAGAAGGAAGAATGAAAGAGACAGAGAGAGCCCGTCAAGTGATTCAGTGACAACTAACACGACCAGAGCAACTGCAGAGAGGATCAGTCTAGTTTAGCAGAATTTCCATCTGAAAAAAAACAAAAAAAGGCAGAGGTTACTCTGTTTAGCCATAGAGAAAAATGGGAGTGAGGTACATAATGGTGCGTCATTAGGCGAGCATTCGATTATTTTAAAGCAGTTTTAGAGGGATATTAGAAAAAAACAAGAGAAGTTTCACTTATCTCAGCTGCATTTTTCTCTAACCTCACTCTTTCGACACTGAAGTTTGGTAGAGACTGCTTTCTGTTACCCTTTTTTTTTTACTTCCCTCAAAGAGTAACAAATCAAAACAGAGTCACCAATCAAGAAATTAACGAAAACAAGGCAATTACTCGGAAGTATATTTTATATCCGAACCTGACAATTTGGGTATTGAATCCTTCTTTCTACCAAAAAAAAAAGAAAAAAAAAAACAACTTCCTCTGTGTCCTCTTGCCATAGCGTGATTCTTTAAGTGAGAACTCACATGTACAAATGGTAGTTAGTGCATCGTGGTTTACGTTTTGACCGCATTAACTGGACTTCTACCAAACAAAACTTATTGAACGTGTAATTGTCGTAATCAAGGCCCAACCGGACTAAAATCCTAAACTAAGTTACAGAATTTCCTTTTTGTTAGATTGAATTTTTTCATTATTATTAAATGGCCCCTACAAGTTACTTATCAACTGAAGAAAGTTTCAATAAGGACCTCATATTTCACTGTTATTGAAATTCGTCCCCAGATTAATAAAGCCCGACGCCATTAGACCCGAAACCCTAACCCCAAATTTATCCCCGATAGGAGAGAGAAGAGAAGAAGACGTAGATTGAGCAGCCATGGTCTGCATCAGGCGAGCGACGGTGGATGATCTGCTGGCGATGCAGGCATGCAATCTCATGTGTCTTCCTGAGAACTACCAGATGAAGTACTACCTCTACCATATCCTCTCTTGGCCGCAGCTTCTCTACGTTGCCGAGGACTACAATGGTCGCATCGTTGGCTATGTGCTCGCCAAGATGGAGGAGGAGAGCAACGAGTGCCATGGCCATATCACCTCTCTCGCCGTTCTTCGAACCCATCGGAAGCTCGGCCTCGCCACTAAGCTCATGACCGCCGCTCAGGCTGCCATGGAACAGGTTACTCACTTTCGTTTTCCTTCTTTTCGTATGTAGTTTTCATTAAAGAAACAGTGTATAGACTGTGTTGAGTCGTCTTTAATAGTTTGGATGATTGTATAATTATTCCTGTAAACGAATTTGTGTGTTTTTAGTTATGTTGAAGATGATGCTAGTTAAGCGATTCTTTTATATTAGACGAAACCATGAATTGCTGACAGTATATAACTTTTTTATCAACTTTTGGGATCTGATTTCTGTTACTGCATTTGGTTCTTCTCCCATTCTAGATGAAGTTGATTGTGGTAGTTTGCTTTTTTCTTTTTCCTTCTTCTCTAAATTTGAATTTGAAGCAACTCAAGCTCTTGAGACTGTATAAAGAACTCACCTTTATGCTTTGGACTGCCGGGGACAGTCAATTTCTGATTTATCTGTGAATTTCAAAACAGTAGACCTGAAGTTGATAGTTGTTTCCCGTCTCGAACTTGAACTGTTAATTCACTCTCATGGTTTTGTGGCAGGTTTACGAGGCAGAATATGTTTCGCTGCATGTGAGGAGAAGTAACCGAGCCGCATTTAATCTGTACACGGAGACATTAGGCTACAAGATTCACGATGTTGAAGCAAAGTATTATGCGGATGGAGAGGATGCCTATGACATGCGAAAGCATCTCAAGGGGAAGCAAAACCATCACCATGGCCACGGTCATCATCACCATGGAGGTGGATGTTGTTCAGGCGATGCAAAAGTTGTAGAAACAGCTCAAGCTGAAGAGGCTAAAGCAAGTTCGAAGTGAGACTTTAAAGCAGGATGACCAAAATAGGTAATTATGAGTATTATTAGAGTGGGGTTTGCTGGCTGGCTCTAGTACTGCTCCCTATTTTGCAGTCATATGTTCTCGAGTGGCAAATACATTATGTTTTTCTCCATTGTCTTCCTTTGGTTGTACTTGATATCTAGTCCTCTTTTGTTTATGTATCATGTTTCAGAAATCCAATTGTTTTCTTAAGGCTTTACAACTTGAGATGGAAATCTTCTATTTGCAAGATAGCAGATCTCTGTGACAATGTATTACATTTAATTACAAAAGAATTCTTGACTTCTACAGTTTCAACTTCAATTCAAGAACCCTGCAAAGTTGTTTTACTCTTCGTATTCGAATATCTTGAAGCACCGGTTTGTGCTGTGTCAAAGCTTTCCTGCAGCCATCTTATCTGGGAATTGAGACCAGCATCACGCAGAGCATTCAAAGCTGAGGAGTAGAGCCTCGCATCAAGCTTGGTTCGTTCAACTTTCATGTCCTGCAACAGTCTCATTAGCTCATCAATCCGGCTGGTTTTGGAGAATACACCGACCATGATTCCTGCCATGGCCCTATCAATCTTTCCTCTGTTCATCCTAAACTCGTTGTAAAGCTCCACACATCTCTCCAACTCTTTTGCTCTATTACACGCACCGATCATGCTTGTGTAACTCACCTTGTCAGGCAACACCTTCATCCTCTTCATCTCTTTCCATATCTTTTCGACCCGCCTCAAGTCCATAGCTCTCCCATGCATATCAATCAAAGAATTGTAAATCCAAATGTTGGGTTTACATCCTCTCTGTTTCATCTTAGCCATGAGTTTCACTGCATCGCTTAGCCTCCTTGTTTTCCCGTACATATCTATAATGTTTGAGTATGCAACAACGCATTTGTCAAATCCTTTGTTTACCATCTCATCAAACAACATTTCAGCCTTCTCGTACTCCTCTAGTCGACAGTACGCATTGATGGTTATTGCGTAAGTCACTTGTCCAGCCTCACATTCTTGCTTCTTAAGCCACTCGTAAGCCCTAACTGCTTCCGCAAAACCTCTTTGCTTAGAAAATCCATTCACGATCGCGCAGAGAATGCAGTCGGAGACCCTTAAATCGTTCTTCCTCATAGCGGCCACAACCTCTAGAGTTCTCTCCATTTTTCCTTCTCGAACATACATCAATACAACCTTCAAACACATTTCTGGATCCTTCAACAGTTTCTTCTCCCCTGCTTCTTTGAATAGCTTCTCGACCGTTGTAACCTCTCGAGCTCCCGCTAAGGCACGGATCAGCGTAGAGTACAATGCACTAGTTTCCTGAATTCCTTTGTCTTTCATCTCCTCCAAAAACTCAAGAGCTTCGAATGCGCGTCCTGATTTTGCAAGGGAGGTGCATAGAATCGTGTAGATGGAGCCTGATTCCTTGGCCAAGAAACTCAACCTCTTGCTCTTAAATTCTTGAAATAACTCAACCACTTTTTGATTGTCACCGATCCTTTCATGAGCCTCCATGATCCTGCAATAACATCCCGGGCTTGGCTCAACTCCTACATATTGTTTCATCCTATCAAACACTTGGATCGTGCTACTATACATCTGGAGTTTGTTAAAACCTTTCATCGCCGAATCAGTTGCGAACACAGCCAATGTTTTGTCTGATCTAAACACGCTAAGCAAGCAGTGCGCAACTCGGAACTTTCTCTCTCTGATGCAACTCCTGATCAGTTGGGAACACGTATGAGCATCAGGCAACGCATTGTATTCCCTGAGATCCTCACAAAGCGAGACGAGCAAGTCCCAGTTCTTGGCATTCACCAAGTAATTGATCAGATGCTTGGTCGTCCTCAGCTCTGAGTTCTCCTTGGCTTTCTCGTAAAACTCTGAAGAAAGTTTCTGGGTTTCAGGATCTCGTAGCAACCTGGATAAGACCAGGTTAAGGCCATCAGGGACAGGTTCGAAAAATGGCCACTTGTCTTGTTTAGAACTCGGTGACTTCTTTTCATCTTCCTCAAGAACCAGAGAGCATCGAGACGAGCAGACGTGGGAAATGTGAGGCTTTTGGGAAAGAAAGAAAACGGGTTTCTTCGGAGAGGAGAAGCTGTGTGGGTTTGCATGGTGGTTCACGGTGGCTACCCACGATCTGCTCGCGATAGCCATCTGTTTAAGCGTGTGTGAGGGTGAGGGAGAGATCTCTCTCACCTTTTCTTTTTTTTCTTCACTTGTGGATTTAATTTTTAGTTAAGCGCCACGAAAAAATTCGACCACACGTTTTAATTTTAGTTTTAATCGTATGACGTGGCATCTTTGCGGGGTTCAGCTAAATCGACGAATCACGTGGCGGAATTTAGATTTCATGTTATGATAAGATTGGACTTCTCTATCGGGGGAGACCTTGGGGAGGTTTGGAAATATTGTAATGAGGCTTTTATGGGCCTTTTCATTTTAGCTAACTTAGATAACTGATTGGGTCCAAAAGATTTCCAATTTGTGTTTTCTATATGGGTTCCAGTATTTCTTGAAAAGAAAGCCTTTGTTCTGGAATCTTTTTGTAAGGATTTCCAAAAGAGTACGAAGAGACGACTGCTGCTGTTGTTGATGTCACCGAGGCAAAGCAGAGTTTGGCTAAGTTTAAGAAGAAAATTCCAATAATTCCATTATTTTTATCGAAATATTTCACAGGAACAAAAGATTAATCAGAACTTTACATCTACCTACCACGCAGGCGCATGTCCAAATCTTATAAATAAAAAAAAAATTTATCTAAAGATAAAAAATCAGCTACTTTCCAAAATGGAGAAAGGAATATACCCATCTACAGAAAAGGAACAAAAAAATAATGAAGAGATATGTACAGAAAGTAATTGAGGGGGTCTCAACAACAAAACAAAGAAAGAAAAGAAAAAAGCTAAACCAACTTGCCTTTTTGGCTCATTACATTAAGTTGGATTGTGTCGATGTCATGACCTTTGTCTATCCACATTCTTTCTTCCCCACCACCCCACTGATATTTGACACTTCACTCTTTCTGTAACTAAATCAAAATACAATTTTTTAAACTAATAAGTTATTTGGTTTCTGAAGATTTAGCACCTAGCCGTTTCAAACCAGGCAGGAAGGAAAAAAAAGACTAAGCAAGAAGCACCGGCTAGGCTAGAGCGCGGCGGACTCTAGGCGTGTGGACAACAACACGGCCATTTCTTATCAAAGCTTGCCTATCTTTTATGGTTTTGTCGAAGAATCTGCTTTCTGGATTTTCGGCATAGCATGCGTAGTAGCAACTTACACAGGCGTGAGGCAATGCCATTGAGATCCTGGTCTGTTTTAACACATCCCAAAGAAAAAAAAAAAAAAAAAACAAAAAACAAAAGGATGATGCTGAGAATATTATTGAGAGTAAACATAATTTGAAGAAGTCAAAATAATAATAAAATGTAATTACCATGAGGTATCCAATGAAGAAGGCAAGCAAGGAGATGGTGGCTGTAAAAGGTTTGTAAACTGTGTGAGTCCAAGCGGCAGCGACAATAACACAGATGCAACCGCTGCAGATTCCTGTGAGGAAACAGACGGAGCTTGTTATGTCTGCATCTATGATCTCAACCATATCTTCATCCTCAAACAGTTTCCACGTGTCTTGCGACGCCCTCACAAATCCTTTCCCATAAGCTGCTATCTACATATATATATTCATAACGTTTTACTCATCATCCGGTGTAAAAGAACACTTGTGAATGGTGAATAAATAGCGATCTTAATCTAGTGTCCTCTGTTACCATTCAAAGCTCATATTATTTGCAACAATAAATTTACTAGACACATGACCTTGTTGATTCCAAAACTTGACTGAGCTATTTGCTGATACTATCAAAAGAACTCTTTTTTGTTTGTGATTCAAAATATTTACTAAAAATGCAGCAATGCATGTGGTTGTGCCTCGACTTGTCAAGATGATGCAAGATTCTCATATCAGAAAAAGAAAAGGAAAAAAAAGAAGACCCACCACAGCCAAGTTGGTTTTAATACTAATAACACTCTGTTAAGCAGATATTTTAATATAAAGAAACCGAATAATTGCAGCAAATAGAGAAAGGGAGATATCAAGACAAATCACTTGAAAGCTGCTCCACCATTAAAAATGAAAAAATGAGAGTGGCATGGTTTCAAAATGTTAGTTAATACCTGCACAAAGGCCCAGCCATTGCCGTGCTCGAATATGAAGGTCATGAGCTTGAGACAGCAATTAGCGCAGCAAAACATGAACTCATCTTCACCCTTGAGCAAATTCAATCCTCTTGCCACGATTCTCAGGGCTTCGATTGTTGGAACAAACAGAGATCCTAAACACGCGCTCCCGAGGTTCCGAGACAAGGCCCTTTGGAAACTAAACCGAGTACTTGACTGCATTCCCCTTAGATAGAACAAAGCAATGACTCTACTCACAGTTAGATTAACAACATTCCTCATCACTTCCGTAGTCCAAGCCAGGCTTAGCACCAAACCAATAATCACGAGTGGAGGAAAATAGAAGTTCAATGCACCGAGGACACCAAAAATCCAAACTGACATCCAGAGGAAACCAGCAGCTAGCATACAGTAGGTTGGTAAATTCAGATCCGAGAACTTGGAAACTGGTTCTAACGACTTGACCAATATCTTGGAACAGAATTTGATCCTGCGAGTGATCCAGCAAGCATATAAACCATTGCCGATGGAGAATGCGATGAGGCAAACCCCAACAGCATCGGTGGCTGGCATCTGGAAACACAGCAAGAGGATTCCTGAGGATAGAGACATCAAGAATGTACTCCATATTATGAAGTGGATCATGAAATTAGGCCAGATACGAAATGCCATTTGCCAGGAGAATGCGAGTATGATGCTCAAGAACGATGCAGCTTCGACTTGTGGGAGTAGAAATCTGAGGATCTTATGCTCTTTCCTTTTGACGCTACCGTTGGATCCTATTAGACCTTGGACGCCTTTGAAGACGAGGAAGCCTACAAACCCAATAGCCGCAACCTTGTGAACCACGAAGAGCAGCAGAAAGAACTTGTTTGTGTACTTTGTTGAATTCAATGATGCCAAGGTTTGCTGCAAAACCAAATAAATTAGGAAACTTTTACTTATCAACTTAGAAAAACTGATTTCAAACAAGACAGATATTCAACCTAAGGCTCAAAATCTATCAATTTCCTCAGAATCTATAGAACCATCAAGGTGAGAAAGAAGTTCAAGCTAAGATTAAATTCCCAGAAAAAATGATAACTTTCAGACTGAAACGCAAAAACAGAAAGAAAATTACTTGAGGGGTTGGTATGAGGATGGAACGAGATTGTAGCTGAAGCGGCGGCGTCGCCGACGGAGACGGCGGAAGCTGAGGCTCTTCAGGCGGTTGAGCGCGAGTGGGAGGCGTCTGTATCGGCGGAGGCATTCTTGAGGAAGATCGGAGTGGCTGCGCGAGATTAGGAGGCGGCGTGGTGAATCTAGAGCCGCCGCCATTATTGAAAATGATCCTAAGAGGATTTGTTGGGTTTAATCTATTCAAGCTCGCCAAAAATCTGTGGTGACTGATTTCATCTTTATCCTTTGATTCTTCTCCTTCCTCATCCACACCCTTTACTCCTCTTTGCTTCTTCTCTGTTTCTTCTCTCTCTAACTTCTCTCCTTTGTTCTCTCTCTCCTCCACCGCCTTCCAAAAAAAAACCTGATCGTTAAGAAAGGAAATAATTTTTTTCTTTTTAAAAAGAGTAATTGGTAACGAAAATGCAGGAATCGAGTTGAGTAATCGTACGGGGTCTGTGGCACCCATTGACAGCTTTTTGGTGACGTCACTTCCCGGCGACGGCGGTCGTATCTCGTCTTAAGAGAGAATGTTTGCCCAAAGTCTTCTTCTCAAAGTGAGATAATTTCTGATTACGTTATTTGTGTGATTGGTGTAAAATGTTACTGTTTCTTTTTTATTTTCACTTGTCACTATTTCCGATTTGTTCTTGTGCATTTACTTTTGCAAATTTTGGTCGTACCCATCAACGAGTAACGTTTTTTATTATTAGGAGCCTCAATGGTACGAAAGCAGACTCCACCAAGAGTTATGTGTCATGTGCTGAATTACGCGCGTGAGACACACTCTCCATTTAGTTCGATTGCATGTTTGCTGGGAAAAAAAACACACACGTGAAGATGGTGGAGAAGGAGATCGTTATCTTGTGTGTTGACGTGTACGCTACATCAAGGAAAATGAATCGCCACGTCTAAGTTTTGACCGAAGATGGACGGTTGCGATTTGTTCTTTTCATGGAGATTGAGTTCCGTATTATAAGTTTGTTGTTTTTGAGTCAGAAGAGTCAGAACTCAGAAGATATTATTCGCGAAAACATCATACTGTATGTATAAAAACAACATTTTTAAATCTAAGTCGTTTTCTCGAAAACGATTCCAATATTTGATTTGATTAAGCTCACGAATGCAAATTACGGATAAAAGTGTTCGTATGGATCCCACTTTGCATCATTACAAAATTTCTGTAATCCTTTTTCCACAATTTGTGACACAAATAAAACCGGAAAAAACATTAAGGCTCAGAACCGTGACAATGACAAAGCTAAGAGAGTTACTGTAATTTTTATTTCACTGTATAATAATAATGTGTATGCTAAAACATTCTAACAAGTTGTTACCAATACAATCTTATAAAAAAACACATCTCTGCTCTAACTTGACATCAGACAATTACAATCTAAAATAAGATACAAATCCAATGAAAATTGAATACCATCGATTTCTACTGTTGTGTTTCAGCTAAAAACGGTTTGAACGTCATTACAACTCCGAGTGCCAAGACCGCATTCAAGATAAAGAATACTATTTGTGTGCCTGCACATTCACATTACAACATTTTCTTCTACTTAGTCTCACTTGGTCATGCTTGATTTCGAAATTGATATAAGCTAATGATCAAAATATGGATATGAGTATGAAGAATTCACATTACCAGGGAGAAAAGCAGCATCCTGACGTTTCTCACTCCAAGAAAAACTGCCAACAAACCGGAAAAAAAGGAGAGAATATAAGTAAGAAACGATCGATAATGATGAGAAGTTGTGTAGAGTTGAAGCATAATGTGAGAAAATGAGGTAGAAAAAGTTGAATACATGATGCCTGCTGCTGCTGGACCTATTGCTTTAAACAGAGACATCCCTGTCATGGCAATCCCATTAGCTGCTCCTCTTTGGTCTTGTCTCTGTTTTTTTTTTATATATACAGAATTAAAGAGGGTTTCGATTTCACCTCCTAAATAGTAAAATGGATCAATGTTCTGAAAATACTTACTACAGCCCTGTTTTGAAGAATGAATAAGCCAGTTATAGCAGACACCTGCACACACATACACACAAGTGTTGAGAATTTGAAACTAATATCGAATTATATACATTCTTCCAAGGTCATGAGAGACTTACGCCTAAGACATTCTTTGCTACGGATGCACAATTTAGCGCCAGAGTAAGGGAGAAACCAGATAACTTTGCTATCAGAGGGTAACTTGCTAAGAGAACTATAGCCAGACTCTGTTGAGTATCGAAAACAAGCACAAGATTAGAACTTTCCTGCTCAAAAGATTAAGGTTTCCAGTAAGAACAACATAAGATAGTGGTTACCCCAGATATACGTGTAACTATGATGGGTCCTAGAAGCCTCTCCGCATAAGAGTAGAGTGAAAGCTGAAAGATAAGGAGACCAAAACCTAGAAAGAAGTAGCAATGTTTGAGGTCAGAACAGTTCATCTCTATTAAAAATGGACAAGTATGGACACACCTGAAATTGCAAGAACAGTTCCAACATCTGCAGACGAGTATCCCAAACCTCCATACTTCCTCGGGCTGTTTGCCCACAGTGAAAAGATCTATCCGAGAAAAAAAAACTGAAAGGTTTCATTTTTTGGGCCAATAAACAATCATGAATGAGGGGGTGGGGGAAGAAGAGTCAGACCTCTGTGTAAGCCATATCATGAAGTGAAAAGATGCAGTAGACGATAATAGATGAAAGTAGTGGCCAGTTCTTCAGGAGAGAGCTTTTTTCATTTCTCTCTGTGACTTTATGAGATTCAGGGTCATGAGACAAAACTTTGAGAGCATCAAAAGACTTTGAATCATCATCAATCTTGTGATTGTGCAATGTTTCCTGGAGAGGAGAAACAACCATCTCTAACCTTAAGCTAACACACAGTAACTAGGGATTTCATGGAGCATGAAAAGTAAAGAGCGTACCGGAATCCGTAATGAAATTATGGTCACCAAAAATGCAAAACAAGATATGGCTAAGCACGGCAAAAAGTAGGGAAATCTGCATTATGATTTATAGACCAATGAGACTGCTGTATATATATATTAGTTCAATGAGAGTGAAGAAGAGGTGAAGAAAGTAATACTTACTTCCCAAAAACTGATTCCTCTGAGAATAAGCTTGGATATTGCTTTGCAGGCTGCAAGGTTGGGAGATCAAACAAGAATCAATCAAGAAGGGAGCGCGAGTTAGAGTAAAATAAAAACAAGATTGAAAGGCTTTTTGTTAAAGAAGACCTGAGCAAGGAAACCTCCCAAAGCAGGGCCAATGATGAGTCCAATGCCCCATGCTGTACTAACCTAGGCGATTTGATAAGATTCTCAATTGCTCTACTCAGTTAGCAAAAATAAAGATGTAAACTTTGGATCAAGAGCTTACAGCTGAGAGTGCTAAACCTTGATATTCATCACGGAATGTTTCCATTGCGAATGCCTGAATTCATCAACATTTTCGGGTTAATGAGGTTCGAGAAATTCATGGAATAACTATGTAAAAGAAAATGTGAAGAGGAGGACCTTAATAGGACCAAGCAAACCGTTGAAACTACCGAGACAAAACCTTGTGATGATGGCCATCCAGAAATTTACACTTAGGCCAAACAGAGTATTGAAAACGACCCTGTGGCAGAATTTGAAACGTTGTTTTTCAATAAAAGAAATATAAAACAAAAATGTGAGGGAGAGATGAAGAAACAGATGTAAGATTATACTAACACTGAAGCAGTTCCTATGAGGATTACTGGTTTTCTACCATAACGATCAGCCACAATTCCCCAGAAGACAGATGTCAATGTTCGACCGAGCATGAAAGAGCAACCTTCAAAGGACAAATGTGAACTGAAACTTTGTTGGTTATGTATAAAAAAAACAAGAGATTAATATGACCAAGGACTCACCAACAAATCCAGCATAGAACCCAATGTCCTCTTCCTTCTTTGCTATGTTAAAATCATCAATCTACCAACACAAGATTCTATACTGTTACAAGTTTTGATAATCACTTCAAAATCCAACAGTATGTTAAGAGACTGATATATTTGGGTGGCACAAAACATGCGCAACCTCGTAAAAGTTCGAATAAAGTAAACTACTTTTGAGTTATGTGGGGTTACTCACCATAAAGTAAAGAAAGGGGAAAAGAGATGAAATGGGCAGAGCTGATTCAATGACAAACAACAAAAAAAAAATCTTTTTTAAGACAAAAGAAAACATATTCGTCTTCTTCAATCTCCATCGTCGAATCTTAACAGCAGTATGAATAATAAAATTAGATTTTACCGGTGCAGAGGACGATGATCCAAACGGAACAAAGCTCGGAGAAAGGGAAACCTCGGCGAAGCCTCTTCATCTGGTCAACCTTGCAGCCAGGGCAATTCTCATGGAAGTTTTTCTCCAACAAACACTCTGTATACTCTTCCGCCATTTTTTTTATAAAAAAAAAACACAGACCTCGAAATCGAATCGATCCAAAGAATAGGGGAAGATTGGGGAGCGAGGATGAGATGTGATTCTATGGGAGGGAGCTAGCTAACACAAGATTGTCACGTACGTACTCTCTATTTAATAATAATCGAGAGACATAGAGAGAGAGAGAGAGAGAGAGAGAGAGAGGAGGAAAACAACTTTGGCTTTTCTCCTCTCCAGTCGCTAAGGACATGTCAGTAATGTATTTAAAATGTCACCCCCGTGCTAATCTGTTTCACATTTATTGTTTTTCCTCTTCTCTCTAATTAATTGTTGATGCTGAAAGATGTATTTATCTCCTCGTCACCTATCAATCGTAGTAATAAAATATGTTGTTACCAACAAAAAGACACAATAATTTGTATCAGAATTTTTCAACGTGATGTATAATATAATTGTACTTGTAGTTTTATGTGTTGCCCGTGAAATTGTCTATTACTTACTACTACCTACCTCCGTTACAAATCAAAGTACCATTTTGATAATAATTTTCTAATATGACAACTTGACAAGAGGGTAAACCTTTTAGCCAAAAAATACTATATATTATGACAAGAAGGCCCACAATTTGGTGGTAGTTTTGGTAGAGTCTCTCATGCAAAGATATGGGGAAGATGTACAAAGGTTTCTCCACCACGTTCAGATATTATTTCTATCAAATAATAGTATGAATTAGGTGATGACAAAATGACAATGGTTAAAGTGGTTCGAAGTCCGTATTTAGAAATTGAACTAAAAAGGATTCTTTACTTTTTCCGATGGCCTTTAAGCGGTGGACCAGAAAAATTTAGTAATTTATATAGCTTTTGACTTGTTATCAAGGGAAGGGTGTTTTATATTTTTTCGGTAAAAGTAAACTTTGTTCTTTTATGACTAACAACGTTTTTCAGATTCTTAATTCAAAAATTAGTTAATTCAGATCATCAGAAGCTTTAAAGCGGCTGCCGAACTCTACCATCATGACTCAACCATCCGACGAAATATATCCTAAAAAGCTAACCGGAATAATTTGACCGTCAAAACTCACTTCCCATAGGCGATGGACCGGTCTCGTTTTGCATTAAAGAAAACGCTAATGGCTTATGTAAATTTCTCTCAAACTCAGCGTCTAATCTCGTTCAGTTAAATATAAAACTATCCTTATTAATCGACCCTTAGGAGAAACGATTTGTTAACCGATTACTTGAGGATGAAATCCACTTCTATTCCACCGACAACACTAACGCTGTCGCTGATGAAAACGTGATGTTATATTTCTGGTGTACAAAACCTTATTATTGTCATTGATATTTCTATAACCTTGGTACAAAAGCAGACAACAAAAAAAGAAGAAGCTGAAATCCTAAGGTTAGCGAAAATTGATTACGTTTTCTTTCGAATCTGAAATTAAAAAGAATCGATGAGTCCATACACTTTCCTATCACCAAATCAAATGAATTTCACCTTCGCCCCGTGGTTAGAAATGGCTTGAAAGTGAGAGCTACTCCGACTACGACTATCACATTCAAGACGAAGAACACCATATGCGATCCTGCAATATATGTTTTCAAACTTATTCGTGTTAGGCATAACTAGTATTAACATCATATACATAATGGCCAAAGGGAACTAATGCAAATACCTGGTAGAAATGCGGCGTCTACTCGCCTCTCGCTCCAAGAAAATCTGCCAGGAATAGATATTTGTGTTTAGGACATTACTGCGTCTTTGAATTTTACTTACGTGTTCGTTCAAAAAGTCACTTACAAGATGCCGGCTCCAGCTGGTCCAACGGTCTTAAAGAGAGACATTGCAGTCATAGCAATTCCATTAGCCGCCCCTCTTTGGCTCTGATCCTGTTTTGTTTTTGTTGTTCCATACAAAGAATATAAAGTTTATAATAGAAAAGAAATTTGGTCCACAGTTTACAAAAGATAGAAGAATGTCGCTTACCACAGCTTTGTTTTGCAGGATCAACAAGCCGGTTATGGCAGACACCTGTATTCACAAAAAAAAACTAAATCTGTTAAGCAGCCGAGATATATATTAACGTGACCTTATTTTGTGTACTTATGTAAACTACGAAAACACAAAGGAGAACAAAAGAAAAGGATTAGCTTTTGCTTTTGGACTTACACTTAGCACATTTATGAGGATTGATGCACAATTCAACATTAAACTTAGACTGAGACCTGATAAACTTGCTATAAATGGATAACTCATTTGTATTGGTATCATCAGTGCCTGAAATCAAAGAAATTATCAGAAGATCGATTTCTATCTTGTTGATACGCTACATATAATCTACGGAGAAGAATCAAAAGAAATATCAACTGACCCCAGCAAAACGGGTGACCAGAACAGGTCCTAGCAGTCTCTCGGCCAAAGGATAAACAAAAACCTGAAAGGAGAATAGGCCGAGACCTAAAGCAGAAGTGTTGATGAGTTGAGTAATGACAGAGTCTCAATTTCATTAGTAAGAATTCTGACGTAGTCATGATTGCTTAACTCTCGTACTGATTCAAATCAAAGCAGACTCTAATCATCATTATCACAGAAACACAACATTGGTTGAAGAGCATGGATGTTCTGCATACCTGAGATCGCAAGAACTGTACCAACATCATTGGTTGAATAGCTCAGACCTCCATATTTCCTAGGACTATTAGCCCATAATGCAAATATCTGCATAGCCAGATTCCAAGTGGATGAAGATTTTTGTTCAGACGAAAAGCATAAGACTATGAAGTGGCAAACGATCTAATTTCACAAACATGAAGTCTTAATGCTGTTCTATATCTTCAACGTAACCTCGTACAAAATATACAACCAAGGGATTGCGACCCAACTAGAAAAGTCTTAATGCCTCCACATTCTGCTCACTCCCTATTTAACCCATAGCTGTCAGCTGGGACCATGAATGTCAACCAGCTACAAATTCCTGAGTAATGACTAGGCTAGATAGAACAGACAGCACTAGAGAAAAACAAGGACAGATACTCCACTTCACTTTTATTCTTCCACAAACACATGTAAAGCTTCGTACCGCAATTAAAGATCTTCAATATCATCAAGAAAACAAACTTGAAATTTCAGCAGTAGAAAACTACTTTTTAATTGAGCCCAACTAAATGAGATTACACCAGGTGAGGGTATGCAAAAAATTCAAGTGTCAACTACTTACCTCAGAGTATGCGGTATCATGTAGACACAGAACACAATACACAATGATAGATGACATTAGTGGCCAATTCTTCAAGAGAGACCCTTGAGAACCCTTTCTTTCGTCTTTTTCTGCCTTCCCGGCAGAAGCAGCAGAATCACGAGATGCAGCTTCAAGTATTTCGTATGAGTCATCATGTGATGTCCTGTCCTGCTTATGATTGTGCAGTGTTTCCTACTCGGACAGAGACATAAGAGACTAGTTGGTGAACTCTGTGCGAAATATATTAATTAAGAACACTCGATAATGAAGACAAAGGTTCTCAGTAGCCTCTGGCAGAAAAAATAGATTACCGGAATGAAGCAGCATAGTACTGTCACAACCAATGCAAAAGCTGATATCGTAAAGCAAGGCAGCGCGTACCGGAATCTGCGTTGCAATTCACATATACTTCAGAAAGTTCCATAATATCCATTCCACTAAACTCTTAACAGGAGTGAGAATATACACCTTCCAAAGATGGATTCTTGGGAGAACACATTTGGATATTTGTCTGCCGGCTGAAATTGGAGAACATTGAAAGACATCAATTAGACACGGTAGAAAACAAATATGAATCAATACGCAGGAAACTTGCAGCAAGGCGAGATGGACACGTGATAAGCTTCAGGCACTTAGAACATAAGAAATGGAAACGTATGAAAAACTAAGAAAACTTAAAAATTTGGATGTGATCAACCTACCTGTGCTAAGAAACCACCTAGAGCAGGGCCAATGATCAGTCCAATGCCCCAAGCAGTACTAACCTGAAAAGAGTAAAGTTACGAGGGTCACGACACCAATCAGCCAAAACATGTAAAAAACACGTGACGGAGAAGCTCACAGCTGACATTGCTGTAGCTTGATATTCATCACGAAAGATCTCTGACGCATATGCCTGAAAAATTTTACATTAACAAGACGATATTAGAAAAGGCAAATGACAATCTACTGTGCAGGACAAAAACATAAACCAAGAGTAATAATGGCAACAAAGAGGCCACCTTCATTGTTCCAAGCAAACAGTTGAAACTCCCAAGAAGAAACCTCGTGCCAATTGCCATCCAGAAGTTTAAGCTTAAGCCAAAAAGAGCATTGAAAATGGCACTGCAGTAACCAGGTAATCAGTCATCTAACCACTAACAGAGATTTAATAATCAAAATAATCTTTGAGGATACTAACATTGAGATAGTTCCCAAGAGTATAATTGGTTTTCTTCCATAACGATCAGCCACAATTCCCCAGAACACTGACGTCAATGCTCTGCCAAGCATAAATGAGCAACCTTTCGAAGTAGTAAGAGACCAGTTAGAACAGACAGTAGAGATACAATGCAGAATTACAAGTGACTGAGGCAATGTCTTCTCACCCACAAATCCAGCATAAAATCCAATATCTTTCTCCGTCTTTGCAACACCAAAATCCTCAATCTATGAAAACAAAGGGGAGACATGAAATTTGAGAGCCTGTGATAAAACAACAGTATTGTATGCAATATAGTATACATCTTCATCAGTTTAAAGCCCCCCAAAAACCATGCGAATGATTATGAATCCATAAAATGGTAGCACTGAACTCACAATTACTCACCATATAATAGAGGAAGGGATAGAGCGAGGAAATCGGCAGAGCTGCAAACACAAGAATTCAGACGAGAAGGCATGAGAATTTGCACAAGGAATCATAACGTTCAACACAAGAAAGCTTTCTCACAATTAGCCAAGTCTAATCCAAAGCATTAGCAGCAAAACCAATTATTTCTCACAAACCCACCAAAATCGTAGAGGAGATTAAAAAAAAAAATTAAAAGAATATATAAAAAAAATGTATAAGAGAATAAAAGAAGGCAAATGAGATGTTACAAGTGGAGAGGACGATGATCCAAACGAAGGAAAGCTCGAGGTAAGGATATCCTCGCCGTTGCTGCTTCATCTGCTCCACCTTACATCCCGGACATCCTTCGTGGTAATTCTGCTTCTCCAACAACGCCTCCTTGTATTCGTCCGTCATTTTCCCACTTTCAGATTCGACTCCAGAAAATATAATTCAGCCAAAATATAATCCTACAAATTCCCAAAAAACAAAGGAAACGAATTGAACAAATCGTGGAAGAAATCCTGAGTTAAAGGAAAGAATCTAGAGGAAAATTTCAAAACAGTAACGGAATCTTTCAAAATCGTAAAGGAGAATCAATGAGTACCACACAGATTCTCTCTCTCTCTCGACGCTGGAGCAGAAAGACGAAGAGTCGGTCACGTAGTGGATATATATGTACTAATGTGTGTGTATATATATATATATATAGTGAAGCTAAAAGGCAAAAATTGTGGTCACACAACTGTTACCATAATCTCATCTTCACATGTTCACGGACCTAAAGCTCCTCCAAAAATACAAAATTTTTTTATTTCACTCGTTTCTCTCTCACAGAAAAATACAAATTAATTTTTCAAATTGTAAAACAATCTGTTCATTTAAAATTCATATAGTCTGAGAGAGTAATTGTTTAGGAATGTTTTTTGAGGTCACATGGGATAATGCAGACAGGAAGAAAAGGTCAAATTGAAAGTCTGTGGAGAGATATAAAATAGAGCTAAACAATGTTGTCGACCTGATCTATCTTTTTAAGACTTGGAATGGTTATCTCAATTAGCAAATCCAGCTCCTTCACGTGTGTATATTATAATGCTATTTTAATTTTTTAATTTTTGAAAGCTTATGTTATTTTAATATTATCGCTTGTCTTGTTAGGGAAAGAGGCATCGCCGAAAACGAAAGCAGAGCTGAGTTCTTCTTCTACGATATACTCGATAAACAATAAAAAGAACTTTAATGTTGAAAGCAAAACAATAGTATTAAAACTTGAATTCATTATAAACAAAAAGGTAGATATTTTGTATACTCTGATAAAAGGTAGTACGAATATGCCGCTTTAATTGTTAGCCAAAAAAAAGATATAATGCTTTTACCAATTCCATGTATATAGTAGTGGCGGTACATAAATTGACTCCTTGTGCTGCCGAGAGTAACGGGTGTGTGGACAATTCCACGTCAGCAGTATTAGTGGAGCCCACCATGAAATCACGAGGAGTCACAGAGCTACGCGTGTTCCCCACACAGTACACCACAGGCAAGCTTGACGACAGCGCGTGGCTCCCACCCTCCAGCACGTGGGGTCAAAGACAGTGATACTCGAGTCCATGTCTTTTCTACAAACATGCCCAGCACATCCATCAGTTGTGAATGTAATAATATACGTACAATACTCTTGGGATCCAATTCTGTTGGGCCTTTATTGGGTCAGAAAACAAAATTATTGGGTTTGCGTAAAAGTTTGATAGACGGCTTAATCCTCTGTCAAAAATTCTTTTTCTTTTCGATGCGTGGTAATCTTCATAATTACCATAGACGGCTTAATCCTCTGTCAAAAATTCTTTTTATTTTGGCCTTAGTTTAGAATTTTAAAATTTAGATTGTGGTTTTCCGAAATGAAATTAAAAGAAAAAGTTCATGGATTTTCTCCACCAGAATGCAAACTTAAGTCAAAACTAAGTTTTTTAGAAAAAAAAAATCTTTAAAATTTTGATTGGATGATGCAGTGAGTTATAAAACCAAAATTTAAAGCAAAAGTTGTCATTTCCAACAATTTAGTTTAGTTTGCGAGTGTGTTTAGAATGCAAACTAGAAACAAAATAGGAAAACTATAAAGATAAATTTTGGCTGTAAAAATGATGAAGAGAACTAAAGCACGATTATAAATGAGAGAGTTCAAATGTTAGTTACTACTAGTTCCAAATATTAACAAACAAAGAAAAAAAAAGATAGGAAAGAAACCAACTGTCCACCAATTATAATTGGGGATAAATAACTGATGACACAGAGGCCGCTCTATGATAGAGAGAGCGAATTATCTTCTGCTTTCATCCATTGGACCAAAAAGAAGATAAAAAAAAGAAATCAAAGGTGAGGAAGCTCTGCAGCTCATCCATGGCGAGGATACCGACCACAGCCACCGCCACCATGTGTCCGTCTCCTCCTATCCCAACAATTTCTCCCTTACTCAGAACAACTCACCAATGTCAACCATCTTCTTCGTCAACATCTCCATCTTCCATAAAGCTTGGTGCGGCTTTGGTTTCCGGTGAGGCCACGGTGGACAGAGCGGCTGAGAGCTCCGTGATGATCAAACCTGAGAAATGGGCATTTCAATTAGAGAAGAGGAGGAAGAGGAGAAGGAGAAGAAGAGTAGGTTTCGAGCGTTTGGAGCCGGAAGAAGATGAAAATGTTGGCCCAGAAGTAGAAGCTGAAGCAGAGGCAGAAGCAATCAGTGTTCCTGTTGCAGCTTCACGATCTGGGTTTTTGAGTCGTTTAGAAGAGGTTCAGCTTTGCTTGTACCTCAAGGTATATGGTTCTACATCATTTATGGAAAGTTTTCCGAATATCCCAAATGGCCCATCTATGGAAGATTCAAACTATTTATCCTTGTTAGTCCTAACTCATTGTATGTGTGTAGATAACATAATGAAAACTCTTTTTTTTTTTCTTCTGGTAACAAACAGGAAGGAGCAAAACTTGAAAATGTGGGAACAAGTGTTGAAGAGAATGAAATTGTATCAGTTTTGTTGTCCAGTGGCAAAGGGAAGAAGAAGCGTAGTGCTAATGAAATATTATGCCGAAGAAGAGAAGCCAGAGAAAAGATTACTCGTTGTTACCGGAGGCTCGTTGTCTCCATTGCAACAGGCTACCAAGGCAAAGGTTTGAATTTGCAAGACCTTATTCAGGAAGGAAGCATAGGGCTTCTCCGAGGAGCTGAGAGATTTGATCCAGAACGAGGCTACAAACTATCAACTTACGTATACTGGTGGATCAAACAAGCCATCCTAAGGGCTATTGCGCACAAGTCTAGACTAGTCAAATTGCCGGTGAGCCTTGCATCTCTATCACCATATTATGACATTTTGATTGAACAAGACATTCAAATCTTTCAAGAAAAAGGAAACAATCTTGGAGGTTTATTTGCAAAAACTAAAGTTGGTACCATATTTTAGATGTTAACTATATGCAACAACCATGTTATGTTATCTCTAT
This sequence comes from Eutrema salsugineum, assembly GCF_000478725.1. Lineage (NCBI taxonomy): Eukaryota > Viridiplantae > Streptophyta > Magnoliopsida > Brassicales > Brassicaceae > Eutrema > Eutrema salsugineum. The sequence goes on along the minus strand of NW_006256829.1, from coordinate 4,496,125 downwards.
TGCAATTGTATTAACATAGAAAAGAAACTAACAATGGGGTTCCTCTGAAGTGGTAAGTAATTAGTGAATGCATCGTTTTAGCTTGTTGTGTGTAGGGAAGCATGTGGGAGTTGACGGCAAAAGTTGCAGAGGCTAGTAATGTGTTGACCAGGAAACTTAAACGGATACCGAGCTGTGAAGAGATTGCAGAGCACCTCAACATCCACGTATCAGCGGTTAGACTTGCTGTGGAGCGGGGAAGATCCCCTGTTTCGTTGGACCGAGTCGCGTCTCTTAATGGCCGCATGACATTGCAGGTTCTCTTCAATTTGCCATGAAAATGCCAACTAGAGACAGAACAATGAGTAACTTTGGACTGGTTTATCATGTTCAGGAGATTGTACGGGGACCTGATGAAACAAGGCCAGAGGAGATGGTGAAAAGGGAACACATGAAGCATGAGATTGAGCAGCTTTTGGGGAGTCTTACGGCGAGAGAATCTCGAGTATTGGGACTCTACTTTGGGCTCAACGGAGAGACTCCTATGTCGTTTGAAGAGATAGGTAAGTCGTTGAAGCTTTCAAGAGAGAGGGTGAGGCAAATCAATGGCATTGCTTTGACGAAGCTACGAAATGTACATAATGTGAATGACTTGAGATTATACTATTCCTCTAGTGAATGAAAAATAAATAAATAAGAAAGTTGGGTTGTTCTTACAATCATTAATATTATTATTGGATACGGGTATGTACAAATGGAGAAGATAAAAATGGGTTTCACTCAGTGCTCTCCTCTGTTGAGATTATGGAGGATATAGAGAGAAGCAGAGGACAAGAAAATGCAAACGGAATAACTAAGCAAATCCAATCCGGTGGCGATAGTAACCATCTTGCTTCTTTCAAACATCTTCACTAGAAGAATCATGACAATAACATGTCCAACTTTGGTTTTCAGCTCATCCAGTGAGCTGATCTTCATCCATTTCGGTCTCTCCTTCATGGCAAACATTCCAAAGAGAGAAGAGGCTTTAAGGGCACGGTCTGATTCCGTAGGGACATCAGAAGGCGAGTTGCTGATGAAGAGTCCATACAAACCCATACTAAATATTAGCATCACAGTCCCAGCCAGATAAACATCTGCACATCAATTTTCTACAGAGAATGAGTATTATAACGAAACAAACCGGGCTTGTATAGGTCTTACACATGCATATACATAGCATTTTAACCTATAGCTTCGACCAGGCGTAAAACCATTTGGGCCGGTGTGGATGCCTTTGACACAGTTAGTCCAATAGACTTTATATGCTTCCATGATGTAGACACACCCCTACATATAGTGAGTTAATTACATTACTTCTATAACGGTGTATGTGCAAAGCATTTGCAGACTTAAAACCAAACAAAGAAGTTACATTGAGGAAACAGAGTAGCGAACCAGCCAGGGAACCTCCAACTGCCAAGAGCGCCAAGAACCGGAAATCAAATATGATCTGCTCCATCAACAAAATACATCAAAAAACAATCATACACCATTCTTAAACATAACAGTTTTCGGACAAGTTAAATTCATGATGAACTGATCTCCCCGAGTCATGTCACAGCTCAAAAGCCAAAGCAAACAAACAGAGACCATATGTAGGAATTTTGGTCCAACAGGAAGAAGAAGAAGAAGAAGAAGAGAAACAGAGTAAAATTTTGATTTAGTTTTTTACCCTTTCAACGTTGGATTCGGTGGAACGAAAGAAGCGAGCAAATGGGCTGTTATCATCCACACCTTTACCGCGAGCTGTTCCATAAGAATTGGGCAACGTGTTCCCGTTAACAGGAATCGAGTTAGAGGTCGATGATGCTGATGACTCCGGAGACGATGAGGCAAGCGTTGCTAACGGTAATCGGAAACGGCGGCGCGTGGGTGGCATGTGATGATTCGGCAGCGAAACGGAGAGCGGAGTGGCTGAGATGAACTTGTAGAGAGAAGCCATAGACAACTAATTATTTGAAAGAGGAGAGAGAGATGGCGAGGAGCTTCTTATTAGTTTTGAGTTACTCTAAGTATTGCCGGAGGACAAGTAGGAGGAAGGAAAGATCGGCGCGTGGGCTTGGAAACGCGGAGGATTAGGCGGGAGAGAAATATGTGGTGTGTGTAGGAAGTTGATCGTTCTCTATGAAATCACTTATGAAAACAGCCATTTTTTTTTTTACCAAATGAAAAATACATAGTCATATATAAACCAACTAATTACCCATGCTAATTTGCACACACATTAGAGTATTTTAACCAGAATTATATCGATAAACTAGTTTAGAAAAAAAAGTCTTAAGGGGTTGATTCATGAATGGCTGGAGACAATAGATATTTCTGTCAGAAAATCATCTTATATTGAAAAAAGAAAGATTATGGGCTGTGAAAAAAAAAAGGAGAAAAAATTAGGAATATATCTCTAGGACTTCAATATACTTAAAATAGGATAGGATTACGTAATATGTTGAAAGATTTTTTTTTTGTTTCAACAAAAACCTTAAAGAATTTAAAATCTTTACTGTACCAACCAATCAACACCTAAATCAATATACCAACCAAACGATATAGCCATATAGGAAGTTACGTCGGAAATTTACTGGGAGTAAAATTTGTTTGGAGTTAGAATTTTGATAAACTTTACTAATATCGAATACCTTTGGGTGAAGTTTAGATGAATTTTCCGATCACCAAAGTAGTCTATGAATGGCAAAAAAAAATGAACGAATAGTGGAAGTTCAAGTTCACTGTTGATGGCTTCAAATCATTTGGATATTTCATTTTAGTCACAGGGAAATCTTTCAAAAATAAACTCCGTACCTCTAAAGTTGTTGGGTGGGGCTCTTGATCTGAGTTGTACAGAAGAGAATCAAATTATAATAAGATAGGAATAGGATTAATAAACTATGAGATATAGGAATAAGATGGTGGATAAGTGGAGAATATACTTACAATTTCATGTTCTGTATATAGACTAGACTTTTGAACGAGAAAAAAAAAGATTATATAGACTAGACTACTTAATTTTTAATAAACAAATAGAATTATAATTAATTTTGCCACTTGAGAGGACATTATGGTAACTTAACCTATGTCACACTTTTGCCACGCTGGGTGAGTGTAGACGCCTTTTTTTTGTCACCTCTTTCTCTCTCTACTTCTCCTATAATTAAGCCAGTCAGGTGCCAATGAGCTCTTCCCCACTACTCCGATTCATCATCTCTCTCTGCCTCCGTAAGAGTTTTGTAAGTGTACGTTCCCTCCTCCCTATGATCTCTACAGATTCCTCCTCTTCTCCTTCTTGATTCATCATATTCCAATTTTTTTTCTCCTGTGATCCGCAGTTGTAGATCTCGTTCCTCGCATAATGTCGAAGTCTGGTGCTCTGGATCTCGCCTCGAATCTTGGTGGAAAGATCGATAAATCCGATGTTCTCACCGCCGTCGAAAAGTATTTGTTTCCACCGCTTTTTCTTTTTTCTCGTTTCTCAAAACGCATCGTGGAAACTTCTTCGATCGTCGTTTCCTTGTCCGATTCACTTACAATTTCGCGTTCTCTTCTCATGCATATTGATCCATTATCTCGTTATACTTATATTTAACTATTTTTTCTTCTTTTGTTTTTCCGAAATGAATCCTAAAAATTCAGCATTGGGTGTTATGAGATATTATCTCCCAATTTCATTGAATTTTCGACTCTGCTTGGCACTTAGCTTTCAAAACAGCAGATTGTGATGGTCCCTGTTCGTTCTTTTGTTGCTTGCTTCTATTAATATACACTTTTGACGTGTATTTCACTTACCGTCACGTTCTCGAGGGCCCCGACTCATTTGTTTTCTTTTCTTTTTTTGGTTTCTTCTAATATCACCTCTCGAACATGTAGGAAGGCATGCATTCTTTTTTTTTTTTTTTTTTTGCTAAACATTGTTATTAACTTTAGTGATTCGGCGATTTCAGGTATGAACAATATCATGTCTTCCATGGAGGAGACGAGGAAGAGAGAAAAGCTAATTACACAGACATGGTAATTTCAGAATGTTTCTCCTCCTTTAAAAAAAGTTTTGACCACTTTGAACACAATTAAAAACCTATATAACTTCATTAGGCCAAATATTGAAGTTAATCACTGCATATTGGACTGAATAATCTTAATTGATCTCTCAGGTTAATAAGTATTATGACCTTGCTACTAGCTTTTATGAGTACGGATGGGGAGAATCCTTCCACTTTGCACACAGGTAATTCTAGGCTTTCCACTTCTCTACAAGTCTGTTTGAGGTTCTACGATAAACTTTTCTTTCATGCAGCCACAGACTCTGATACTCTAGTGAGTAGTGATACTTAATTAGCATGGGTATTGGGTTTGCAGATGGAACGGAGAATCACTCCGAGAGAGTATTAAACGTCACGAGCACTTTCTTGCTCTTCAGCTTGGCGTAAAACCAGGACAAAAGGTTTGATAACCTTAGCTGAGCTCTCGAAATTGGACCCTTGGCCATCAGATTTTCATTTCCGTTCTCTGAACAGGTACTGGATGTAGGATGTGGAATTGGTGGACCGCTGAGAGAAATTGCACGATTCAGGTACACATATACTAATTATAGCACGCACTCTTTACATCCTCTACGTCTTTCTTACATTATTTTTGAAGTAAATGTCATGGTTAGGGAGATCTTTCAATTTATAAATTGTGTTTGTGTTTGCTCTGCTACAGCAAGTCATCTGTTACCGGGCTCAACAATAACGAATACCAGATCACCAGAGGCAAGGTAAGTTACCTATTTTTGTGAAAGATGATGCATTTCATGTCATGTAATCGGTTCTTGGAAGTGTTATTTCCTGTCTTTGAACTTTATTTTGGTTCATTCAGGAATGTGGATTATATTACTTTATAAATTCCATAATCTGATTTCTTGGCTTTTTCGTTGGTGTCTTTTACAATTCATATTGGTGATCCTCTTCTTTGCAGGAACTAAACCGACTTGCAGGTGTCGACAAGACATGTGACTTTGTTAAGGTCAGTTGAATTCGTACTTCTTGTATTAACTACATAAGTTGTGAAATCCTGGCTTTGATAGGAAAACACCTTGTAAAGGGCAACATGATGAAGGTTGTTATTCGTTAATCTTGCAGGCTGACTTCATGAAGATGCCATTTCCTGAAAACAGTTTTGATGCAGTTTATGCAATAGAAGCAACCTGCCACGCACCTGATGCAGTATGTGAAATTCTTAAAAACTTATTTGTTTGTTCTCTTCGCTGCATTTGTAGCATTGTGACTCATCATTATGATATCATCAACAGTATGGATGCTACAAAGAGATCTACAGAGTGCTAAAGCCCGGGCAATGTTTTGCTGCCTATGAGTGGTGCATGACTGATGCATTCGACCCTGATAACGCCCAGCATCAGAAAATAAAGGTTTAGTGTGGTCCCTGCATGTTGCATCTATTTATATTGTTTGTGATCTATGATCGACATGAACACAAACAAAGACTCATTGACTGTGCAGGCAGAGATAGAGATTGGAGATGGTCTGCCTGACATTAGGCTGACTTCAAAATGCCTTGAAGCTCTGAAGCAGGCCGGTTTTGAAGTAAGTACCAAATTACAGATTGTTTATATTTCCAACGCATCAGACATTTCAATATGTAAACACACTATGCTCATCTGCGTTGGATATAGGTAATATGGGAGAAGGATTTGGCCAAGGACTCGCCGGTCCCTTGGTACTTACCTCTGGACAAAAATCACTTTTCGCTCAGTAGCTTCCGCCTAACAGCTGTTGGACGATTCATAACCAAAAACATGGTAAAAAAGACACATGCTCTGACTCATCTGTCAAATCTCATAAACTATTAGTTGTTCATTTATCCGAACTTGTCATGGTTGTTTTAGGTCAAGGTCCTTGAATACATAAAACTCGCACCTAAAGGAAGCCAAAGGGTTTCAGATTTCCTGGAGAAGGCTGCGGAAGGATTAGTCGACGGTGGAAGGTAAGAGAACAACTTATAATTATTCCCCTTCAAGATTAAAGTAAACCTGTTTTACTAATGTCAGAATTCTAAATTTCTGTTTCACCACAGGAGAGAGATTTTCACGCCAATGTATTTCTTCTTGGCCCGGAAGCCAGAGTGAGCGGAAATGTGAGACGCTCATCGTAGGTCGAGTGAAGTTGACAAATTTATCAATTTGCTTTTCTTTTTTTTGTTAATTTCTCAATTTGATGTCTTTTTATGTTTGGATCAAGAAACCCAATTTGATGTCTCTTTATGTTTTTAAAAAGAAAACCTTTTTGCAATCTTATTCACCAATCTCTTAACATGTCACGTGTTGGTGTGCACTCTGTCACTGAATCACGTGCCATGCGCAAAAGAACTTGGAATCCCAATCTTTTTCTCTTGTAGATCTCAGAAAACTTTTTGTCGTCTTCTGCCATGATCCAAAAGTGGGACCACTTCCACGAACGGACGTGGACTTTGGATTCTTTTTGGATAGAAAGATTCTATGTTTTTCCTCCATGGATCATCTAATTATAATAGTTTTTCTCTCTGGAAAAATGCATTCTTCTTTCATGGTCCATGGATTAAATTACTGTAGTCCGCTGTTATACGCATTTTAACCAAAGTAAAAAAAGGTACTTATTGCTCAAATCCAGAAACGATAATACTGGTCCCCATTGGCTAACAACGCATATTAGCATATGTGATCTGGAATTTTGGATGTGCATGGAAAATAACCTCGGTTAATAGTTGATACAAATAATGAGTAAGCTACATGAGTGCCGTAAAAAAAAAAAGAGTAAGTTACATGAGTAAAATAACCTTGTTTCTTAGAAATTTTTGCAACACGAACGTCAATGTTTCTTAAAACATGCATGTTTACGAGCTGGACTTAGTCACACAAATTAAATTTTGTTTTTTTTTTTCATTTTAAGAAAGATGAAATAGTGGGGTCATGATAGTTTTTGTTGTTTAATTCGACTTCGGGCCTTAGCAAATTGAAGAGCAGGCCTGATAAGATACACACCTGAAGTTACTAGGATAGAAATTCCATTCAGCCCATTTATATACCTGACAAAAGACATCAAACCCACTCGCTCGATACCGTGTACACAAGCGCGTCTACCACACGCGTTCCACTGGATTCTATTTGTAGTTTGAGTTGGAGTTGAAGACTAGAAGCAAAAAACCTCCTGGCCTCTATATATATATAAAAGCCACACAAAACGAAAACGTAACAAACCCCTCCCCTCTCACCCAACAAACAACCACCTTTCTTCTCCCTATTATCTATGTCGACCACCTCCGTAATCGTCATCGGCGCCGGAATTTCCGGTTCGAATCTAACAAACTCGTATACTTCATACTTGTGTGCATATCGTTGACTTGATTACTAACGGAGTTTTATCCGAAAATTCAGGAATATCGGCGGCCAAGGAGCTCGCCGAGAACGGAGTAGAAGACGTTTTGATTCTCGAGGCGACGGACCGGATCGGCGGAAGAATACACAAGCAGAATTTCGGTGACGTGTCGGTGGAGCTCGGTGCCGGTTGGATTGCCGGCGTCGGTGGTAAGGAGTCTAATCCTGTGTGGGAGCTCGCCTCGCGTTTTAACCTCCGTACCTGCTTCTCCGACTACACCAATGCCCGTTACAACATCTATGATAGAAGGTGAAAAAATCAATCCATGATTATTAATTAAACTCACTCGTTTGCTTTTCTCCTCATCATGATCCAATCGTATTCCGTTGAAATTGCAGTGGACAAATCTTCCCGACTGGGTTCGCTTCTGACTCGTATAAGAAAGCTGTTGACTCGGCGATTCTGAAGCTAAAGAGCCTCGAAGAAGCTGATTGTGCTGGCCAAGTAGCCGAAGAAGCTCCTTCGTGCGTCTCCTCTCTGTTTTTTTTTCACTGGTTTTGGATATTTCTTGAAATCCATCGATTCTGATGCGTGTTTTCCTTTGGTTCAGGTCACCAAAGACGCCTATAGAACTCGCCATTGACTTCATCCTGCATGATTTCGAGATGGCAGGTGAGTGAAAGTAGGAGAAGAAATCACATGATGATAATGTTTAAATTGCTGATTGATCATTTGATCACGTTCTGTTTTATTTACTGTGTGTTCAGAGGTTGAGCCAATATCGACTTATGTGGACTTCGGTGAAAGGGAATTTCTGGTTGCTGATGAAAGAGGTTACGAATGTTTACTCTATAAAATGGCCGAGGAATTCCTCTTTACCTCTAATGGAGAAATCTTGGACAACCGCCTCAAACTAAACAAGGTAAATTAATATCTTTAACTCTTTCTTCATCAACATTGGTGCACAAAAGACTATCTTTCAATTATATTTCCTGATATTCATGAGGTTGATTGACTTTTTTTTTACTTGACTTTAAAGAATATATTATGACGTTATTTGCAAAAGCTACTATTTCCTTTTTGCTGTTGTTATTGACTCTATTCGGTTAATTTGTTATGCGTTTTCCTTTTTTGTTTTGTTTTTTTCTGCTAAGTTTTGAACTTACACTGCTGCAAACTTCTCTCAGCCTTTGGTTTCTAGTGGAATTTGTTACGCTCCAGGTCATTGTAGCTATATTTTATTTTGTTTACTATCCACAGAGTTTTTCAGCTTCAAATGGTGTCTTAAGTTAATAGTTCTTGGGAAGCATTATTGTGAGAGTTGTGGGGTCTGCATGAGTGAGCATGTTTTATTTATTGCCTCTCATAGACCAGCTGGCTTAACTTTGGGAGCTGTTGTTATATTAGTATTCAAGTAATCTATAATCGAGCTATAGTGTGATATTTGAAGCTGTGGTAATTAATGGCAGGTGGTTAGGGAGATACAACAGTCGAGGAATGGGGTACTGGTGAAGACAGAGGATGGTTCTGAATATGAGGCCAATTATGTGATCGTGTCTGCGAGTATCGGTGTTCTCCAATCCAATCTTCTCTCCTTCCAGCCTCCTTTACCCGTTAGCTTTCTTTCTCCTCTTCTCCTATAAATTTACTTTAATTTTATAATCAACTACTCCTTGGTCTTATCTTTTATGCTTATTTAACATTAAAAAGATACTAGCAGTTCCTGTATAAAAAAAAGGGGGAGATGTTTAATCATTCAATGTACATGCACTAGTCATTAGTTAAAATTCATGGTGATGTGATGTGATGAGATTTTATATCCAATTTCATTTCTTGGTGACAGAGATGGAAAACAGAAGCTATACAAAAATGCGATGTGATGGTGTACACAAAGATCTTCCTCAAATTCCCTAATTGTTTCTGGACATGTGGTCCTGGTCAAGAGTTTTTCATCTATGCGCACGAACAACGCGGCTACTTCACCTTTTGGCAGGTTGATTTCCTTAATCTTGAAATATTATAGTTTGTTAATCTAAATGCATCTTTTTGGTCGTTTCACCTACGGGCGAAACGTGGCAAATGCACTCTCTAATTTTAAAGGGTCCCTTTGATTATTATCATTGCTTTAATTATCCTTCAGTGTCTAACTAGCGGCATGGTCCAAGTGGTCAAGATTCACACAATATTATATCACTGCGTGATGTGTATGCAATACCACGATTAAAAATCTTGTAGCTTTTATAATATTAGTACAACTTGCTTGCTCTCTCCCCTCCAGCGTGTCTGTAATCTAATTGTTGCTCTGTTTATCAGCACATGGAAAATGCGTACCCGGGCTCAAATATTCTGGTAGTGACGTTGACTAACGAGCAGTCAAAGCGCGTGGAAGCTCAATCAGACGAGGAGACGCTGAAAGAGGCAATGAGTGTTCTCAGGGACATGTTTGGTCCCACTGTTCCTAACGCAACTGATATTCTTGTCCCGAGATGGTGGAACAACCGGTTTCAACGTGGTAGCTACAGCAATTACCCTATGATATCTGATAATCAGCTTCTTCAAAATATCAAGGTAAAAAACACTCCTCTTTTTTTGTTGTTGTTTTTTAGCACATAACACACATGTCAGGAATCTAAGACAGTTTTGGTTTGGTTTGAGACTCAGGCCCCAGTTGGACGGGTATTCTTCACGGGAGAGCACACAAGTGAAAAGTTCAGTGGATATGTACATGGAGGATACCTTGCAGGTATGGACACAAGTAAGTCTCTGTTGGAAGAGATGAAGCAGAGTTTGTTGTTACAGCCTTTACTCGACTTCACCGAGTCTCTAACACTAAAACACCAGACGCCTAACTCTCAAATCTACACTAGTGACAATTTTATCTCTGGCAGAAGCTAGACACCACCCAACCCATTATTTTTTTGTTATTATTTTTTCATTCTTTTTGAGCAACTCATGTGAAGTACTTACGCAACAGATGCCTTGAAATCGCTAAGGCGTCCCCTTTTGCCTTAACCTGATAAACCTCTGATGAACTTTGCTGCCATTTGTGTGACTTCATTATCCATTCTCTTCGCCATTTCTCTATCTCAAGTTTCTTCTTATCTCGTAAGCTTTTCAGCAATTCATTGAAATACAACTTCGCCCGGGGTAAGTAGTAGTCTTCAAGCAACCCACTCCAGAACTTGTTTGCTGATGATGATAATGATCACAAAAGATAACAGTTTTATTAGAAGCTCTATCTACTGAAAATACTTTTAAATTTTAATTTCTCACCATAATCATGAAGCTTGCTTTGGTTCACATCTTTCGAGTCGTACCACATCGTCACTTGCGTTCTCGCGTTCCACTCATACTGTACAGACAAAAAACTCAGCCATAAGCAATCAATGTACTCTTTCTACATGCACGTTCCAAGAACAAAATTGATGTTACACCTGTTTCCGTTCATCATCGTTTCTGGCCAATTTCTTTGCACTCTCAAGCCATGTACCCAGAAGGAAATTATCATCCGAAGCAAGCAAAACATCAATGTCCTTAATAAGCTCAAGAAACTTCTTACTCAGTCGTCTTAAGCTTCCAATATCTTTCTTTACAAAAGCCGTCACTGCTTCAATGTACACCTTGTTTGCCAGCTTAGATAAAACTTGACGCGTCAAATCAACCATGTCGTATCTGCAAGCATAAACCATAGGAATCTGTAACCATTAAAATGGTAGATACTCTGTTTCTCACTTACTCCTACCTATATGTTAAGCTCCCAAACAGATCATCCCCAGCTTCCAGGAAAAGTTGGAGAGCTTTGATGACCTCCTTTGTAGAATACCATAAATGTGCCTTAGGCAAACCAGAGCTATCATCTTGAAACAAGAATCTTCTTTTTGTTTCATATGGGTCAGTGGAGATCATATATGGATCTGTTTTTTTGGTTTCTCCTTGAACAGAACTAGATGGATCCCAGTCCGGAAGTTTGACTATGAAATCTGTGTTATGATCCTAACACGGAGAAAAAAGCAAGTTTCTTATGATCTAGATCAGATCTAAAGAGAGATGATGCGGTAATGACCAAAAGAAAACTTACTGCAATTCCATCAGTGCAATTGTAGACAGTGTGATATAGAATCTCCCAAGCGGCCTCGATGTGATGATTTTCTTTCATGTATCTTCTGCGTGCATAGCTCTTCAGCCACTTCTACAAAACCAAATATTAAAAAATGCATGAAACTGACAGTGAAAACCTTTACAAGTGTCGTATCAAGGCTGTGTGTTTTTATGTATGCATTACCTGCACATCAACTTTCTCATCTCTAAATGCCATTTCAGACATTAGCTCGTAAACCACTGGGTTGTGCTCTATTCCTTCCATGCACATTCCTACACCGACCTATGTGAAACACAAATAAGTAGATTACATATCCAAGGGGGCTCACCAAAGTGTATAATAAGAATTA